>NC_011669.1:1890474-2243216 GCF_000150955.2 Phaeodactylum tricornutum CCAP 1055/1 | reverse complement strand
ATCAGGAAGTCCAGAATTCGCAAGAGTACTTTAACATGGCGAAGGTAGCCGAGGAGGAAAGCGACTACGTATCGAGAGAATTTCTGAATTGGTTTCTCAACGAACAACTCATGGAGGAAAATGCTGTCGAAGACTTGTATCGAAAGGCAATCAAGCTCGAGAAAACAGGCGGGTTGTACGTCGCTATCGATAAGGACATGCAGGTGATGGATCACTAATGTAAAACACGTGGAAATGTTGTCATCGTGTTTCGTCAACATAAGACACACACGCACTTGTGCAATCACTGCTCTCCCGGACTAGATAGAATGAAACTTTAAGGCACCTGTTATCATGAGTTATGAATACAAGTTTTTGGCTATATTTTGTAAGAGACAAACTAGCTAGCCGACCGTCATGTATCATATTGAAACTACCTAACGGGGAACATTGTACGGCCAGAAATCATAAGAATCAAATCCTTTCATGGGACTCCTAAAACGTCGTTGAGGAAACGTTCTTTTACCCGTTTCTTTCTCAAGTCTGTTCACTGCCGAGCAGGCACAGCCGTTGCACAAAGCATTTATCATGATCAAGTACATGCTGGTGTTGCTTACTTTTCGTACGATGCAGTTTTGGTGCAAGGATTGATGTGTTTGTATCTTGTGATCGCCTCTGTTTACTTTGCGTTGACAACATACGGTCCTGTAGTGTGCCGCTTGGTCTTTCGTGCCGAAAGGCGAGCGCGGGCCCCGGAGTCTGTAATTGCAGTCAATATTTTCCATTATCCTTGGCCCTTTCCATATCACCGAAGTCGTCAACCGTCCATTTGATCGTTGAGTACGGCCTTGCGGTTGGATGCTCTGCAGAAGTTGCACCCCACTCAGGTACCCAATGCCCACGCCAAAGAAGTGGAACAAGTGTTTAAAGCAATTTCTCACTGTTCCAGTACAGTCATGTGGTACGTCAACGTTACCAAGCCCTACGGACTCCAACGTTACCATGGTCAACTTTCACGTGCCGACGGAGAAACGCAGTCTGATTGAAGAATTTTTCTGCGACGCGTTACACGGGATGGCTCCACACGCTTGCCGCGCCGCCATGGTGTACGCACCAACCAAGATCAATGCGCAATACTCATTGGACGCCGACTTTGTCTTGGCCCGAGCCTTGGCAACGAATCGAATTCCGTCGGTCAATCAAACCGACAACGCAAGTATACCAAACATGGTAAAGGACACACAGGTTTTGCTGGCGTGTATCAACAAAAAAATACAGAAAAGCGACAATCTACCGGTGCAATGCTTGTTGGACAATACCCAAGGCTACGCTTGGAATTGTACACAAGAATGGTTTCCCTTCAACCAATGGCCACGGAGGCAAGGCTTTGTATAGTTGTTCCCTTGGTTCCGACACATGTTCCAGTAGAGATTTGGTGGTGTGGACGGCATGGCTGTAATAGTGTATTGGCAAGTTGCCTTGGCCTGGCGGATATATTGTGCGGGGAGTTTTGTTGGTGGTATGATCACGGCTTACAGACTATTGAAGAACGCCTGTATTGTTTAATGTAAATCAGTAATTGTAAGTAAAATTATTTCATTTCCTTTGTAAGTTTGGTTTCCTCCTCTTCTTTGGACTGTAGCTTGGCTTCAATCTTAGACCTACATGGTCCTTTGTAATGGCTGGTCCTATAGTGTAATCCATCTTCCCAGCCCTTTTTGCAACATTGGCTTGTACCTTTTCCAATGCTTCTTGCATAGCTTTATTCATCGACTCAGCAGCTTCCATATCAAATCCTGCCAGCTTGGACATTTCCTGGTAGAAATGGAATTGTGCACAAAAGCACTTGAGCCAAACATTCTTTTTGTAGAAGATACACTTTCCGTTGTCACTGCCTGTGTATCATCAAAACAATCCGAATTTTGCGAATTTGTGGAATTTTCATGCAATGAATCCTGGAATGCATGCTCTCTGGACAGGCTTGTTGATTCTTGCACCATTCCACTCGAAAAATACATATTTGTGGTATTTTTGGTCCCACTCAAATCAGCTCCAGTCGTTTGCGAAGACACTGCCCATTGATTAAAATCTCGTATGACAGGGGGCTTGTACGGAAGCGAAGTTTCGAAAAAATATGACCCTTTTTCACCTTTTCCGATCACCCACTGACCACTATCAACAAATACTGGACCTGGTCGCTCCTGTTTGTACAGGTCTTCCAAATGCTTTGACAGGTCACTGTGGCCACTTCGGTGCAAATACACATCCCAGTGCTTTGTCCAGCGTACAGAGACATCGGTTGATGTGGGTGATTGACCAAGAACCTTGTAAAGATGGGCACATGGGGAAGCTTGTCGCTGAAATTTTCCGCAGCTACACACCAAATAGAATGTACCATCAATATTAACAAGCTCCACAATTCGTGTGCGTTCAAACTGCGGAATCATATACTTGTAATAGCTACTGTCGTTGATTTTCCGAATGTCCGTGTTTTTGCTTTTGCGAGTGGCTTGCTTGACCCAAAACTGGTCTGCATTTGGACGGAAGAGCACAAATGAAGCAGCTGCTTCAAAATCTTTGGAAAGAGAATCTTGAATGTAATCCACTAAATCCCCAATGTTTGCGTAGTAGGCAGGCTTTCTCGTCTTGGCAGCATTTAAATTGTAAACAGCTTTTTGATGCCTCTTCTTTGACCTAATTTGTGTCCCTTCATTTATAACCTGAGTTGCTTTTGGTACGGAAAAGCTTGGCCTGACCCCGTCGCCCCGTCGTTTTAAAGCACTATTTTCTGCCTCGGCATACGAGCTTGCAGATGTGTTGAATGCTCGTGTGTATAAATAGCGATATCTAGCCCAGCGCTGTTCATGAGGAAAAAGTGACAGTGTCATGTACGCATTAATTTGCGATACAATAGTTTGCCCCATACCACCCAATTTGACATCAATAGCTTCGGGGGTTGCAAGCCAATCAGCCAAGAGCCTTTTAGAAAGTTCGTATTCCTCTTGTGTCTCAATTTTGGTCATCCAGCTCTCAATCCAAAGAACAACTACACGGAATAGAATAGTAGCTTTAACTCCACATTTTCCAGTCTGCACCTTCATGAGATTACTGCGATACAGTAGATGCCAGTGACAAAGCTTGTGTTCGCAAAGAGGGTAGAAAGTTGGTATTGCATCTACAAAGGTCCCGTACTCTTTTGGATCTCCATCTGTTATTGTCAGGCGAATTTGTTGAATTCCTTACTTTGGGAGTAGTTGCGGTATGCATCAAGTCCACACCCAATGGAAGGCCCAACGAGCCTGCTGTGGTAAAAAAGCCCACAGTGCTGTGAAAGTGTTTTGGTTTGACGTCTTCCCAGAGAATAGAAATAGCGGTCGCTTGGCGTTGTTTGTGCCTTCCGTCACATCTGCTACCATTATCTCCGAAAAACGAGAGAATACATTTCTGCTCTCATTATTTGTCCAGGCAACTCCTAACAGCATTTTTTGTGAGCCAAGGAGCTTGAATGCGCGACGTGTGCGGTCAACATAGTCATCAAGTTCTCCATTGGGATCCATTGCATCTAGTGTAGCGTTGTCAAGAATTCCCGTTTCAGCAGATACCCCGGAGTTAACTCTAATACTTGTGGGTAGACACCTGCGGTCTTTTTTTGCTCTCTGCTTGTAAACTGTGAAGAGAGGTGAATCTGGGTCATCGTATATAGCACAAAAGCTGATCTCAGGAGTGTTCTCAAGATAGGACAAAAGCTTGTCTGCCTGCGTCATGAATTCTTCATCCTTGAGCAACACTGTTTCTTGCTCTTTTCCCGACTGTATCCTTATGTGTTGCAAAGAAGAGTCCGACAAGATGTTGCCAGTTTGTAAATGGAGCATTTTTCCAATAACACTAGGTGGTGCACTGCTCTTGGCTGCATCCAGCGTAATTTGGACTTCGTGGCCATTGATGTAGGCAATACTCTTTTTTACTTCATGAGGCTCCATTGGCAAATGATGAGAGTGAGAGTTACAGTTCCCCCTTGCGCCACCAAAAAGACACCAATGCCTCTCCTCTTGAACCCAGTAGAGATAAAAGTGAAATGGGCATTCTTTCCCTTTGTCCGGCCGCTTAGAGGAAGTACTACGCGCCTTCGCGTCTTCTCCGGGGAAGCTTGTCCCTTGTCTTTTCTGATATGTTCTCTCACTGTGTGATCGGCTTCGAAAGCACTCAAAACGGATTTGTTTCTTCTTTTCATCCCATCCTCGCTCAACAAGGGGAAATTTACCCTCAGCTGCAGCAATCTTTAGAGCTTTAGCCAACCTAGCTCTGGTTTCTTTTGAACTTGAGTTGTATTGATCTGGAAATACGAAACACTCCCCAAGGAGCCTGCAATCAAAACCAATGTAGTCACATAAATTTACTTCTCCGTTTTGCGTTGGAAAAGGAATGCTGACTGTATTCCACCTTTTCTTGTCTGCAATGCATTGGTCTAGTACGTCCTTTAGAATACCATCCATTATTGTCTTATTAGAAAGGAAAAGCCAAAGCTGCGGCAATTCTATTTTTGGTCTCAGCAATGATTCAAAATGCTACATTAAGCACTGCACAGCTAGCACACGGCCTATTGTGCAACGGCTGTGCCTGCTCGGCAGTGAACAGACTTGAGAAAGAAACGGGTAAAACAACGTTTCCTCAACGACGTTTTAGGAGTCCCATGAAAGGATTTGATTCTTATGATTTCTGGCCATACAATGTTCCCCATGCAGCTGAATTGCCAATGACTGTTTCATATGGCGATGACTTGTTTGAAATGTAAACGGGAAGACTAGAACGTTCGTAGGACGTTAAAGCTCTGTATGTAACCGTGATAGGTTCTTGGGTACTATCAATCTTGTCACAACGGATTGGGAGAATGACAAAGGATTGGGAAAGATTTAGTAGGCCCAATGGAATTATCAACAATAACTTTCGATTCTACAAACAGACCCGGACCTTCGTGTTTGACACTTCACAAAAAATACCAAATTTTTTGTGGCGAAATGCAGTGTGGGCTTTCCACCGGTGAATTCATTAGGTTCCTTTGGCGGCCTTCTGCGACTCACTCGTCATGGAAGAAGAGGATGACCCTTTCGGGATGTTCGGAGAAGATGATAGCAGTAGGGATAGCGATATGGCCGAGAACGAACGTTCAAGGATTTCACGCTCCATGGTCGAAACGGCGAATCAAAAGACCAGAAACGGCAACGGAATACTCTCTACGCCAAGCAAAGGTGTTGTTTCGGTTGCTGATACCAGTTCCCGCTCTATCAGTAGTGTATGCGAGTGGTCACCTCCATGGCCAAAACCAGTTTATCTTGGGCCAATGAAGCTTGTAAAGTCTCTCCCGTACGGTGGCGGGCGAGGTTATATCGCCGAGCGTGATTTGGAGCCCGGAACCTTGGTTTTATTGGAAGAGCCCATCGTTGCTTGGCCAACCGAGCAACTTGGGCGAAAGCTAACTTTGATTTCAGTACTTCATATTCTCCGTCATTCAAATGCACAGGCTCTTATTCATCAATTGGAGCACTATCACCCAACGAAACGGGCAGTAGACGAAGGCAACGGTGATTCTGACCATATTCAGGTCGCCAATATGATGGCCGTGCTCCGTCAAGATAATTCAGAGAAGGAGAATGAGATACTTGAAATTATCCAATACGCGTCGCTAAAAGGAATTCTAAACAGAGACCGTTCTGACTTATCGTGCACGGATGTGATTCGTCTTTTGTTGTGTCTTCGATACAACGGGTTAGAGAGTGGCCTCTATCTACATGTTGCCATGCTGAACCATGCCGATCAGCCAAATTGCGTCAAGTTTCTGCCGACTCCAGAAAAAAAGTATTCGGAGGTTCGAACTACACGCGTCATACGTGCGAGAGAGCCCTTAACAATCTCATATCTCCCTTCAATAGTATCGCACGCGAGTCGACGTTTCCATTTGTGGGAGCAGCATCGCTTTGATATCGGCGCCAATGTCTCACCTCAGTTATACGAGATGGAGCTTGTCGGCTTTCAATTGCCTCTCTCGTCCATTAAGGAGCTTGACGACGACGCTGTGACAAGTCGAATCGAACGGACTGTGGCCGAAATGGTAGAATTGTATACAGAGACAAGTGAACAGATCAAAGGGAACCCGAACAATTCTGAGTTATGGGACTCCTGCAAGGCTCTGGAGCAATCTTCCTTGCAACTCTGTAGCGAGGCCTTGGATCAACTCCAAAATAACCATCACCTCTTGCTTATCGCTTGTTTACAACTGCATCTAGATAGCTGTGACTTGGTCCAGCGGGATCCTTGTTTGCCTTCCTCGCAGCGCCTCTCCCTACTTTGCCGCTTGATTCTCACAGCTCATCCACTATTGGCGGTGCAAGAACGTTTCCATGGGCCTGATCATTTTGAGCTTGCAAGTACCCACCTTGATCTTGCACAGGCTCTGGAGGAGGTCTTATCCCTTTCGCCAAAGCAATTACTTCTCCTTCAATTAGACGGCTTGTCTTCGGTTGGCGCATACGCTGCGCTGGAATATAAGTCTCGCAAAGAGTTTGAACGAATCAAGAGCCTTTACCCTCACGACGCTGAAAAGATCGCAGGCCATAGTCAAAACGGTTGATCTAGCTCTTATTGGTTGTTAAATTACTTGGAATTATACCTATCGACTAACAATTTATTGGCAGTAAGTCAGCAAAGAGCAGAATGCGTTTTTTCATTTGCAACTAGTATATCATTAGTTCCATAGCTTGCCTGACTACGACGCCTTAGCTAATTTAGCCATGAAACCAACTTAACTGAGACAATGAACTCATGAGCTTGGGAACTTGACTTGTACCTCGTCTTCCGTAATGAAGCCGCTAGTAATGTTCTGGTTCATGCTGCCATTAAAAAGGCGTCGCTCCCATGAGTTAATGTCGAAGTAGAGGTACTGCGGTGATCCACTTGAACTGCTAGACACGCCGTCCGAAGGACTTGCTCGCTTGAACCACAACTTAAGCTCTCCGTGATACCTCCACTCCCGTGAATATAGTTCCTGTGCTGCGTACGCTTGTAAAACATCTTTTGGCAAAGCATAAAAGATATAAAACAAGGTTTCGAGTTGGAACTTTGACAGGTGGCCTGTTTTCAGTGCTGGTGGTTGCATATAGTAACACACAGGAAGCTAGTAAAGGTGCGTAAATCGTCGGTTTAGGGCCAGCCATAGTTTCCGGTAGAAATCAAAGTGCGACTTCACTAACGTACCTGATAATGCGGTTCTTTTGTTGCGACATTGTCCGACCATGGACTAGAAAATGTACTGTAAATCTGTTCGGTCGATCCCAAGTTCAGACCCAACATTGTCAGATCTGACCCCAGTGCCAGAGTATTTCTATCATCATCGGTCATTCGGATGACTCCTAGTAATCCCAGCAAACCATAATCACCAGTCAGTGCACCACCAGCCGCTGCCCCTCCGGAGCTCGAAGAACCTATTGCTCCCGCACCCGGTACCGTCGATGACGGCGCTCGTCCCATTGCATTTCCAGCCCCGGTCATACCGGCTTGCTGAAGACCTCGAATACCTCCTAGTCCACCAAGACCTGTACCACCTAACAGACCACCTGAAACATCTAACTGGGAGCCACTGCTAGCAGTATTGTTCTTGTTGGTATCGATATCGGCGTACAAGCCACCAACGTTTCCGTTGGCATTGCCGCCTCTCGATACAGGCATGCTTCCCGACAACAGCGATGACGGATTCAGCGCTGAGGATCCACTCGGTGCTGGCTGTGGTGCGTTGGCCCCTAGTGCCGGGAAGTCTTCGGTTGCCATGTTAAAATTTCCGTTGGCTCCCGACATAGCCAGTCGGTATAAGTTTGAAGCGTTGCTTACACCTCCCTTGCTTTGCAGCATTTGTTGGTGCGCCAATAGCTGTTGTTGTTGTTGTTGTTGCTGCTGTCGTAACGCGGCAGCTAGGCCATTCCCGGCTACGCTCGCATTTGCCCCACCTATTCCTCCCGCTAAACTAGGAAAATCTGTCAAATCAAAGCTTGTCCCTGTCGAATTCACTAGTGCTGATACTGCTGCTGTATTGGTAGAATCAATATTTCCAAAGCCATTCCCCAAGAAGACCGCGTTGCTGTTTCCGAGTAAGTCGCTGCCCCCGGGCGTGTTTCCCGAGGCAAACATTCCGATGTTCAAATAATCCGACGCGGATGCGGTAGTGTTGTGGGAGGTACCGCCCCCGGCGCTTCGTCCGTCGACAGAAGACGTCGCCGAGGATGTTGTACTAGCCCCCTCCATGTGAGCGTTCTAGTACCCACGCGTCAAGAACCCCCGTCGATCAATCAATGTACCACTTCTACAAAATGGCAAAAACAGAATTCACAATAATGGTCAGTCAGAATCAGGCAATCATGTGTTTCCGTCCTCGACTCTCTACGGGATCAAGTGCATATTTATCAACGGTGCGATGACTTGACATATTCAAGTCATAGGATTGAAGTCGAAACGATTCAACCAAAGGATACCGACGATCGAAGCGGCTGGGTCCGCAGCAAGCAACGGGTTCATTTTTCGGGCGCAGACTAGCGGCGCGTAGTACTGCGTTCACGTAAAACGTACGTCGCAACCAGAGGCAACCCTCGACGTATCCAAGACCATTTTGGACGGGACCAAAGACGCTCCGCGACGCTTAGAAGCATTATCGACACGCAAACACTAAATCACGCTTTCAGGTTGCCCGAAAATGTCACAATATCCCACCATGGTCCGATGCTCACCTACACGCACGGCTCCGTGATTTGCTACCATCTTGCTTCGGTACCCACCGGACTAGCCGGGTGTCTTTCCTACGGGAGAGCGCGGGTCGCCCGCCGCTGCTGCGAGTATCGAATGAGCGACCCGACCCGACCCGTCCGTCTCTCTGTCTTTCGGGGACCGTCAAATACTGTATTAGTACCCGGAGATAAATGGTTCTTTTGGTTGGTCTGTCCCTCTCCCTTCATAGCAAGACCTACCCTATTTGTCAATGACTCGAGTTTGAAGCTACTCTCATTCCGATGAGTCCAAGCAATTCTCTTACTTACTGTTACACTATGTTAGGTCCCTGTGGATCCTACGATTCTGAGACAGATCCGCAGTCAACAAGACCTTTACACATTGTAAACATAAGCAACCGTATTGATGACTTCACGAAAAGATAATTGATAGAATTAAAAAAGTTGACGTATTAGCTTCAATGGCTAGGTGTGCAACTATTGTTTCTGAAACTTTCACACAATTGTGTGGAAGCATTTGTAGTGAGTGAGCTTTTGTAATGTTTCTGGATATTTTGCTCTTTGATAATGTTGTTGTTTTGCTTCTTTCGAAAAGAAAACTGGATAATAATCTCGTGACAGTGAAGAGAAGGTCGCGTCTGTCGGCGGAGACAAAACGGTTCTTTGCAATTAGTTCTGTTTGCGGGGTTGTTGTATGGACGCAACGCGGACCATTCCCCGTTTCGCAGCGCGTGGCATGGAAAAACGTTCCAGCCCCTTACTTTGCCGACGTCCCCGAATCATAACCTGTCGATGCGTAGAAGCAACCAAAGAGCGCGATCCCGAGAGCGCCGGACCGTGGGAGGCCGGGGTCACCAGGTGCATTGCTGGACGGGGACGACCTAGGAGTCCACGACGACGGCGAACTTCCCAGCGTTTGGGGCCGTGTGTGAAGGCCCGAGCTCGTTCTTCGCATTCTTCCATCATGTCCAAACGGGCCATGAGATACACGTAGGCGTCCGTGTCTTCCAGCTCGGCGGCTTCCTGTGCAGTTGGAGGGAATCCTTCGTCGATAGCGTCGTCCTGGATTCCGTGTAGCGCGTTAAAACGATCTACTTCAGATACGTAGGTCAACGACGGAATGCCATCGTTGAAGATCATGAGATGTACCGGTTCATACAAGGGATGAAAGGGAACGGCGGTAGGGGAGAGATGTCCAACTTGATTCATGCTGCGAGATACTTGGTTGCGGTTTTGTGCTGTGCCTGTGCTTGTGTTTGGCTGTAACGATTGACCAGATATCTTCGGAACGTGTCAGACGGAGGACGGATAGTATCTTGTATCCGTGGGTTTATCTCGCAATTGATTTTGTTCCGAAAAAAAAAAAAAAAAGAACAAGTTGATGCGAAGCCATCAAGGCCGAACTCGAACAATTTGTGATGTTCGAGTTCTTGATTTCACTGTCACGGTCAGTCAGTTTCCCATCCTCTGCTCAAAATTCGGTCCATGCGCTCTTTCTCGATAGAGAATACGCCTCTCGCTAATTACAATGAATTCTGGATTCCCATATGTAATTGGCATAACGGTTGATTCAAAATAGTCATTTTGCTGTAGAGACTAGCTAGCTAGTAGGATGAGATATCGTCTCGTACTCGTCGTCGTGTAATAGAAAAAGCAAAGCTGCACCGTAACTATTAGGTATTCCCCAGCGAAGCATGTTCAAAAATGGGCACAGCGACAAATCCTTTTGGCATCACTCTCGACTTTTCTCCATTGCGACACAGCCACTCACTGCATCCGAAAGAACCATAGATCCGAGCAGTTCTAAAAATACATTATGTTTGGGCTCGATAAGCATCAAATGTACATTGCCTCGGTGGTGGCGACCTACTGGTTCGTCTCCATCAACATGGTGTACCTCAACAAAGTCCTCATGTCGAACAAGGACATTTCTATCCCGGCACCTCTCTTTGTAACCTGGTTTCAATGTGTCGTGACGGCGATCATCTGCTGGGTCGCAGGCAAGACTGGCGAGCGATTCCGACAGTCGGCATATCAACAAGTCCATCAGGAAGATGGCGGTATAGCGGAAGAAGCCAAGCCGTCTTTTTGGGCGCAGTTTCCGGTGGCCGAGTACAAAATTGGCGTAGGTCGTCGCGTGTTTCCCTTGTCATTTGTCTTTGTCGGTATGATCACCTTTAACAATCTATGTCTTAAATGGGTTGAGGTTTCGTTCTACAATGTTGCTCGCTCTTTGACGATCGTCTTCAACGTCTTTCTGTCCAACGCGCTGCTCGGTAGCTCCACTTCTTCAAAAACAATGTTGTGCCTCGGCCTTGTCATTCTAGGATTCTTCATGGGATCTCAAGGCGAAAGCAACTTTTCAATCTACGGAACAGTTGCTGGGATTTTCTCTTCGCTTTTTGTGTCTCTCAACTCGATCTATACCAAAAAGATTCTCCCTGCGGTTGACAACGACCATTGGCGCCTCACATTCTACAACAACATTAACGCCTGCATTTTGTTTCTCCCCATGATACTTGTATTTGAGCACCAGGCTCTCGCCGCTGCCGTGAATCAACAGTTTTTGTCGGGCATCTTCTGGTCTGCCATGAGTGTCGCTGGCTTTTTCGGTTTCTCAATCGGCATCGTCACCGTCCTGCAGATAAAGGCAACGTCGCCCCTGACACACAACATTTCGGGCACAGCCAAAGCTGCTGTACAATCCATGATGGCCTTCTATATTTGGGGCAACGAAGCAACTCTGATGGGCGTTCTTGGTATTTTCACTGTGTTAGGTGGTTCACTCTTGTACACCTTTGTCAAAATGTCCGAGAGCAAAGCTAACAGCACTCCGCGTGTAGCCGAACAAAAGACTGATGTGGAAATGCAAAAACCGGTACGTGGCCAAGCGGGAACTTTTGCTCTCACGCAGAAATAATCAAAAACGAAAGTAGCCGGAACTGAACTTGCCCATCGATTGTCGCAACTATAGAACAACAAGCGAGTAGTCTAGTGAAAGCGGAATTTGTTTTCTTTGGATTCTCTGTTCTGGCCTACGTGCCTGGGAATTCGTCACGTGCTCCTAGCTTTGTCTGTCATATTAACAGTAAAATTCGAAGACTGTATTCGGACCATAAGTTTTGTATTGTGTCCACCGTGGTTGCTTCGCTATTTTCTCTCTTTCTGTCGCCACAAAAATAGTCGGTTGACGGGTCGACTGTTGGAATCGTACTGACTGTGACAGTGGCGGCTAGTTCCTAGCCAGAGAGTCATGTCGAGACATGGTTCACAATTTAACATTGTGTCGATTGCCCCGCACTATCGCTCCTTGCGAGGATAGGACGCCATCACTCAAAAATGCTGTCCCAAATGAAAAACCTTGGGCTTTCTTGTATCTTGTACCTTGCGGGATATACCTTCGCTTTACTCCCTACAGACAAAGCATTTCGGTCATCGTTCTGCAGACGACCCTTTTTGCGCATTCAAGCTACTTCTTCCGACATGGCCACGCGAATCATGTACAACCAGCAGGCCAGGCGTCGAGAATCCATGAATTACCAAATTATTGCCGCAGAGGCAGCAGAATCGATGGCACGGCGCATGGAGGAAACGTTCCCGGAGCGATTTACCTTCCATCCAACGGAATGGAACAAGTTTCCGGATGGAACCGACCAAATCGAGATCGGCGGCTTTCACCCACAAAATCTTATATCTGGAGAGCATGTCCTATTTCTGGCAAGTTTCGAGAACAACGATGTGACCTTATCGCAGTTTCAAGTTATGATTTGCCTACTGCAATCCTTTGTCGAATCGCTGACGATAGTCTTGCCGTATTCGCCGGTTGGAACGATGGAGCGTGTGGTACGAGAGGGCCAGGTGGCAACGGCTGCTACCTATGCACATATGTTTAGTTCCCTACCAAACTGCGGTAAGCCAACACGCCTGATGGTGTATGATTTACACACATTGCAAAACCGATTCTACTTACATGGAAATGCCGTGGCCAGTTTGCAAACGGCTATCCCATTATTGAAGAAACGCTTGAAGAACTCGGAGGTCAACTGTGTCGCATTTCCAGATGATGGCGCCGCAAAACGATTTTCTTCGCTATTTTTGGAGATGGATGTAGAAGTGATAGTTTGCGGAAAGACCAGAGGGGAGGGCGATGTCCGGTCGGTCGTAATTCAAGACGGAAACGCTGAAGGCAAGCACATCGTGATCGTTGATGACTTGGTACAAACGGGCGGGACCCTTTATGAATCAGGGAAGGTCTTGAAAGAGGCAGGAGCATTGTCTGTCAATGCATTTGTTACTCACGGCGTCTTCCCAAATGAAAGCTGGAAGCGCTTTAACAAAGGAGGCGACCGGGCTTGTTTCGATAAATTCTGGGTCACCAACTCGATTCCAACCATTACCAAACAGCTACCCATCGAAGACGGTGTTTTTGAGGTTTTAGACTTGATGGATTTGGTTATTCATGATTTGGATCATTTCTCGTCCAATAATTTCGAAAACATATAATATAATGTGCAATGCTATTTCACAACATTGCCTGCTCTTGGTCGACTGATTTCTAAAGAGCAAAGCAAGTAATGAACGGAATTCTATGTTAAGCGATCTAAGCTCTACAACACCTCCTTTGCTTTTTCCTTCTTTTTCTTACGAGACGACTTCACCGGTGCGCTATCCTCCCCGGCACTTTGGACGGCTATTTCCTCAACCCGCTTTCGCTTCTTTTTGCCAACAGATTTCGGCTCGCTTTGATCCAAGCGTTCCACTTTTCCTTTCGACAACTTGCATTTGTTTTTTTGCTCCTTCTTTGCACAAAGTTCGGTGACTGGCTCTTTCGGTGCATTCGCCTTAACTGTTGACAAGGGTGTGGGAGTTACGGACAAAACCAAAACCGCACGTTTGGATTTCTTCGCCTCTTTTTTTCTTTTTCGTTCTTCTTCTTTCCCTTTTTCATCTTTGATGTCGCGATCATGCAATTTGGGTTGATCTGATTCTTTCCGTATCAGCTTTTTGGATTGATCAGCTTGTTTTTTGCTTTCCTTCGGCGAGGGCATTTCAGACGTCGCTGATGGCTCTGACGGCCCCGCAACCATCGACGACTGCTTTCGGAGCAACTTCGCTTTTTTCTTTTCTTCCATTTTGGCTTGTCGCTTCGCTGCTAGTTTTGCTGCTTTGGCGGCTGCTTTCTTCTCTGCTTTGCGCTGTTCTTTGCTTTTCTTACTGATGTCATTTTCATCGCTACTGTTCCCAACAGCAGCGTTTCCACGAGATGAGGAATCTGAAAAGTCCCGTTTTATCGTACGACCGTCGCCATCATATACCTTAGCATTTGGATCATACGTTCCTTCTTTTACAAAATGTACGTACAGTGAATTGTGCGGCAACCCGTCAGTGCGTTCGAGGGTCGGACCCTTTCCGGCCTGGTTTTCTGCCAGCTGTATACACTGTTGGCTCCCAGGCCCTTATGCCCGCGCAATTTAGACAACGTGTCATGCAGTGCTTGCAGTTTGTGCTCTTCCATGATCCAAACGTCGTTGAGCTTTTTCAAGGATTCGATCAAAAGACAAAACTCCTCCTTTCTTCATTTTTGGGGTTAGAATCCTGCGTTATTGGTTTTGGTAGCGAAATTCAAAATGGGACGGGGGACAAACACAGACTGTGGTGAAACGGTCAGACTGTGGTTATGAGGCCTCCAGCAGGCACGTGACGGAATTGCGTTTTGGTTCGCGAGCGCGTAGTTGGCATAAGGTCTTTTGAGGCTCGACAAGAAGGTACGTCGTACACGGGATCATCGACCGAATTCCAATACTGTATGAACTCTAATCTCTTTTGGTAACAAAGAATGTCGGGGGGATAGAAGAGTCGCTGGCTTTGGGGAAAACGGTTGAAATTAGGAAAATTGAACGATACCGCACATTTCTTGCGTTTTGCCGGCTGTCATTTGGATGGCAAAGTCTGATTCTTCAGTTCTTTTCTTTTTCTGTAGATAAAGTCAAGAACATGTCGGAAAGTAAAGAAGGTTTCAAAGAAGTTCTGATCGAACCTCTCCAACAGTTCGCGAAAGACTCGATGCACCTCGTCAAGAAATGCACCAAGCCCGACCGCAAAGAGTTCACCGCCATTGCCAGAGCAACCGGTGTTGGCTTTCTTATCATGGGGTTTATCGGATTCTTTGTGAAGCTGATTCACATTCCGATCAACAATATTTTGGTCGGAAACTAAACAGTTTAAAAGTTCGTGGCTAACTCACAGTCAAGTATGTAAAACTAGTCTCTGACACGGTAGGAACAACATAGACAGCAGGTCGCCGGGTTACTTTTCTATCAGACGGTATCACCCAAAAATCCTCTTTCCTTGTTTCCTTCCAGAGGAACAGTAATGAGGCGACATGTTGGAGAATATTGTCGTAGCTTGACTCCTGCCATGTGAAACAAAATGCGACTGGCCCGGCACGAATCCGTGTCGTGATAGATGTCGCTCATGTAAACGACTTCCTTCACCCCGGCTTGGACCAAAACCTTGGCACATTCATTACAGGGAAAGAGCGCAACATACAGCGTAGTATCTTTGACGTTATCACTGCATTTGTTGAGGACAGCATTGACTTCGGCGTGGCAGACGTAGTGGTATTTACGATGTAGTGGCTGCACCGCAGTTCTTGACCAAGGCAACACATCATCAGAGGCACCGGCGGGGAACCCGTTATATCCAAGAGCAACGATCCGTTGATGACGATCGACGATGCAGGCTCCAACCTGAGTGTTGGGATCTTTGGAACGTTGAGCTGTTAAAAATGCCATGGCCATAAAATAATCGTCCCATGAAATATAGTCGCTTCGCTTCCTCCCAGACGAGCAAAGAGGATCATAGTCTGCTTCCTTTTTTAAGAGTGCGCAGTGGTCTTTAAATTGTTCCATCTTCTGCAGGTTCTTGTTGCAGGCTAACTCGGACGTTTCGGAAACATGCCCAAGGACCTCCAGCTTCGCTTCGTTCTCACTGGGGAGGCAACTTGCAAAGTTTAATTCTATCAGAGGGCGGTCAGGCTTGTATTGACGAATCGAAACGCCCGCCATTTGCAGTAGAATGCGACTGGCCTTGGATGAATCCGAGAGTCGGTCAGGATTTACCTGAAAGACAACTTGCCGAATACCAGCCTGCGCAATGACTTTAGCGCATTCGTGGCAGGGAAAGTAGCGGGTGTACAGGCAAGCACCGGCAACATCAGCTGATCCCTTGTTGAGAATAGCGTTGACTTCGGCGTGTACCACGTATGGGTTTGCGGTGTGCAACCATGGAGTGGAGGAGTTCGTCGAGTTCGTTGCCGAATCATTCCAAGGCAAACAATCGTCCAAGCAACCCGCTGGAAATCCGTTGTATCCAATACCGATTATTCTATTTTGCGAATCAACAATACAGCATCCGGTAGGTTGTGTGGGGTCTTTGGATCGGCGCGCACTCAACAGGGCAGTGGCCATGAAATAATCGTCCCACGAAATGTAATCAGTGCGTTTTGGAACGACAAATTGCCCATTGACATCGTATTCAGCTTCCATTTCCATCACTTTGGCAGCTTGTGCTGAGGAAAGCGGTGACTGTGGAGTATCCGTCGATTTTACGGAGCGTGTGGAAGGTGTTATGAAGGGTCCCTGTAAACGACTGCTCGAAGAGATGGAGGATATATTGCACGACGCGCACTCACTCGAACCGTTCGGACTATCCGTTAGCTTGAGACGCTTGGAAGTCGGAGTTCCCGAGTCGCAGGTATACTTTACAGAGTTGTTTCCGTTCTTTACCAATGCCAAACTCATCGGATCCGGCGGAACGGCGGCATCCGCTGTCTGCATCGGGAGCAAAGCCACAATTGTCGCCGTGACGAGAAGCGAGAGGCCGGCTTTCCAGAAACAGCAAGAAATCCAGATCGATGCGGAAGAGTGCTGGGAAGAAATGGTGAGTAAGTACTGAATGGCGAAGGCGAAAGGGGAAACTTTGCTTTGCGTTGGAAGTGCTGCGCTGGAAAATTAATCCATCTATTTACATTTTTTACGCATCGCACGCTGTTCTCGTTTTTGTTACGTTCCAATGAGAGCGACAATTGCAAACGCCAATCTGGATGCCAAAGATGACAAGTTTTAAAACCCGGATGTTGAAGGCGGGAATCAATGTCAGTCTCTTCACAACCTCTTTTTCAAACTCCAACAACATTTCATACATGTTTGTTTCGTAAATTGTCAGACCATACAGTGTTTGATACGAGCTTTCAGGGGATGCACTGGCTCCCTGCACATGGACAAGTATGACACTATACAAGAAAACCGTTCTGTTCTGGTGGTGTACTTTTTGCATTGGTTGGCGAGGAGCTTGGTCGTTAGCGTCACCTATCTATCAGCTGCGAAGGCCGGGCGCTCGCCTTCCTCCGACGCCAAAATCAAAGCTACGGCGAGATTACAGTTCATTGAATGATTCTTTCCTTTCCGCTAATGCAAAAAGGCGACATGGACGTAAGAGGTATGGCCCATTGCAAACCTTTGCTCGCAGTTTTTGGAAGGGTGTCACGTTGCCCTTCCCCGCTTTACGTCGAGTCGTGTTGATCCCCGGTACCCAACGCAAAAAAGGAACTCGAGGAAACATTTCCGTGGGATTAACACTGCGGGAAGGGTTCTTGGCCGTCACAGCCTACCTGGCTGTTGGAGTGCTAGCATATTCGGTGGTACTGGAAAAATGGTCGCTCGTGGATGCTATGTACTTTACCTGTGTGTGTTTCAGCACCGTCGGATACGGTGATTTGTGCCCCACTAATACGGCCTCCAAAGCCTTTACATGTATTTTTGGATTGGGTGGGATAGCATTCCTGGGAACCGCTGTGGCAACGATTGGGTCTAGTCTTCTCCAGGCCGAAGTGGACGCCATTGCCAAAGCACGCGAAAAAAGCAAGGTGCGTCTCATGAAGGTCTTCGAAAACATGCCCAAAAAGCTGAACCACTTTCGAACACAATCGCGAGAAACGCAAAAGCGTGTACTTAAGGACGCTGGCAAAAGCAGAAAAAAAAGAAGGCGCTTCTATGAAGGGTTAATTTTTGGATCTGTCGAAGAATTAGAAGGTAGAAACAGGATGCAATCAATTCTAAACATGGTGATCCGAGTGGTTCCCTCTCTTTCTATCATCTTCGGAGGAGGTGCCGCCATGAAGGTTCTGAATAAAGGTTGGTCATGGACAGAGTCTATTTACTATTCGTTGGTCACGGGTAAGTTTGCTCGGTCCATATCTCGCCATCTCCTTCTTCCGTATCTCACTTTCCTTGGTAGCGTCAACGATCGGATTCGGAGACTTGTCACCACAAACCCGCCACGCCCGAATGTTTGCTATTCTGTACATTCCCTTAGCTGTAGCAGCGGCTGGTGATTTACTTTCAGGGATTGCGTTATCGTTGGTGCAACGTCGGCAACGCGAAGTTTACGAGCAACAGTTGGAACGAGATTTGACGATTGAACACCTGCATCTAATGGACGCCGATGGTGACGGAAAGATAACACGCGAAGAGTACGTCCAATTTATGTTGATTGAAATGGGCCGCGTTGATCAGAAAGAGCTAGACGAGCTGTATCATCAATTTGAGCGATTGGACGTCACCCGATCCGGATACCTTGACAATGACGATCTTAAGCTAATGGCGAAACTTCGTGGAGCGAAGGTAAAGGGGTAAATCAGCGTGAGAAGCATACGGTCCGAAAGGCTACAATGAAAACTATGGAATTTCTTCACTTCTAGCTTAGTTCTTCTTTCGTAGCTGCCAAAGCTGTTGGGGACAATTCTACTTCCGCTTTTTTGAAAAAGGACGCTTCGTGTTCCATGACAAAGCCTTCCTTGGATGCTTGCTCAAACACAGCTTCGGCATCTGTTTTGTGCTTCTCTTTCCAAATTGCTTCTAATTTGGCCGGAAGATCACCCATATTCCCCGTCGGATAGTAGGAATAAAGATAGGCGAACTGCATTGGAAAAATGGCGAACTGCAAGATAGGCTTCCAAAAGAATGTCAAGTAGGATTTCCAGGACTTTCCGAGGTTGTCGTGTGGACTCCAGGGGGTGTCAAACGCGTTGATGATCAAGTCGCTAGCCAGCTTACTCAGAAACTGCACAATACTCACTCGTACGATGCGCTTGCGGTAGTACTCTTGTAATGCATCTTGCAGCTTTTCTGTGGTGCGTGTGTTCGCCAAAGTTTCCGTCAAGACGTAGGCGTCTTCAATTGCCTGGCAACCTCCTTGACCCAAGTTTGGCATCATGGCGTGTACTGCATCACCAATGAGTACGACGTTGCCATTCGCCCAACTGCGAAATAATTCGGGCGCCCGATCGTACAAGTCACGTTGTTCCACACTGTCTGGTGACGTCGAGTCCAAAACCATCATGACTTCATCGCTCCATCCTTCATGCAAGCCCTTGACGTAGTCTACCAGATTCTCCTCCGGATCCGTCTGTCCGTCACGAGTGGAGCCACCCCAACCGCTGGGAGCTTTTTTGGTTCCGGGAGGTAGCGCAAAGAAGGCGTACCACTGAATGCGGCCATCACCGACATCACTCGTAACAAAGTACCGCTTGGGTCCGATGTATACCTTGTATCCAGTTGCATAGTAGTCCGGGGTCTTGAGGATTGTTTCTCCCGCAAAGACGGTGTATCCGGAATAGTCGCATCCCTGCCGTTTCTTCTTGTTGGCACTGGTAGATTTGACACCACCTTCCTTGTACATTTGGTCACGTACGGCTGACCAAATTCCGTCCGATCCTACTAGAACATCGGCGGACGCAGTTGTCTGATCGTTTAAATTGATTGTCACACCTTGGCCTTTGCCTAAGTCTTCGTAACCTACGACGGGATTGCCGTTGATGAGAAAGTCGGGTTTAAGTTTGCGGCATTCGTCAATGAGAATTTCTTGTAAATCGGGACGGTCAATGACACCCGTGTAGGGTAAACCGAACAAATCGGCGCATTGCTAGAGATAATAATACCAAAGAAGTGAAAGGTAAGTTTTCGTGTTACGGCCTCGATTGTGAATGGTTGGAGTGTGTTGCAACGTACTTTGAGCGGAAATTTGACGAACCAATCGGCCGGAGCATCCGGATTCCACAAATAATCCAGACGATCTTCCGTCATCCGGAAGCTTCCATCCGCTCGCAAACCGTCCTTGATCCCACAGGTTCGTGTTCCGGTGAAAGTGAACTTGTCCATGACACGCTCAAAGAGGGTTTCGTCGATTTCTTTCAGGACTGACAAGGCGTTGGAGGCAAACTGGATGGGTCCCCCAAAGCGGGCAAAGGCGGCAGTCTTCTCGTACACCGTCACGTCGAAACCCTTTTTCAACATGCAGAGAGCGGTCGTCAAACCGCCTACCCCACCGCCGGCAATAGCAATCTTCAGAGGCCGGCCCTCGCGAGCGGGTAAACTTAGCTTGTCAAAGGCAACGTCTTCCGGAGGAACCGCCGTGCTCGCAACGCGCGTGGAGATACGGAGAGAGGATGCCGGGTAAAATGGGTAGGTCATGTGCCTTGTATTGATTCTATGCAGTGATCGAGTCACGTCGTTGCAAGCCGGTGATCGGGTGGTGACAAAGGCCATTGCGGACGACGCCGTCAGCACGGCGCATAATGATAGAAACGAAAGACCCATACGATCGTTGTCGTCAATCAGAGGCAACGTAGCCAATTCAGATCGATTCGTTCCTTGGGAGACCTTTCTTGCCGGATTGACTGTTAGTGACAGAAGGATTCCAGGCAGCGGATGTGTTTCTTTCGAACAAGATTGGTGACCTTCCCTCGGATCGGCTTGCAATGTCACTGGATCGGCCTGTGGGGTTGGTGGGATACCAGAAACGCGGATCAGAGCATGGTACCCTACGTACCGAGTGGTCACTCTTGGTCTGGACGCGTGTACACAGATCCGAACTACGTCAAAAGCAAACCAAGCTACAGACATGCCAGCCCGAAACAGAACCCGGCAATCCAGAAGCCTTCAACTTGCAAATGGTTGGATTATTTTGAGTACAAACAACTACTAATGCAAACGCTGTCGATTCACGGGTTTACGGGAAACATGAGAAACAATCATCTCTACATACATACGTCAGCTACTACGGACCTAGTAAACAAAATGAGGTTGGCATGGCACCAGGAAGAAAAGGACAAAGCATACGAGACTCACTGTCAAGGCTGTGTGGACACTCGTTACTACTAGAGCGAGCAATTATACAATAGATTGGTTCGCACCGTTCGAAAGCGCATTATGAGTCTAACTCGCTGGGCTTTCGCTTCTACTCTAGTAACGCTATTTTCCGCGTCGGCGTTTGTGCCGCAGCATAGTCGTAGCAAGTCGCATCATGGATCGGCCGCGACCACGCACCTGTACATGAGCGCTGCCTTGATTGTCCAAAATAAGGGCGGCGGTCACGGAGAGCTCGGCTTTCAGCTCGCCAAGGTTTTGTCGGACAACGACAAAATCACTTCCGTGACCATTCTACAAGACGATGCCTGCAAAGATTCCGCGGAACCTTTCCAGTCCTACGCCACGGACCTACCGGACGTGAAAGTCGTCAAGGCTAGTCTCGGCGACGAATCTATGACCGCCACTGCGCTGCAAGACATTCTCGGGAAAGACGCCGCCTTTGATTATGTTTGGGACAATGCCTCCAAGTCCCCCAAGGGTGCTGGACAGGCCATCTGCGATCTCGCCAAAGCTTGGAACGTCAAACTGTTCACGTACGTATCTTCCGCTGGAATGTACCAACCTACGGCGGATGCTCCCTTTCCCATGCCAGAAACGACACCGATCAAGGAAAGTGCCGGACAGAATCAGTTCGATCAGTACGCGATTCAACAGGGATTGCCCTTGGTCACCTTCCGGCCACAGTACATTTACGGTCCCAAGGCCAACAAACACGACTACATCGACTGGTACTTTGATCGACTCGTACGAGAACTGCCGCTGCCTATTCCCGGTGACGGGACGCAAAAGCTTTCTCTCACTAACGCCGAAGACGTGGCCTCACTCTTGGCGGCACCCTTGAATGACGAAGCCGCCGCGATTGCCCAACGTGTTTTCAATTGCGGTACCGATCAACTCGTCAGCTACGACGAAGTTGCCTACCTGTGTGCCGAAGCAGCGGGTATCGATAAAGACAAGGTCATGATCGAACACTATGATGCCGACATGTTCGGCAAAGCGACCTTTCCCTTTCGCATGACGGACTTTTACGTGGCTCCCGACACGGCCAAGGAAAAGCTCGGCTGGTCCGGGCCGCTACACTCCCTGAAGGACGATCTGCAATCATTTTACTACGAATCGTACGTAGCACGGGGTGGGCCAACCAAGAAGATGTCCCTTATCAAGGATTGGGAAATCACGGTTGGTAGTAAAACGTCTCTGCCGGAATACGGATCCAGTATTTACGACAAGTTCGACCCAATTATCCTCGAAGTTCCTGCGGCACCTGCCGAATAGAGAGCAAGCACAAACCGGCGTTCAAGACATAGTGTTTTGAATGCGTGCGGTAGGAAGGCAGCAACATTGAATTTTAGATAACCCCGGCGGGAAACATTTGTGCATTCCTCTAGTCTCCATTTGTGAATTCATGTTGCATTGCATTTCTTTTAAAATGGTAGTGGGCTTAGAGTCCTACCTAGCTGTCGGGTTCGGATTGGCCGGAGGCCGATTCCGTACTTGTCGACGGATCCATCATCTCGGGCAGTGGTTGGTGGTCAAAAAAATAACTAGCTGATTTGCAGTTACCAATGCCACGGACGCTTAAGCGATCTTCGTACATATCAATAAATGCGTACGTTTTGTCGGGGTCCGCGTTTTCCAAAGCCGCTTCAAAAACCCGAAAGTGAATGCCGCTGACGGGGTCCCGATCGTACCCACCTTTGTGGGCGTGTCCGGAAAACGAGGCCACTACCACATCTTTGTATCTTCGTAGGGTGGATAGGACTTGCTGATAGTTCCAGATCAGGCATACTGGGCTTGTCGATGCCGGTAAGATTGGCTGATGGCTGAGCACAATCACCTTTTCGTTGGCCTCTCGTGCTTGCTGGAGCGTGCTCTGTAACCACTCAAGCTGCACCTTACCGACACCCCCGTTGAAAGCGACGAAGCGTTTTGTCACACCGGTTAAACCCGCTGGAGAGTTTTCGTGGGCGGGATAGTTAGGGTTGTTCTTTCGCAATATGTTCGCCGCTTGTCGGTACTTTTGCGATGTTTCTGAACAGCGGCGCATAGTAGCTACATCGTAGGAGTCCAGAATAACAAAGCGTATCTTCTTGTGTCCGTGTGATCGATAGCCTACCAAATCGCCACACGGTTCCTTTACAAAAGGAATGCCTAGTTTGCGTTGCAGGCTGGGGCGATCCAAATTGTACAAACAGTGATTCCCATACGCGTGTAGAATGGGTCCACTTCGATACTTCGATAGGGCATCCATCACGTGTCCAACACACTCCATCCCCGGATCAATATCTTCCGTAAAAGGCTCACCGCCGTGTAAGGCAATCTCCTGGCACTTGCCGTCCACAATGTCGCCTAAGTTGAGTACAAGCTCGACTTTTTCTTTTTCAAAATGCATCGCTGCCTGGCGCGCAACTTCCAGAGCGTGCTTGTAAAAGCGCGCCTGACCAGAATACGAGTATCCGTCGGGAATGGGAGCATACTGGATGTCGGCAATAAGTCCCATTGTAAATATGGGTGACTGTGGTTCCGAAAGGCGCTGCCTCTTTCCGATCTCGCTGTCATGGTAGTGAGACTGAAAGGAGGCCAACGAAGATGACCTTCGTAACAATCGATCCGACCGACGCACTGCTGGTGCAGAAGCTGATGGTTTTGGTACACGATCATGGACTTTCATCTGATGGAAGAGTCCGTCGGAATGTTTTGTGATTGTGCTACTGGCAGACTCGCGGCTAAAACTGAGAGAGGGCTCGAAGAGAAGGCTTGAAACTAAAAATAGTAGAAGAGTAAGACTAGTTGTCAAGGATGAACGAATGACGCCCTTGTTCATTGCTAGCCTCCTGTAAATAGTGTGGGTGTGGGGAGCCCTCGAGATGATCGTGGGAATGATCATTGCCATTGCATGATGATCTTTGCTGGTTGTCGGCGTGTTGCGTTTCCCATCGGAACGAATCGGGGATGATCGATTCTGACATTTTACGGGAGCGAGCAAAAAGTGAGCTTGACGTCAGCATATGCTCTATGTTAGAGGCACAGCGCTTTTTTTCGACGACAGACACATTTTCTCGTGAGTACCGACATAATGTCTAACAACGGACAATCTAAAGCTAACGTAAATCGAAACCAGTACAAGAAATCTACTATTGAGGATCGCCAATAGAATTTTCGATGAACTTTGAACGCTATCCATGGCTGAAGGACCTGACTACGGCCGACGCTCTCCGAGAAATTGCCAAGGCGCGGCGGCAGTATCAGAGCCAAGGCGCCTTTCTTTTTCCTTATTTTATTCGCCCCGACGTCTTGGAAAAGTGTTGCTCCGAAGCTCGGGCCCAGGAAAGTGAGGCCTTTACAACCGACGATCACCACACCGCCTATCTCGGCCCTCAAAACTGTAATTACCCCGAAAATTCCGTCGTGAATCACAAAATGAAGACGCAAGTGGCGTCCATCGCGTACGACGAGCTCCCGCACGAAAGTTCCTTGGCATCCTTGTATAACGATGAGACTTTACTGCGATTAATTTCTCTGATCGTTCAGAAGGAACTATTCCTATCTGACGATCCATTGGGATGCTGTTCGATCAACGTGTTTAGGCCCGGATACCACCATTCCTTTCACTTTGACGAGTCGGAATTTTCGACGACGCTCATGTTGCAGGATGCGGCAGACACCGATTCGGGACTCTTTCAATACACGGATCCTTTGCGTCAATCCGCAAGCGATCCGGCGCTCGCTGACGTTGCTGCGATTGTGCAAGCCTACGATCACATGAACGAGCCGCCTCACGGAGGCTTTCACGAGCACGATGCTGCCCACCGCGCACCAACGTTACACACCCTCGATTTCCGTCCTGGAACCTTGTCCCTTTTTTCCGGATCCAGGTCATTGCATCGTGTGACCCAGGTACGAGGATCCCGGTCCCGACTAGTAGCTGTATTAACGCTTGCCACGCAACCAGGTTTCCGCAATTCGGTCGTGGTGCAAAAACTGTTTTGGGGACGCAGTGTTTCGGGCTGAAGAAAAATGTAGGTGAATTTTGGGAAACATAGAGCAATACACTGCGTAAATGGGGCTAATGGAACAAAGTTGTTTGTACTCATAGTCAGCCCGGGAGGCAAGGATTTCGTAGTTTGATTTTGCTCCTTTCCGTCTATTAGTACCCCGGATGTTGACAGAAACTGGACACGGGCTTTAAAGAAAGGCGTCGTACCATCAAAATCCAGACATAAACAACCTTTGTCGTATCGGTACCTATGTGACGACGATTGATCTTTTCAGCCTTTCTTTGATTGACAGTGAGTGATTGCCGCACGATACGGGCGACGCTTGTTTTTCGATTTCTGTGAGCGCCGGAGACGATGGATGACTCTTGTCACGGTCAATTCTCAAATTTCTTCTTTCGTGGTTACTGTTAGTTTCATTCCTGCAATCCGTCCCATACCGCATCCGAATAGTGCTCTCCAGGATGTCGTCGTGGTTCAATATGGAGTCCTTGAAGGACCTGACGGACAAGGTGCAGCAATCGATGGAACAAGTGCAGCATTCGATTCCGGCAAATTTAGGCTCTATGAAATTAGACCGTGAGATGCTCGGGAAACTGACGCTGACTTCTCCAGAGCTTACGGCGGAGCGTCAACGCATTGACGCTGAAGAGCGCCGCAAAGAGTCTGCACGAGATACCTTGGCGGGGATGTTGCCTTGGGAAACGCGTGATCCAGAACGTGATATTCTTGTCGAAGAATGCAAGGAAGGAATATTGAAACTGAGCAGTGACAAGGACACTTTCTTTGGTCCTTACGCAATGCCCCAAAAGGGTGTCAATTTGGAAAAGAATCAGACCAAGGATGAGGATGGGAATGGAGAGGAAGGCGACGGTGCGGGAGACACTGGTGAAGAGGAAGAGCAGCTCGGTGAAATGACCCCTCCGCCCGATTCGCTGGAAAAGCTACAAAAGTTGGAGCCGCTGCCGCCGCTTTTGGGAAATTTTGATCTAGATTCGCACGTGGGTCTCATCGAGAAGGTTTTAAAGGAAGATCCCGAACTCGTCCAAATGCAATCCAAACTTTCCGGTACGTCAGCCGGAACATGTCGTGCTACGGCTGTCAGACTTTCATTCGTAAGTTCTCACCCTGCTTGTCTGCGTGTTTCGTCCAATATCAACTACGCGTGGTTGTGCTACATAGGTGGAGGGGAACGTGAAAAGGTGTTTTGGCGCAACTATTTTTTCCACTGTGCGTACACTCGATACGAGGCGGGTCTTAGTATTGAAGAAATCTGGTCGGACCAGCCTCCCATGGTTGAGAGTACAGAAGCGTCGGTTGAGGAAGTTGAGGAATCCACAGAGGAAGAGACTATTACTTTTGTCAATGATGCGGAGGAGGACGGTCCGGATGCGCAACCCGCCACCACCAAGGCGTTCGCTACGGACCCATCGGCCTCTACACATGCTCGCAACGAAGGAGAGAAGGACACGAACAGCGGGGGAGCGTTAGAGGGTGGCGACTTTGAGATGGTAGGAGACTCTGGCGGAGACAGTGATGAAGTACTCGATGCGGCCGATTATGAGCTGGATGAGCTGGAAGCCGAGATTGCTCGTGAGTTGGAAGATTAGGTGGACTACGAAGCCTCCCTCCCGTGAGTCTGCATATGCTTTTCTTCATGTTAATGTATAACACTACGTTTGTACGACCAAAAGGTCCGGAAAACTAGTGTTTTGCGCAAAAAAGATAGCAAGGCCCAACCAACGAGGGATAGCGGCTGGTCGGCGCACAATTCCCGCCAATAGTATTGACCTCTCTAGCTGGATTTTTTCGTCTGTCAGTGTGTCTGTACTGCGTACAGATCCGCGAGCAACCCTTCCAACCAACCGAAACGCGCGTGGACGCGTGCCGGTCCAGAAGCGTCCCACGACGCGACTCGGCGAGTCCACACGCGAGTCCCTTTCCTCACGGGCCAATATCCTGTCCCGATAGCCAAGTACCGGCGGCTGTCGCGAACCAACCCTCCTCCATCACTCGGAAACTTGTGTCGACCCAAACTCCCTTCCCGTGAACGCATCCTGGATGATTGATCGGCACTGCACCGTCGAGCCAACCCGCCTTGGTGCCTGCACTGGTAGATAAAAAAACAAAATGAACGCGTCGATAGGTTTCGTAAGACGTGATCTGGTCGCCAAGGTAAGAATGCTGAAGTAAGATGCGCCGAAGCAACACCGTTCGAATTTTTCCCGCGCCGTTGTGCCGTCTCCTTTGTGAATCCGTGTCTGTCCCACACATGTGTGCGTGAGAGAGAGAAAGAGTGGCCTTGCCTGCATAGGTTGTATAGGGAATGCTGTCGTGAGGAGACCGGACGGAAGACGGTGTCAGTTACTGCTCTTGTTTGAATAATGGCACAAGAAAACTAGGGTTGCTGCCGTTGCTGCTACTTTCATTGTCTTGTCGTTGGATGGACCGCGTACTGATTTCCTGTTTTCTGTCTGACTGTGAATTCGCACGATACTACGTAGATCGTGCACACGTCGCGGACGGCAAATCTCCGGGCCGTGCGGGTGCTGTCGACTTCGGCGTCGAACGTGCATCGTGAGGAACCGACGGTGTCGTCGTCGACGTTTCGAGCGGCCTGGCTCGCCGCCGGTGCCAGTCTTATGGGTGCCGGAACCGTCGCCTTGGCTCTCTGTGACGCCTCGCCAACACCGGCTGCCGAAGATACGACCCAACACGTCGTGAAGAACGTCCAGGAACCCGTGACTTCCTACGCCAAGGTCGCTCGTACGCGGGAAAGGGCAGAAGGTGAGTCGGAAACTCTCGCTGCCGTTCAAGCCACCAGTGCTTCTACGGAAGTGGACACGGACGCGACCTCGAAGGTATCCACAACGCCCACCACTGCGATGGAAATGACGGCGGCAGAAGTTCGATTGGAAGAAGCGACACGCAAGGCCAAACAACACGCTGGCGGTTTGAAGGTTTTTAGTGGCAACGGCAACATGTCGCTGGCCCTAGAAGTCACCCGCCATCTCGGTATTGGTCTCGGCAAGGCCACGGTCGGCCGCTTCGCCGACGGTGAAGTCAACGTTGTCATTCACGAGAACGTGCGCGGCAAAGATGTTTATATTGTGCAACCAACGGGACCTCCGGTGAACGACAACGTCATGGAATTGTTGCTGATGGTGTCGACACTCCGACGCGCCAGTGCCCGGCGGATTACTGTAGTGATTCCCTACTACGGTTATGCACGACAGGATCGCAAAATGCAGGTGAGTATTGGGTACTACAGTTGGAACCCAAAGTGACCTGGCTAGACGTTTCTCAATTTGAAAGTGTCCCTTCAGGCGCGTGTTCCCATTTCCGCCGCCGACGTGGCTCGTTTGATGGAGTCCATGGGTGTCGATAGAGTCATTGCGGTCGATCTGCATTGCGGACAGATCCAGGGATTCTTCGGACCCCGTGTTCCTGTCGATAATCTCGATGGCGGCATTGTGGGTCTCGATTATTTCGGTTGCAAGGACCTCCACAGTCCGGTAGTCGTCAGTCCGGACGCTGGCGGTGTCTACCGCGCCAAAAAGTTTAAAGAAGGCCTCGAGCAAAAGTACGACATGCAGGACCTAGGTCTCGCTATGATTGTGAAACAACGTGCTCGCGCGGGATCCGTCGACCAGATGGATCTGGTCGGAGACGTCAAGGACTGCGATTGTATTATTGTCGATGACATGATCGACACTGCTGGAACTCTCTGCAAGGCTGCGGACGTTCTCGTCGCGAACGGCGCCCGACGTGTCTTTGCCTTTGCCAGCCACGGTCTACTTAGTGGTCCTGGCAACGACCGTATTGCGAATTCCAAGTTGGAGGAGGTCGTCATACTGAATACCATCCCCACTTCGCCTCAGAGAGAAGCCAACGACAAGTTGACTCAGCTCAGTGTAGCACCTCTCCTGGCGCAGGCTATCTTCAATATTCATGCCAAGAAGAGCATTTCTGCGCTTTTTAAGTAGACAACCCCCTTCCCACTCACGCCCGATCGGTGTTGAATGCGCACACATCTCGGATTTCGTTGCCTAAAGAAAATCCGTAATTGGCAAAGAAAACGATTAAAGTTCTATTTATGACTTGAGGACGTGGAATAATGGAAGTTCATCGTATTTGTATGATTGGTGGGATATGCCGTGCGGGGTATGGGCTTTCTTATCCTCTACAATTTAATATCCATAGCCAGCATCTACACAAGTGGTTCTCTACAATTAGTCCTTCGGCGAGTCTTTCAAAAGAGCGTCCAGGTTGCGTCGGAGCATGCGTTGAAACTGCCGAATGTTATTCTGTGTCCAGAGCGTTGGTCGTACGTCGCGCAGCGAGCATAGGTATTCGTTGAGTTCTTGTAGATCTGCGTCAGGATTCTGTTCGATCAGATACGCCAAGACAGCGGCCGCGGAGCGGCCGTGTCCAGCACGGCAGTGGACGTATACGCGCGATCCGGTGTCCCTGTACTTTTGGATGAACTGGACGGCCTTTTGCAAATCCAACAGCGACGGTTCGAAATGATCCACAGTGGGAAGTCGCAAATGAATCATTCCGAGTCGACGGTAGCTTTTCTCTGGTCCCTGGTATTCTTCACACAAGTTGATGACACCCCGCACCTATCACGATAAAGCAGCAACAGCATCAATCAGCAGCTGTAAAGGCACTAAACGGCCACTGCCGTAGATCAACTACATGGTGGATAGTATCCCTTGTTCATCACACAAATCCAAACGTACATTGTACTGCTCGTAGAGTCGTTCAGGAATCTTAGCAAAACCAAAGGGAGCTCCACCAATCATGACGGTATCGTCGACTACGGTTGTCCAAGCGCCCATCCGACGCCCCACCGTAATAGGGAGGGTCGGCCAAAAGAGGGTTTGGCTCACCACGGCAGACAGCGGCTTGGGAAGCAGGTGCTTTTGATTCAATACGTACAATACCACCGTTGCTCCGAGGACCGTTTGTAGACAGGCTTTCGTCCAGGTCGGCAACGCTGCGAGCGCCACCGTCTGAAAGGTTTCCCAAGGCGTCGCTCGGGGACGCTTTGGATGTGGGTCGCCGTCTTCCGGGCCCGCGGCACGCCAGGGAGAATCAGGCCTCAGCGGAGAAGAGCCCTGTCTCGCATCACCCGATGACTGCGAAGATTTCGTCATTCTACGAAAGGTCCAAAGAAAAGAGGAAGAAATATGTGTGTAGATCGCTGTTGTGCGTCTAATTTAGCAACGATGTGGGTCCATCAAAGAGTTTCGTTTCGGGACTGGCACCCATGGGAAGATGAGTCGAAGTCTGAGTCCCTCCTTTCAGAAAGATTGAAGAGTCACGAAAGTGAGGTCATCTACGCCCGATAATCTCGAAACTAGAAAGATCGGCGCAAACCATTTCACAACACATGTCATCCATTCCACAAATTGAATAGTCTGCTTGTTTCTGCCGCTACAGGAGCCGGTATTGAATAGAAACAACGCGAATCGTCGGAATGACAATGCATCTTCTATCGCTGGTTTTCGTGTGCGCACTGGTATTGCCCAGCGTCGCGTTCTCAACACGAGGAAAAGCGGTGAGACTCATGATTCGTGATCCGACCAGTAGTCGTATCGAGGCACACCGTAGCGTGGGAGACGTAGACGTTCCCACGGTGCAACCAATCATCACAGACCGACGCCGTCTACTGATAGAAGCGAGCGGGATTGCACTGTCGGGATGGATCTTGGGACAGCCGTTGCCGGTTCGGGCCGTGGAGCCGCTCGCGTCGCCCAGGACAATTGTTGTCACGGGCGCCAATTCGGGAATCGGTCTGGAAGCCTGTAAACGTCTCGCCGATCAAGGACTCCGGATTGTACTGGCGTGCCGAACGCTTCAAAAAGCTCGGGATACGGCAGAGTTGCTCCGAGACAAACCTGGACAGTTGATCCCGGCCGAATGCGACTTAGCCGATACCAGGTCGATGCAAGCCTTTGCCACAGATCTACCCAAGTTGATCGGCAGCCAGTCCAAGCTAGATACGGTCTGTCTCAACGCTGGGCTTGCTCGAAATACAGCCGCTAAAGACGTAGCAAGGACAGCGGATGGGTTTGAACTCACAGGTGAGTCAAACGTGGACTTGGCTGCGTCCTCTGAGATTGCCGATCGACACTTCACTAACCTTCTGTAAATGCTTTTCTAGTTGGTACCAATCATTTCGGTCATTTTTATCTCAACCATCTACTCTTGCCCATGCTCCAAACCGATGCGCGTATTGTCGTTACCGCCAGCGGCGTACACGATCCAGAAAGCCCTGGTGGAGCTCAGGGTACGCCCGCCACTCTTGGAGCCTTGCAGGGTCTCGAAACGGATGGACGAGCCTGCACCATGATTGATGGTGGTTCGTTCAACCCTGACAAGGCCTACAAAGATAGCAAGGTATGGATGGATTGTGGAAGTGCCCTCTGGTCTACAGACGCGTATCTGCTCTGACTGACTTTCTAATTTCCAATCTTTGAGTAGCTTTGCAACGTTCTGTTTACGCGAGAGTTACAGCGACGACTTCTACAGAATGATAATACGAAAAACGTGTCGGCAAACTGCTTCAATCCAGGCCTCATTGTGGGTACAAACTTCTTTCGCGATCAAAATCCTGTCTTCACCAAGGTACGACGCGACCGCTCTCAAGTTGTAGATTGTGCTAGATTTCAATCTTGATTCAACTGACTTTTGGTCTCTCTTTGTGCTCCTGACGTAGTTATTTGACTTTGCGGCCACCGATTTGTTCAAGGTTGGAGAAACACCCGAGTGGGGAGGTGGCTGTTTGGCCTACATGACGAGTATATCTAGTCGTGGGCAGTACTATACGAGTGACCCAGGATCGTCAAAATATGGTGACAAGGCATACGGCGACAAATTCACCGTAAGCGCTACCAGCAAAGAAGCACTCGACGATATAAAGGCAAAGCGACTATGGGAACTCTCGGAAAAGCTACTTGGCATTACAGTGTAGCGACTTCCAATGTTATTCCGATAATTCCTGTTCCTTGCGTGTGTCAACCTCAGCTTTGTGACGACTTGTAAAGGCGGAACGTAGTCGCTTTTCCAGATTATTTTCATCGATGTTTTCTTTTCTGGCCGCTGAACTTTGTAGTAGGATCACACTTGTATCAAAATTGCTTTCCTTGTACCTCGTTGGTCGCAAATGTTGCGCACCTTCAATATAGCCGTGGTCCCGCGCTGCCAAGGAAATATGAAGTCGACAAGCAGCACTTCCAAGCATGCGTTGAAAAGACTTGGTCGCGAAGCGTTTAGCGGTACGGACATCTTCCGAGGTAGAGGCTGTCGGAATAATAACAACAAACGTCAGACAGGAAGACGTCTGATCGGCCAACGTCAGATTGTATTCTATTCGATCTACCATGGTATCCATGAGACCAGGCGAGAACGGTGGATTCGCTTCACAGACGCCGTGTGAGATTGATTGGTCTAAAAAGTCGCCAACCGATCCAAAATGAAAATCGATGTCGGTAAAGGCTGAGCCGAAATTTGCGGCATAGCAATTTAACGGTGATGCGAAGCATTCGAGAAACGATTCGTTTGGAAAGCAAGTCTGCAACGCTTCGAAGACTTCGTCGTGCACAGCTCCTTGCATGCCCCCTCCCCGGAGGTCCACCAAAAGCTGCCCACCCGAAAGAGCAGAGTAGCGCAAGAGTAGCGACATAATAATCAAATGAAACGAATGAATCGCTTTTGTCGGTTTTCCATGATCATACAACAGAATAGGTTTCAGTTGGTGATCCGAATTGTGGACACGTAGAAAAGCTGTTTTCAACTTGTGGTAATGCGAGACATTGATTTTGACCCGAAAGGGTTTCTTCCAACTCTTGCGATGGAAGACTAGCGAGAAAACGCGACTGTCCTTTACCACATCAATTCGGTCGCCTTTGCGTAATGGCGTGCGCAGCGCGAAGCGTCGGGTTTGGGATGCAAGTTCAGGAATCGCAGCTTGGGTGCGTCGACAGAGCTCTTTAACCGCCTTGATTGCCCTATCTTGGGAAACTCCTGCGTCGCTTAACTCTGCAACTAAGCGCTGCGAAGCGCCATATTCTAGCGTTGTATGACTGAGGATCAAGTCGTTATGCTGCGAGAGTTCTTCTTGGTTCAAAGCTATCCGCTGGCGCTCTTCAATTTTGGAATCAATTAACCAGCGTTCGAAAGCAGGAATCTTGATTCCTGGACATGACTCCAACAAATAAACCGATAAATCTTTGACCTGGAAATGCCGGGCCACTTCAACATCAAAGGATGGAAGTAATCCTGGCGTATAAGTCCCTTGATCGACAAATGTCCGAAACTCTCGGTTCCATCTTGAAACCCTGTCCGACAAATCCTTGGTATGCGAGGGACAGGCAGCAAAGAATGATTGATCTTTTGGCTTGATGATTTCGGTTGATGTGACGTTGATGTTTCGTGTTTGGTGTGAATGTGTCTCCAATGGCTCGTGAGAAGTTTTCTCAGTCTTGAAAAGTGGTACTGCCGTTGCCGTCCCAAACTCGGCCAAACAGGTTTCCAAAGAATTGTCCGCCTCACCGGTGAGACCGGGAATATTGAACAATCCATTCGCGAGCACGTCCTTACGTTCCCGCCGGCGTTTCTTCGTTATTTTTGGCATACCAGAGTATATCACTAATCAGGTTGAATGGATGGCTGTATCGAGTTGTACGAACGCAAGCTTGTGCTTTCCACCTGTTTGCGTTGACTGTGATTCTTTAGAGCCATCATTGAATCTCGATCGAGCAGAGAGAGGGGACTCGTCTTCACGGTCGCGGTTTTACTACCTCTAGCTTTGTCCAGCGGCTGACGTAATTGCAAGCAACATAAATGAAACTCGTGTGAATACCTTGTGAGCTAAAATATGTCTCAGGACAAATTGCCTTCATTTGTTATATTTTGTACATAACGTCGCTCTTGTTGGAGGCAGTGAATGCCAGAATGAAACCCAAATTTACATTCCAAATTTCATGCCTGACCTGCGTCCGTAGAACTTTACAGTTACCACTTACCGCTTTTCTGAAACTCGAAACAAACCCTTTCCAAAGCGAAAACGTTGTCGACGAAGCCTCGTCTTTGTGAGCACGACATCATCCTCAAGACAGGAACTGATCATCACGAAGGTACGACCATGAATGCTTTCCTTAGTTAGACGTCGTCGTCAAGTGAACTGCAATAGCATCTTTGCAAAATTGTTGTTCGAGAAACGAGAACGATTGATCGATGTCCCTATTGAATGAAGATTCGACGTTGCTCTCCAGTATATTATACTGATTCAAGGCTTTCTGTATTCTTGGATTCATCTATCGAATTCTGGTGTAGTCCGAGCTCTTGTGTCGGTATTTCTAGTGTAGATGAGATGACATGGAGTACTCCTATTGTTGTCGTCCACTATCAAAACTGTACCGCGCTCCTTTCTTACAATACTCTGCCTTCACTATTTTTAGCAGTAAATCATGCCGACCGCCGCACACAAGAACCGAAAGAAGCGAGGTCACGTCTCCGCTGGTCACGGTCGTATCGGAAAGCACCGTAAGCATCCTGGTGGTCGCGGTAACGCTGGTGGACAGCATCACCATCGTATCCTGATGGACAAGTATCACCCGGGTTACTTTGGTAAAATCGGTATGCGCCAGTTTCACGTTCTGCGGAACCGGGATTTCACCCCGACCGCTAACATTGATAAGCTTTTCAATATTGCCGGTGAAGGTGTCTATGAAGCCGCCAAGAACGGCGGTGGCAAGGCTCCCGTGATTGACCTTGTATCGAAGGGATACTTTAAGCTTTTGGGCAACGGACAAATCAATGTGCCAGTTATTGTCAAGGCCAAGTATTTCTCCAAGCTGGCTGAGAAGAAGATTAAGGAAGCAGGTGGTGCCTGTCTGTTGACGGCATAAACTATAGTAGAAATTATGCCATAGATCATGTCACCACATCTGAAGTATTCCAGCAACACAATAGGCAACCCTTCACGTTCACTATCAGTGTATTTTATGAAGGGAAGATCGTTTCGTGTAGATTCAAATATGTGCCACATTAATAGTCTGTGCCTAGGGTTAAAATTGGCATATGGTTGGAATTTTAGACATTGGAGGCAAGAGAACTACAAGCTGCGAATTTCGTCGCTCGTATTGGCTTGCATGCAAATCTATATGACCCGACGTGGAATGCCGGCTATCCACTCTTGGAGCCTACTTACGCTATAATGGGGACGCCAATACGAAGATCCGTCTCCTTCTCTCAGCACCAGCCCGTATTCGATCAATTCTCGACGAAGGGCAACGGCATCGCCGGTTATCTTCTGAAGCATTTGAGTAAATGTTGGCTGGTCGACGTGTGTCTCGGGGTGCGGCAGCAGCTCGAGACAAAGCACGTAGCACACCCAGAGCCGCCAGGCACGATTCTTTTTACTGATGGGTAGTTGCAATACATGCCGTGGCTTGGTAAAGGACACCCACCCTTGTTCCACACAATCTTGCACAATATGCAAAGCCTGCAGTGTAACATCCAGCTGTTCGTTGTGAATTTGAAGATAGTCAGCTGCCTCATCAAGCAAAGAGAGATCCTCTACCGCGTCCCAATCGACGCTGTTTGTATCGTAGGCAAAATCGATCAGAGTTTGCACAGCTGCCTTGTCCAAGCTTAACAACTCCACACACCGCGATCGAGATTCCGCAAAACAACCGTCCAACAGAGCGTTAAAGTAGCCACTGAAGTTGCGAAGCAGATCCATGTCGGCACGAATTTCGGTTCCTTCATTCAACATAATTTTTACAGAGTCAGCGAATCGATTCCGAAGAACGCTTATAATTGCGTTCCATTTTTCATCGTCAATTGGTGCTGAAACCAGTTCCGAATTCAGATTACATGTATCGTCATTTGCATCTCCTTGCATGACAGCAGATACGAGAGCGGAGCAAGTCCTTCGTGACGACGCAAAGCGAGCAGCGCTTTGAAGAACTTTGATCGCCACAGAATGCTCAAGGCGTTGAATTCGCCGCTTCGAGGCTGATTGTCCGCTACTTGGAAAGGCCAGCGATATTGCCAAACTCTTTGTCAAAGCTGCCACTGCAAACATGGAGACGAACCCCTCGTCTCCGCGAGTCCCACTTCCTATCGCATATGCACTAGTAATCTCATCCAGAAATTCTGGATCGTCGCGAGAGGACTCATCAACAAGTGGAGATTTCGCCGATAGGTAAAAGTATAATAGCTCCGACATGTTGTCCCCTTCGAGAGAAAGCAAGTGTAGTAGACCCCGCAAGCGACCTAGCAATTCGCATCGTATTCTTGCTGGAAAAGTAGGGAGGAGAAAAGTGCGAATACATTTCGTGAAGAAGGGATACTGTGCACCATGATCGACGAAGGACTCGTATAAATCAATGACAAAGTCCGACAAACTCCTCATCGACGCCTTCGTCAAGAGTAAAGTGTCCGACGGCTCATCAAGTAATGCCAGAAGATTCGTCTCTTCTTCTGTCTTTTTTTCGTTGACTTCCCGGCGACTTCTTGCAGTCGAATGAAGCAAGCATGCGTCGCAAAAGTTGGCAACGAAGCTCTGATTGCAGTTCCTCTGGGTATATTCAACAAACAAATTTGTGGCAGCCGCTAAAATAATACCTTCGGAAAGGACAATTTCTGTCTGAAGGCAAATATTCATCAAGTGATATAGCTTTTCACCCCGTGGAAGACTGTTTCCATATCCCTCGCCACCGATGTATTGGTACTTTTCAAAACCTTGAATAAGGTCCAAGCATGACATAAGAATACAAATCACTTCCTCATGTCCCGCCTGGAGTCTAATTTGACCAACACCGAGAGCCGACGCACCAGAAAGAATTTGCCAGACCCAAAGTTTACCAACAGGCAAGAACGCATCAGGCGAAGTTTGATCCGGGGCAGGACCAGCGTCCGCTTGACTCAACAGAGACGATATGTCAAATTGTCCCACGCCTCCTGCCGTGATTCCTAAACCATGTTGAAGCTTGAAACTGTGATCTAGTTGAGTCTTGCCTATCTGCGTACGACATAGTTCTCGAACCATCATTGTTGAAATAGGCGAGACCGCTCTTGGGAATTGTTGTTTCTGCGACGAGAATAGACAGTCATGACTCAGTAGGTTCGCAGCCAGAGCTTCGTCACCGTTCTCGAGACGACCGATAATTGTGCATGCCAGCCCAGAGAGCTCAGAAAGAGTGCTGTGCTGTGTGACAAGAAATTTCACAATGCCACTGTGGCACCGGTTTAACCAGGCCCGCCGCTGGCGGTTATACTTCTTTGACTCAGCACCGTCCTCTGAGACTTCGCCACGCAGCCGTGCGAAGAGAAATTTGTCTTCCAAAAGACGAGTAATCCTTTCCAGAAGTAAGCGGAGATTGCGCCCAGTTTCGGTTGAATCAATGTCGACATCGAACCGTTCTCTCAAAGATTCCAGTAGCTTCAAATACTCAACGAGAAAGGTGCAAGCGCAGGCTTCCTCTTCTTCGTTGAATGGAGCATTTCCAGAAAATTCGACAACAAAGGCGGAACGCATCGAAACATCAAGGATTCGTTGCATGACACACGAATTTTCGATAGATACCAACGCAGACACACAGTCTCTTTCTTCCAAAACAGTCAAGTTGTCTGATTTACATTCTTCAGTATTTGTAGAATTGTCTTGAGCAATGGCCAGAAAAGAAGCGAGCAATTGAAAGCAGCTGGAACCATATCGAAGACGGGCAATCCAATCCGAGGTACTTTCATCGATCGAAGAAACGGCAACTTGAGTGGAAACATTGACAATTGCGTTTCGAATCGAAGAAGCTAACCAAGCACCAGAGTGCGCCAAAATTGTTTGCTGCTCTGCAGTAATGCGTTTATCATTTTCGTCCATCAGCGAAGCTACCCATGCACAGCGTTGAACCGTCGCAAATGCAGATGCAAAATCGGAGGCCAAAGAAAAACGATAAGACACTCCTAGTGATAGATGCGGAGCAGCTAACGGCACTAGAGCGGATAGAGGGGATAAGCAGTGACCGTATCGAAGCAAGGTACGCCATAAAATAACTGTCCACCGTTGTAGCCGATACTCGGACTCGTGTTCAGCCTTGCGTGACAAAATTTGCAGCAGCACCGCATCCACTGAAATGCCCAAAGCTGCCACTCGCGATTGCCGAGCCAACGTGCAAAGTAACAAAATAGTTGGAAGAGCGACATTCGGGTTACAGCGACTTTCTCCGTCGAATGGTACGCAGGTTCGTTCCACTAAATTAGACAAGAGCGTCGGGTGCTGAACAATAGCCGACGCCGCTCCCGGCGACCGCTGTCCTATCATAGCCAAAATCCCGCATATCGAAACTAAAGCTTTCGCAGGAAGCAGTATAAGTGGAACATCTGGACAATAAAGCAAACTTGCCAGGCGCGGTACGATTCTCATTTTGGATAGCAAGGTCCACATTGGATCCGATTGAAACGCTTGTCCGTCCATTGTAGCCGACTCCGAGCTCGACGAAGTGGAGTACGCTACATTTTCGTGCGCACCGACGGAAAGAGGGGTAACTTGGTTTGAGCGATAATATGCAGAAGTCGGGGGCGTCGGCACGGCATCGTCTAAAGCGCATTCTTGATACACCATACTGGATGACACGTACTGGCCAGTTACGTCCAAAACATGCTCACGGCTCGACCGCAACAAGAGCAACATGTAAATTGATTGCAATACGTAGGTATGTAGCACAAACCCATTGGTTCGTTGGAACGAATTATCCAGCAAGCACCGCAACGAAACTGGCAGCACTACCGGATATGGCCAAACGACATCTCGATCCGTCTCGAGCGAGCAAAACTGACCAGCCTCCCAGTCGTCACGTAATCGATGATACACAGCCCGCGCGGCCCATAAATTTTGTCGAGGAGCGGTAGAGCGCAACAGATCACACGCCATGGGAAAAGAATCGTCCTGCTGTTGATCGAGCGTACTGGCCGCCTTCTCCTGTAGCTCAGTGGGTACGTACGTCGCATAGGCGGCATCTAGATCCTCGTAGGTACTGATGGATGAGAGCAACTGTGAGAATTCTTCCTTGCCTAGCACGCGATCGTCACGTGTTACACGTGCTGGTTCCGAATGTTCGACCTTTGCTTCGGCAAGTACGGTCGGAGGTTTTGCAACCGGTGACTTTTTGGATCGCGATTGCAAGAAGGCGAGTGTAGACGACGGCAACGCCTGTCGTAGGTCCTGTACGTGCGATTGGATCTCCACAGGTGTCATGTTCTGTAGCATACCTTGGGCGTCTCGCTGACTAATAGTTCGTAGCTCGTCAATCGAATTGGACGTTCTCGCTGGCACCTCTGCTGACTCTACTAGTAGAGGGGATGTGGGAGGAATACTGGTCGTTGTTTTCGTTGCGTTCCGTCGTTGTTGGTGGTTGTCCTTGACAAAGGTTCCGAGCGGTACGTTCAGTGACGGAAAGCCCTGATTCAAGGACGTTGCATCGCCGGCGCGTACGTGCCTTTCCTGAGCAAATTTGGATGGACGTGTGCGCTCGGACGAAGAAGCGCCTGGCGTGCGATTCCGTGGTCGTTCCACAATCGATCCCACGACCGGGAAATTCAATTCTGCTTGTTCTAGTTCTGGCTGACGTTGTTCTTGATGACGATTTTGCGGTAAATACTGGGATGACGCTGCTGCGGCACGCGGCGAGGGAGCATTGCCGTTGTCGGCATGAGGTAACCCGTGTGCACTGGTCGAGAGACGGGTCGGTGCCGTGGGTTCCACGATGGCACGGCCTCGAGGTCGTCGACCACTGTCCGTCGATCGACGGATCACTGTCGCCGCGGGTCGTTCGCCCATGGGAGCATCCATCCGCTCGCGTAACCGTGCGGATGGGTTGTTCCTGGGACGGTCCCGCGTGTGATCAGAGGAGTCGAAGCGGAGCAGCGACTCGACGTTTTCGTCCGAAAGACCTTCGGTATTCGCCATTGTTGAAAGTTTGTCCAAACCGTGGGGGTACTAATCGATACAGAAAAGGTACAGCGAATAACAAGATCAGTTTATCTCTCAGCGTTTACAGTTTTGTGCAAAGAGAGAGAGAGTATCGCTAGTTCGAACGGAGGCTATATCCCTCGCATGGCTTCGTCCCAACGAGGAGCCTTTTTGTTTCTGTATGTTGGTTGTTTTGTGTTTTGTTTGGCGTCTCTGCCGTCTGGCTCGTGTCGAGGGCATGGTCTGGCTTGGTGCGCTGCGGAAGGAAAGTGGAAAAAGAACTGGGAATTTAAAAATCAAAACGGAGGGTACGACGTTGGTTTCGGACCGCGGGAAAGAACGCTCTCTTCAAATAATAGTGAGTTTTTGGGTGCGGGTGGTGCCGATACCCTCGCATGGTATATAGGTATGAGAGGGTTCAAAACCAGTGACACGAAGGATTTCGTTCGTTTCGTGGGACTCTTTGTCAACAGAACGGTGAAATCCGCAACCCACACGAGGTCGTGGTTGACGAGGTTTTGCGAACTCTGTCGAAGAAACATCCCCCGGATCGGTTGCCGTACCGAAATGATGCGAACTCTTGACCGAGAGCGTCTCGAACATCCTACACACCGCCAATCATGGACACACAAAAATTGACCTTGCTTGTTGCGTGCATACATCAACAACACGCTGGAACGAGACGGACTAGCGAACATCCGACACCGCAAAAAGTCTGACTAACGGGGCTAACTAGCTAACAAACAAACAACACACATTTCCAATGACCGACTCGACACATCACCGCGCCATGTCTTCCATTAACGACTTTACGTTGTTGGAACTGGATCGTCCCGATCACGGCAATGGCGACGGAACTCTCAAGGAGCTCTCCTCGACCTCCATGATTCCTCGATCGACGCTCGTCATCGTCACGGAAACCGAGAAACTGCACGAAGATCCCACGCACGGGCGTTCGGGGAGTTCCACGTCCCTGGTAGCCTCACTATCGGACTTTGACTTTGCCTTTTCCAAACTACAAGTCAAAGACTGGGACATGCAAACATTTTACTCCGATTATATTCAGCAAGGTCGCGAGTACCTGAAAGAAACGAACAATAACGTCATCATGCTGTTCGAAAGTCCGTCGTCCAGTACGGCCGACAGTTCCTTCCACAACAAGACCAAGTACAAGTTCCACGATTGGCCACCACCGGTCTCCACCCGTTCCAAGGGAATTCTAGGTCCATGTCGTTACGCCCTCATGAACGGCACGTCCTACCCCGCCTTCCTCCGAGATGGTCAGGCTCCGGACGGACTCTTTGCGCATTGGCAAAAGACCGTGCCGGGAGTTGTGGTACCGACACTGGTCCCCAAAGTCACGGACAATGATGTGGTCTACGCATACTTGCCCGTCGAACAAATTCAGCACCACGTCAACGATCCCAATACACACTACCACTTGGCCGGCAAGGATGCCATTCATCTCATGACGCAAAAGACGACCAAGCTTTTGCCCGATACACGCACCTCGCGACCCTGCGTCGTCAAAACAACCCATTCCATGGGCAGCAAAGGCATTTTTATTATACGCAACGATGACGACGAAGCCGAATTTGAACAATTTTTAAACGACTCCGGTCACCCGACGTTTGTCGTCACAGACTTCGTCGACATTGCTCGCAACGTAGCTTGTCATTTCTTCCTTCATCCCGACGGGGAACACTTGACGTGGTTTGGTTCCAACGAAAACAAACGCCTACCGGACGGATCCTTTAGTTCCGATTCCTACCTCGAGTGGCAAGACCAAGAGAAATTGAAAAAAATGCAGCTACCCTTTGTCGAAGAAGTTGCGCAGTACTGCAAGTCACTCGGGTTCTGGGGCTTTTGCGGTGTAGACGTACTCTTCGATTCGCGGGGACGTGGTTATCTAGTGGATATCAATCCACGTGTGACTGGCAGCTGTCCGGCGCTCATGACGCTGCAACTCTTGCGGGACAAGTATGCCTTTACCCTGGGCCTGTTTCGACGTAGCGGTGACATTAACTACTACGGAGATGCACAGTCCTTGTGGAAACAAGTAGACGAGTACAACTTTGCTAACGAAGGCAAGATCCGCATTGTGATTCACAGCATGTACGAAGCGGAAACTGGCGATCGCGTCCGCATCAATATTGGGGTGTACGGGACCGATATGGAGGACTGCAAGGCCGTCTTAAATCAATTTGCTGAACCCAAGCGGGAGGAATCTCCGTAAATGAGTAACGAAAATATTTTGGACCAATTTCATAAAAACTCTTAGAAGACAACTAATGTATTGAGAAAAAGGAAAAGCCACTGTTACGACGTCTACCTACTTCTTTCGGGACCTGGAACGTCTTCTCCTACCGGGAACTTGCTTCAAAAGCAAGCTTTGCACATTGGTGGCAGCGGAGAATTCGAGATCGAAAACTTCACTGGGCTCTTCGGCGTCTTTGGGTGAAACCTTTCGGCGTCGCTTCTGCGGAGGCGCAGCAACGACACCGAAACGGTCGGGGGTTCGAGAGGTCCGCATACCAGGGCGTCGGGCTACCGGAGTCGGTGGAGGTACCTTCGTGTTGGTGTGAAGCTTGGCACGTGCATCACGAGCAAGAGGTTTTGATTGGAGACATGTCACGCGCACCTGTGCTTTCGCAAGTGACGACCGCGACTGACGTGTTAACGACTGGTTCGACGGTGTTTCGCTTCCGACGTTTCGCCAACGGCTTCTCCTTTGATAAGCCGTTTTTTTCTCCTTGGCTAGGAGCGTCAGCTTCATTTTCGGTTTCCACGTCGGACTCAACATCATCACTAGCTTTACTCGCTTGCCGTCGAGTCGCAACTTGTGGGGTGGAGAGTTTTCGCTTTCTCGGGTTGGACTCTTCACGTATTTCCTTCCTCTGAAATACTGCCCGACCTGCAGATTCAATGTCCGCTACCTTTGTCCAGCCCATTTCTCTGGCAATTTTACGACAGGATGTCTTTGCCGCACTGATTGTTGCTACTTCTCCGTTTCCTTTCAAGCGCGGAAGACCTTCTTTTATTCGCCACTTGACGAGTGCTTCCGCAATGTCCCCCGTACGAGTTGTGAGAAATTCTTTCGCGGTTGAGATATCAATGGTGGCCAAAAACTGTTGGTTGACGGTGCTTAAAGCCTCTAACGGATCCGTAAGGCTTTGTAGATCAAGGCGACGCCGTCGATTACCTGTTGTGTTCGGGCGAGTCTTGCCCTTCTTTCGGCGTCGCACTTTTCGTTTAGAATAAGACCCGTCGTCGTCGTCATCTCCTGGATCGGATAGGTACACCATCTTGTGTTCAATATCGCCACAAAGTTTCCGACACGCGCTTTTCCATGAACTGACATATGCCGTCTCCCCACTTCCATTTAATTTTGCCATTCCAGTCTTGCGACGCCATGTTGCGAACCGTTTGGCAAGGTCAGTGGTCCGCATGGAAAGGAAGGCATCTGCAGTTTCAATCCCCACCGCACCCAAAAACTTCCGTGCCATCGGCACAAGACCGGAGAGTTCACCTCCCAAGACAATAGGTTGTTGCAAAAATTCTGCTCTTCGCTGTATTCCGGCTATTTTGTTTGACCCTAATGACTGACCAGGTGCAGGTTTTCGTTTTCGCGGTTGCTCGGGCCGTCCAGCACGTAGCTCGTCTAGAAGCGTCGACACTTTCTCTGCATGTTCATCGTCGAACTCGAATCGACCAAATGCGTCAAACTTCACAGCGGTTTTTGGACAATGTCCGTTCTCCTCTGCTAACCTTAAGTCTCCATTGCCTTTGATAGGAGCAGCGTCACTACTGCCCCGGCGTCGATTGGTTACTAGGCCATTCTGTATCAACTTCTTGTGAAGACACTCTTCGCAAAACCAATCTCCCTCTGGAAACGAAGTCAATCCAATACATTTGCCGTGGACAACGTTAGCGCATCCGTCACAGCATAGCAGGTCGCCGCTCAGTCCACACACAATGCAATATACGCAGTGACCGTCCGTTGGGTCGATCGGAAAGGCGGTTTCGACAAATGCTTTGCTCAAACGAACCGGAGCTTTGTAGTATACGTCAGCCTCTTGCTGAACAGATTTTGCAAGGCACAGTGTCTTCTCAGCTTTCTCAATCATTTGCTGGGGGTCTGCCAACTCCAACGCCAACTCGTCTTCCTCCTCTTCTTCATCGACCTCTTGGGTTCCATCTTCGACATCGGGATCCCCGTCTTCATCGGCATCCCCGTCGTCGTTATCATTTCCATCTTCTTTCTCGATTTCTTCTAAAGGAGACGGTAGAGGTTTTTCCGATGCTAAAGTGTTGTCTGTAGAGCTTTTTCCAACCTCACAGACTTCCCATTCGGGCCATTCGGGGTTCATCTGCTTTAACAGCTTTTCCAGTCCACCGGTAGTGCTGAAATTTTCGACCCAATCGAAATCCACATTTGAATGTGAACGCCGTACACGACAACTGAGTAGAGATCGACGGTAAGCTTGACATCTAGCACAAGGATGCAGTCTACCAGGTCTTCCGAAAAAAAGTTTCACGAGGCTATCTTTTCCTTCGTAGTCTTCGTGGTCGAAACAAACAGAATCGCACAAAACGTGTTTAAATTCTCTGCCTTTCGCTACTTTCGTTGAATCTCGGGTGTTTGTATCGTTTGTTGACAGGTCATTAAGAGCCGAGCTTCCTGTCAAAAGCTGTGGAGCGGCTCTCTCCATCGTGAACTGCCGACCATTCAGCCTGATCTTCAAATTCACTTCTTTGGTACCCAAAAAGCCCACGGCAAACTTATCCACACTGACACGCATTTTGGTCATCAGCAGCTTTCCGCCGAAAGACAACTTGACTTTTATCGTCGGAAAAGTTGTCCCGTTGGATTCGATGGACGGGAAAGTGTTTTGCAGCTGGTCTCGACTCAAAGCCAATAGGATATATTCCAACCGCTTCCTAGCCTGTATCTGCTCGGGGCTCTGAACCAGTACCGGTTCAGTAGATTTTGGTATATGCTTCAGAGATGGTCGGTCGACCAACCCAAAAATCCTTTCGCTGTGAATTGTATCGGAAACCACCACAAGAGCTGTTGCGTATAGCTCTCGAATTTTTCGGATCCGTTTGAGTAGATCAATTTCTTCTTGATCAATGGTCTTGGTATCTACCATCACTGTTTCTTCCTCTCCATTGCTATGACTTTTAGAAGCTGCCAGAGCTCGAGCGATACGCCTTATACTTAGAAGAGAGCGCTTTCTTTTGCCTGCTTCAACTAGAACTAGGAAAACCACCGAAGAGTATGCTTCTATGACATCGTTCAGAATTGCAGCCCGGTGGCGATAAAAACCATTTTTGACCCGAGAGTGTATCAATTCTAGAGACATTTTTGGCCAAGGCGATATCATGCCGTCATTGTGTAACTTTTCCTTGTTGCTTTTCCCAGACGAGAGTACAAAAGGAGCAAGAAATCCAAAATCTAAGAGATGCCGTATCAATGCCTCCGGAATCCCAGGGCACACAGATACTTTTGCCCCTCTTGTGCCTTTCACCTTCGCCTTTTGCGCGTCCTTGTAAGCAAGCTCAAAAGCGGGAAGTGATTTTGCAGAGGACCGGCCAGACGGAGGGAGATAGCCTTGTCGAACATTTGCTCTAGTCAACTGATGGTCGATGTAGCTTGGTTCGGTTCCTTGAATGCAGCGTTTCTTGAGAAAGTTGAAACACCGATCTATCGTTTGCAGCTCAATCAGCGAAAGCGACAGCTTTGATTCTTCAAAAGCTTCATCGTTCCCGTCGCAAGGCTTGAAAAACGATTGTGTAGATAGACCACAAATCTTGCAGACAGAATAATCAAATATGCAAGGCCTCCAACAGATAATCCGAGGCTTGGTGTCATCAAAATCAGGCTCCAATTTGATCCCCGCCACCAAAATCGACGAATTCGAAGGAAACGTTTTTGCTTCCACGCCATCCTTCTTGGTTGAATATTTTGGGAACGAGCTGCGTACCCAAATCACGCGACCTTTCACCCATCCTTCTAGAAATTTGTCACTGAATCCTTCTTTCGTTAAAGCGGTCGAGTCGTCAGCGGCTTCATTCTTGTTTTTTAGGTTGTAGTCTTGCAGATTGTGCACGATGCACTGATAGGGCTCAAGTGAGCTAAAGTGAGCTTTGACAAATTCTGAATGTAGTGAAGGGCAGTATAGAATATCATCGCCAGCTTGCGGCACCCAGCTTCGATGTGGCGTAGAAACGCCGGTGTCTCGATTCTCAACGATCTCTGTCGTTTGTTGCAGCCACTCTAAATCGATTTGATCTTTGTAAGGCTTCCTTATGGAGCTCATGACATACAGCTCCTTCAGACTATCCGTGATGCCGCAGTTTTCAGCAGGATCAACAGCCTCACAATGCCTAAGTATACGACTTTTTCTTTCCTCGTCCGCCTTTTTTGCTTGTATCACTTCTTTAAAATGGTCTTTCGCAACCCGAGAAATTTCATCCTTTATTTTTGAAACGAGCGCCACCGCCGTTTCAACGAGTGATGATTCTGGACTGTTGTACAGCAGACAATTCTCCAAAAGCGAACTTACATCCGACAGAAGTGAATCCGTATTCCGATAATAGCACCTTTGACTGCCAGATTTTCCCCCTTTCAAGCGACGAATAATTTTGTCAAGAGAAATTGAAAGAGGTACGGCGCAGGGATAAGAGGGAGCATCTTCTTCGGTTACAGGAGACCGGAAAAGTTCTGCATTTGAGTCATTCTTTGCTATGTCGTCGATTACGCGTTCTATCCGATCCCGCAGTCGATCGTCCATCGACAACGACGCATCTGACAAATTATCTGGCGAATAATCTGGAATCATCATTCGTTTCTTCCATAGGGAGAGGTCCCACGGTGAGATCTTCCTGTCTTTCTTCTCGTCCGGGCTGTGGACAACAGAGACGCCGTTCCATAAAGGCAATGTGGACCTGACCAAGTTAAAAAAACCTACCACGGCTTGGGTATCAGAAACATCAGACTGTCTGTCTTTTACAAAATGGTCGAAGAAATCAAGCAACACATTTGTTTCTGCTAGCGACAGCATCCCTGCTGATTCTAAACAATCGGTCGGCAAACTCAATTTTCCGCGTGGTCCTCTGGTGCATTTTTTTAAGAATACTTGCAGAGCCTCAATTCTGTCATCCAATCGAGAATATGAAGTGTCGGATAGGGTATCAAAGGAACGGACGTGCAACTTTGAAGCCTCCCTTCCTTTTTCTACTACGCTTTGATCCAGGCAAAGCGAATTGGAAATCGAGTAAGCCCATGCAAAAGGGACTATAAACGGCTTCTGCTGCGAAGGGAACGTCACAACTGTGAAGAATGGAGGAAGAGCCAACGGTTGGTCATCCTTGAAACGTGATGGGAGCAGATCTGGTTGAGTACTGCTGGCCAAGGCATCGCCGCTGGATTCCTTAGGAGGAGGAACAACCGGTGCCAACGGCCGTAGTGTGACGGCCAGTCGTAGAGGTGTTCTTGATGATTCTTTCGTTCTTTTGGTTTGCTCTTTAGGATCTTTCCAAGAAATCTCCCCTTTTTTTATTACTTTAGTGAATCGATCCGGCGGAAATTCAGCATTTGTGGCGTGAACTCGACATAGTATTGGATATTTTCCCAGGTCACCTTCGATGCCCTCCAACCACTCATCCGTCCACCAAACATTCAAGGAACTGTCACCGGTTTTGGGCCCCTCGCCTCTGTCTATTTTGTCCCGCTCAATGACCGCGCGTTCCCAAAGAGGAAGTCTAGTAATCTGCCTCGTCTTTTTTCCCAGGATATCGGGATAGTCTTTAACATATGCGCGATGCCCGGCTGGATAGTATCTGGTCGAAGAAAACGTTGATGGTGTGAGCAAACCAATTGGACCAGCCATTGAATAACATAAGCCCCGATTTAATACTTTTTAAACTTACAACACAGTATCCCCAGTTTGTGGTACGTATGAATACAAATCAAAGTGCGCTTTTGTGTTGTCCTGGTCAAGCCATGATCTATCAATCTCGAACGCAAATTGAGGAGAAACCCAGCCACCAACATTCCGAGCATTTCGTTTCCGTTTCGTACCAGGCCGATCTCTTCCGTTAGAGGTTTCATCGTCCTCCGGGGCTATTGCTTCTTTGTCGGCAACGTTTCGGTACGTATCCTCTTCTTCCGGAGAATTGGCAGTAAATTGATTCTGTGCTAACTTTAGGGGTGTGACGATTTCCTCGGCAGTGGATCTACGACTTCGACGGGTCGGTGCTGGCTCTCGTGGAGCCCGGTCCAGTAATGTCGTGTTCAAGAGCGATACTGCGGACTGCGCAAAAAAAAAAAACACAGCGTTAAAGACTTGATCGGCAACCAATTTGCGGGTCCCGTTCGGTTTGTGCTACACGTACCTTAATGGCCTTTGGAAAGCGATCCAGAGAATCCAGCAAGTTCGTTCGGTGTTCGTTCTCCAAGCGCTTAAGCTCACGTGCTTGACGCCGGTCTTCCGCCTAATGTTGGTAAGCAAACAAGCAAGGCCACCAAGATAATGATCGTTGGTGAGTGATTTAGTCTGTTCCATCTCCTACTAGACAATTGTGGTTGGGGTTGCCAATCTACGTATGTACCTCATATTTGTCGTCGTATTCCGCAGCCGCCTGGACGAGTTCGGGCATCCGCGCGTCGATTTGTTGTAAAACTTCCTTGATCGTTCCACCCAAGAGCCGTCGTTCTTCTTCCTGTTTCGTTTTGAGACTTTGTCTATTTTCCGCTTTGCGCATTTCTCGGCGTTTTTGCTTATTCGCGATGGACTTCCAGTACTTCAGTTCCCGTTCGGCCTGGCGGAGGTCTCGTTTCGCCTGTTTGTGTACGAGTGTTTTGTGACCACGGATGCGCTTGAACTCCAAGTGCACAAATCTTTCCATCCGTTCACTCAGATCCTTGGTTTTTTTCTTCTCCAAGGGTTGATCCTTTTTCGCAGCGGCCGCTTCTTCGCCTTGTTTGCGCAACAAGGCCGATACGGAGTTTGGCGGTTCGGCGTAATTTTTGGGTTCAGTTTTGGTGCGTCGCGATAGACTGGATCGTTGCTGTGCGGGTTCGTCGGCCTTTTTCCGCAAGAGTTTGGGCTTTTTGGGACGCGAACGTGGACCCCAGCCTCCGGCGGCGCTGGTTCTTCCTTCGAGTCCGAGTTGGGCCAATTTTTGTTGATTGCGGCGAATACGTTCCAGTCGTAAGCGTTCGTATGCCGAGAGCTGCCGATCATCTTCTCCGGCCGGTTCCGTCTCTGAAGCACCCGCCTTTGCATTGTGGTGATCGGTACGAGTATGGCTTTCGGTATTGTTGTTGTGGTTGTTGTCATCGTCCGACTCTCTGTTGGTGGGTTCGAAATCATTCAGTGCCTGGCGTGTTGTTGGTGTCGGAGGCGGGAAGGATTCTGGCTGGACCGAATCATCGCCGTCGATAATGTCGGCATACTCATCGTTGTCAAGGTCCACTTCCAATGACTCGAGTGGTTCGAGCACTTCTTCGTGTTGGTCCTGTACGACGACTTTCACGGACGTCTCGTTGGCTGCCGTCGACTCCATGACACGACTTACGGGAGGGATTGTCACGATCGTAGTGGATTGTATTGTATGAAATTGTATCGTATCGTATCGTTCGTAGTGGTGGTGGTGGCGGTGGTAGAAAATTAACGTAACGTAACGAAACGTATCCGTAGCGGTCGTCCGGTGCGCAACGTCTTTCTTTACAGTCAACACGAACAAGCGGGGTGGGAGACGGCCTGATCTCTGCTTTTGCTAACGAACTGGAAGCGATTCGTTATCCCCAACTCCTTGAGAAGGAGGTCGTACTAGTGCTAATGCTAATGCTCGTACGAGTAGCAGAAGTAGTTGGTGGTTGGTAGTAATAGTGGAAAGTCGCAATGCTTCGAGCTACCATACCGGGAAACAACGTCCAACACGCAAGGACGTGGGCACGGCGCAACGGGAACCCACAGAGATTCTCTCCAGGAGGTTGCGGTTGCGGTCCAGACCCCCACACCCACACCCACGCTTTCGCCAATGTGGGCCTAAATAGTAGATAGTACACTAGCCTAACTGCAAAGGGAAAGCCCAGAGCGTCTGGCATGCGTCCATCGCAAAATCAATCGAATACCGGAATACCGAACGCGGTCTGTTTCCCTGATATACCCGGATATACATATATCCATCCACTTGGTCAAGTTCCAGTCGCCTCCGTAGGGAAACCTGCGGGTCAAATCACGGTATGGGTGCTTGTGACAATGGAAAGTAGCAAGCTCATGGTACTTTGTCTGGTGCACATTAGTTGACTTACAGTAAAATGATAAATTATAGCCACGCGATGCTACAATTTGATATTACTATCTAGATATAATTGCTTAGTTATTAGCATCGTTTGCTGGAACATCTATCTAAAATTTATTAGCTCTAGATCTGGCCACTGCGTCTGTAAGGAAGTGTCGCCACTTCCTTTTAGCATCGCGTGGCTATAATTTATCAACTTGACAGAGGTATCAATTAGTAAGGGTAGGTTGGCCCACTGACTTTCCACCCTAACCCTATTTGTTAGGACCCAATTGATCGCACAAGGCTTAGTCCAGAAGCACTTTATTGTCATTAAAGTGTGTTATTAGAGAGTCTCCCTTGAACAATGACGTGTATACCGGAATACCGAACCCCGTCTATTTCGCTGAAATACCCGGATATACATATCCGTCCGCTCGCCATCCGTACCGAATATTCGAAGGAAGCCTATCGAATCGCCGTACACCACCTTGTGTCGTGGTCGTTCGGGTAGTTTTCCTCTGCCTCGCGCCGGAGTTCGTTCCTGCGAGGCTGCGGCGAAGGACGCTGGTACAAACGACGTGATCCGAGTCGACCAGTCCTCGATAATATTCACTGTCTCAGTCGAACCGACTGTAACGTTACAGTAAGATATCTTTCTCCACCAAAAGGCGGTGGAGAATAACATGTACGTAGAAGAGTCGAGTCCGAATCAGCGCGTCATGGATCCTCGAGTCGACGAAGCGACGGTAGCGCTCAAGGGTCTCTTGGGCATTGGTGGAGGTACGACTCTTCCAACAACAACGACATCGACAACGACCTCGACGTTGACAACGGAAGCGTCTGTGCCCACGTCTGTACCCACAACACCCACAGCGACCAACAGCAACAACAACAAAAGCAGCAACAATCCCGCGCCCTCGTCGAAAAGCAAGTCGAAAAAGAAAAAGACCAAAGCAACTGCCAAGAACGTTAACACTGTCTCTGCCACGCCCACCGGAACGGGCAAGAAAGCCAAAGCGCGTACCGCCAATGCGGTTAGCAAGGGTGCCAGCCACCGCCAGGAGGCAACGACCCAACCGGCGGAACCGCAAAACTTTGCCTGGTCGGCCTTTCAGTCCAGTCCGGACGCCAGCAAACTCCCCATTCCCGCCTTTCTTCACACAGCGGAAAATGCGCTTTTCGGGCATGCGGAATCATCGTCACCCGCCCTCCTCCGACCAACCTTGTCCTACGCCAACGCCGCGAGTACGGTAGCAGAGAAGTCGGAAAGAGAAGGAGAACCGGGACCGCAGACGTCGCATCGTAAAGGCGACTCGCCAAACCCGCCCGACCTTGCGAACACAGTCGTCGAACATCAAGTTACGGATGCTCCCCTCGAAACTTTCTCGACGGAAACAATCACGGCATCCACCACAAATGTACCCATCACACCGACCGCACAGGTAACCGAGGATCCGCCCATTTCCAAAACCGGCATCAATCTCGCCGCCCTGGCTTCTGTCACGTCCCCGCCGACAACCTCCGTCCGGTCTCCCACTCTGCAGTCGCCTCCGCATCCGTCTCCTATGCACCAGCATCCCCACCAACCGCCCGTGCTTTTTCATACGCCCCCGCATCCCCAGTCACATCCGCAACCACCAGCACATGCACTGGCACACAACCCACACCGGTCGCCGTACCCACCACACCCACACTACGGCGGTCCGCAGCATTCGCCCCCCTTTGCTCCACCAGGATTTGTTACCATTCAAGTTCAGGTCCCGCCTGTCCTACTGCCGGGCCGGCAAATGGTTGTCACCTCACCCGCTGGCTACCCCGTACAAATCACGGTGCCGGATCACGTACCTCCCGGTGTCATTCTGCCCGTACACGTTCCCAACGGTCTCCCCCTCCACATGATGCCCCCACCCGGACCCTACCCCGGAGGGCCCTTTTATCCACCCCATCCACATCGTGGCTAATGACGAGTTGGTGAGGACTTTGGATGGCGTTGCAATGGATCCATAGGCGCGTTGGTCGAGCACGCAGTTTCCGATGGCGAAGCGTTACCCGTGTGTCTTGCGGCTAGTGGTTACAGTGAGGACGTACAGTGATCAATACGGAGGCCGGGCCGGCATTCTTGGAGTGTAATTTTTCAGACCGGCTACTATTTTACAGTGCATCCTGCCAAGGATTTGCAATCTTGCTTTAACTAAAAATGATACTTATAGAATGCAAGAGTCGATTAAACTATTGGCGAGGATTCGTAAATTTCGTTCACCTGCAGCAGTCACGACATTGAGATCTCATATGTCAATGAGAAAGGGTGATGCAGAAAGACACCATCATCCGTGCAAGCATGGGGTAGTCCCCGTCATACATCTTCATTGACCGATTCGCTCCTTTCTCCTACTGCAATTGAAACAAATACGCGCACACGATGCGCACGGAAAATTTTAGTTATTTCCAGTTTAGTTAGTCTTCTTGGCAGTGGTCTTGGTCGTTTGCGCAGAGGGGGACTGTTTCTTAAAGGGACCAATCGGCAGTTTTACACCAAAGACGGTGCCACCGGCGTAAATGACGTAGAGCATACTCGCCGTAATGGCGGCCATCCAGGGCGCAATCCAGTAGACAAAATAATGCTGAAAGTCGCTGGGATATTCAAAGGTTGAACCCACCCCAAAGACATCCCATGCCGTCGCCAACATGGGATTCATGGCCGGACCCGCCGTAGGAAATCCTTCAATCAAGGAGCGAATTGCAATGGCCGTCAAGGATTGTTTAATAAGGTAGTGGTAGGTTCCGAAATTCATTTCCCAGTTCAAAATGTAAATTGTGAACATGAGCAGCATGGTTGCCACGTACTCGGACAGAAAAGCTTCAGTGGCGTGCTTGGTATCGTCAGGAATATTGAATTCCGGTCCACCAAAGGGTTCCAAATCCATGGCGTTGGAGATGGCGTGATACAGTGGGAAAGAAATGAGACCACCACCGAGTTGTGCAGCCACACGCACAAAGGCTTCCGTGTAACTGACTTTTCCCAGGCACCACATGGACATGGTGACAGCAGGGTTGACATGGGGGCCGCCGCCCAGGTAGTCGGCAGCGATCACACCCAAACCATGCGACGTCCACGCCATGCGCAAACTTTCCTTGCCGATCCATTTGCCGGCACTAAAGGTCGCTCCGATCATGAGCATCGTTCCGAAAAACTCGTGACGGAACGACTTAAAGTACTTGCCGCCCTCAATAAAGGACAGGGCGATACAGATACTCAGACCAGGTGGAATGAAGGAGATGAAGTCCATCATGAAGGCTGAAAACGCTTCGACGTAGTCCTTGACCATGATTTCAAACAAAATTTAAAAGTGGGAAATGAAAGGAAGTAGTAGCGAGACAACCTTATGTTTGTTTGACTGTGTATACAATTGTAACGGGTCAATGCTACAATTGATATTAACGGCAACTGGTCTTCCCTGCTTGCAATAAGCGCATGCCGACTTTCTAATGACTAGGAGGAGGTCCTTGGGAGAGAACAAAACAACAAGGAACAACCAACGGTGACACCCGTCTTGCGTCCGGTGCGCCGCCAAAAGGACCGGCCCACTAACGGTGAGGGAACAAGCTTCTTGAAGTCGATCTTCGAGCTTCTACGAGTATCGCGATATTCGAACGGGATTTCCAATGTCCGTCCTGCGCGGTACGGACGGTATGGTATCTTCAGAAAAAGCCCCAACGCTAACTACCTGCGATATTTGCCATAAGGAAGTTATCTGCTTCTCGCACGACGCCACCATCCGAGACGTCACCTATGCATGCCTTCCATGTATCTACTCACAGTCAGTACACCGACCAAATGAATCACTAAAGCTAACAGCAAGTAAGACCCAACGCCTATTGTCAATAGAAGAAAGCGAGAAAACGCCCTGGTTGCGTGCTTGATTGTTAGCTTAATGTGAAGCCCTGACTGTAAAACTTTGAGACGAATCGGATCAAATCAATCATAATAAATAGCTTTTGACTCGAATACTGAGACAAGAGGGGTAGCGCAGGTGTTCGGAGTCTTTTTCATACGAAAATTAGAAAAGAATGCCTTGTCCACCCAGAAAGACGAGAACCGCAACGCCTAAAATGACGTAGAGCAAAACATTAGTTTGCTTTTTTTCGGAGTCCAAGCCCGAAGAAGCCTCACGCATGAGTCGTTCTTTCATGGAATTAGAAATTCCCACCTTCGGGGCCGGTTCAACCTGGGAAAGAAAAATGACACGGTTTCAGGGAGGAGCTACCAAGAGCGGAGCCACGTCGTCAATTTTTTCGCGGAGTACGTACCTCGTCATCGTAGTATGTTCCCGACGTCGGTTCTGCCTTTTTGTTCTCCGGTTCTCCTTCCGGCGTACCATCGCCTGCCATGCTCAATATCTGCAGCCGCCGTGCAGTCGATTGGGTTGGGAAAGAAACGGGATAGCGATGGGTCGGGGCGAAAGATTCACTCAAGCACGCCAGTACTGATACGGAAATTGCGACCAAAAATTGAGAAAGTCGGGGCATGGTGGAAAAACAATATGTAGCACTGATCCAACCAACTCTCGATCTTTCAATATCGTATAATGTGTATGTGATTTCGACCTTGGTAGCGAACTATCAGTAAGTCTAACTCATCAGCCAACTGCACGGTTGTACGTTGTGAATTTGACGTTTCTCGTGAAATGACGGTCAGTCATGTGCTCGTACTTCGGACTGACAGCATACGTTAGAGGCGCACGTCTGACTGACGTGGAGAGAGAAACTATTCACAATCATGAGATTCAAGATACATATTTAGGAAAACAGTATTGTACGTGAAGAAGCAAGATACGTTCAACATGGGAACGAAATAGCAAGAAAGAAGAAATGATTTGGTCGAAGTTGATCGTGCGAAATCACTTTAGAGGATAGTAACAAATGCTCACTAATTTTATTGTAGTCGGATGTAAAGAGAAGTTTACAAGGAGTTGACCGACTGTTATTCTACGTGGAGTAAAAAGAGAGGGTCGAGATTTCAACAGACATTGTGTTGATGTCTGTGTCACAGGCGGCAGAGGATTTGTCAGGCATCGCATTCGTTGTCAGTCAGTTTCGTATCAACCCCCTTTGGTATTGTAAGGGCTTGTGATCATAATTCACTGTCATTCCGATCGATTTACAATTAGGTTAGATACGATTCACAGTCGATCTTTTTGCAACAGGAACAAAACGATACAGTCAGTAGATCAACTCTATCAATAGTCATAATAGATACCTCGCCATTTCAGTGAGAAGAACTGGCTATACTTTTATTGTCATATTCACAGTTAGCCACACTGTAGTGTCAATATTGACAAGATCGACTACACACTGTAAACTTTTAATACTACCTGCACCATCCGACATAAGATAACTACAATGACTTTGTAATTGAGAAGGATCCACTTGCCTTTTCGGGATAGCGTTTCCACAAAAAATCTTGACAAGATACACCAATAACTACATTCGGATGCGCTGGCCACGGCTTGTACCCGCAAGGAAATCCGTACTGTTCCAGTTCTGGCATGCACCCAGTGACCTCATGGCGTTTGCTACATCCAAATACATTAGACCATTCCAAGACGAAGCCCGCTTCTTCGAGAAGAGCAAAGTGCAATCCAAAATAGTAAACATGCTCGCGCGAATCCAACCAAGTCCGCGTGACGTGCGTCTCAATCGACAACTGGTCAACGTGGTGCAAGTATGACGGATCTTCGCGGAGAATATCGCGGGCAAAAGCTACTTCGCAGCCTTCACAGTCTAGTTTGATGATATCAATGTGTTTAAGTCCAAGGAAAAACCGCATCTTGGGCATACTGACCAACCACCAGTCCTCAGCACCACCCTTGTCGACTTCTCGTTCTTCATTATTCATCAGCAACGTGGCTCCGACGTTATGGAAGGTTACTAGCGGGTGAAGTTTTGACGGATGCTCAACCGTCGGATCCCCGGCAAAGCCTCGGCAGCCCCATCTATCTGCCAGGATACGATCAAAGGAAGGATCGTCATTGATGCCGAACGAAATAAAATTACAAGGCTTGGGCGGTGCCGGGCCGCAAAGGTTATGGTCCCCCTCAATGTTGAGACCGATGTTAATCAGATCGCATGTTCCATGCTTCTTAATTTTTTTCTTGTGGCCAATCATGTCCCCATATTTTTTCAAATAGACACCTACACGATCTAAAGCCTGTTGCTGTTCGCTGCCTTCCATTTCTGACCATAGTTTCCAGTCGGGATGAAGCGAATACTTCAAGGGCTCAACGGAGAGAAGCGGATTTCGATTCTTAGACATTTCTTCAGACCCCCGTAGGGATGACACTGTACTTGTCACAGCCAAAGCGAATAACTGGGCTGACTCATGCTCGTCGTATTGTGCCGATCCGCCGAAAATAAAGAAGATCAAAGCAGCAATCAGCAAACCAGACATGCAAACACTTCATCTACATCTCTGACCGATCGAAGTGTGAATCCTCTGTTTCTTTGTTGTGACCTTCATGTTTAATAAGATGCAGAGAGAGCTGAACTTATTTCTTCTCACCTGCACTGACAGTGAACTGATTGACTGTAAATGAACGCTGCACTCGAAGGATAGGATCGGGAGATTGCGATAATGCCGCAGGCATACATTTACAGTTAGTGCGCTTTTTTATTTCCTATGCATCGCTTTCGAAAAGCACTAACATTTTGACAAATTCCCAGCATTAGTATTTAACTTTAATTTCAAATGATAAATCCTACATCCAATTAATTTTATACAACATATGAATGTAAACCCATCATGAGCCACTTGTGTAGAGTAAAGTGGCTTGTTTCACAGTATGCCGGTGGCGATGGGACGAAGCCTGTCAAAAAAGCTTCGACTGAGACTCACGATTAGCTCTAACTGTTGATCCGTCCAATTTCTCAACCGGTGACAAGTAGGAAAACATTGGATATTGCTTTGCACACGATGGCAGGCAAACTGTGGAGGATTGCCGCCATCGTCTCGGTCGGGATCATCGCGATGCTGATGGCGAAGTCCGGCCCTGAGCTTGACTGGGAAGACGACATTCTTCCCAAAGCCCGACAAAAATATGATCCAACAATATCCTACAGCGTCAGCAAACCCTTGTCGAATCGAGTGGTCGTTGTCACTGGCGCAACCAGTGGGATCGGTCTTGGTCTGACACGAGCGCTTTCTAGTCTGGGTGCAAGTGTGATTGTGGTAGGAAGATCCAAGCGAAAATTGGCACTGCTGCAGGCTGAGATTCCGACAGTCCGCCCAATACTAGCAGACTTTTCCGACTTGGCGGCAGTTTCCTATGCGGCGACTGAGATTGCTCAAATGATAGATCAGGTAGATATCCTCATCAATAACGCTGGAATGCATGCGGCATTCAACCAGTGGAGTATGTCGAATCAAGGTTACGACACGGTATTTACGGTGAACTACCTTTCGCATTTTCTGCTTACCGAAATCTTAGCGCCAAAACTTGCCAACTCATCCCAGCCCCTCATTGCGCAAGTGTCCTCTTCCTATCATTGGGCCGTGGACGGTTCAGATCTGATGGTACACGATGAATCTGTCGGACCCGTCGCGAGTCAACCAGGAGGTTCTCACGGCTTTTATGTATTTCGGTCGCAGAGATCTTATGCAAACTCCAAGCTCGCTCAGATTTACCACGCAAGAGCATTGAAACGCAATCAGCCACTTCTCCAAGATGCTAGAATTGTCAGTATTTGCCCTGCATGGGTTGGAACGAACATCGCTGCAAGGTTTGGCTCCATGATTCACAACATAGTTGTTGCCAGCGGCTATTCTCCGGACGCTTGGGGCATTGCGTCAAGCTTGGAGGCCATTCTAGGAGACAATTATGAGGAAGACTTTTTCATGAACTCCAAGGTTTTTGATCTATTTCCGGCACTCAACCAAATTTTGTCCCCAGCTTGGATGTATCATACTGGAATACGGGATGCAGTTGCTTTTTGCATGGCGTCCGCATCAATGCAGCTGCAACGATTCTGGCCGCATGCTCACCCTAGTCCGTCTTCCTTGGAATCCTACAATGAAACAATTGGGAATTCTTTGTATGAATGGAGCTTGAGAGCTGTGGGAGAATTCAACCGCAACGCCTAGTTAATACAAAAAGGTGGTCACTAGCATACCTAGTTTGTTGTGTATCTATTCTATACCCAGACAGGAGCTGAGATATAACTTGTCAACAACGTAAACAGGATATCGAGAGCCAAACAAATCGCATTGCCAGTTCATGAAAGAGATGCGTCTTTGTGAGATGATGGCGCTTACTGTTAGCTTGGCAATCAAGCTAAGCGCGCGAAAGGCCAACGGAAGTCTAGCTAGCTAGTGTAGTAAAGTCATGCACTTCCGCCTACAGTTAACTAGCTAGTAGGCATACTTCGGTCGAGCCAGTCAGTCTGGTCATCGCCAGTCGAAAACGCAAGTCCGGGTTTTCAAACTTGTGCTTTGTTAGTAGGTCAAACGCCGATGAATAGGATGACCATGGCCCCGATCACTATCAAACACGAACGCTCTCTGACTGTGAGATACACTCACTGTCATCGACAACTCGGTTTTTTTGCTTGTGGATATTTTGGCTATTAAACATGGTACGTTATCCAGCGAGTGATGCAACGGACTATTCTTGGTTCCACTTCGGAGCGTCGACTCCGAAGTGGATAGTAGTCGCAGGTCACTACGCGCGGACGAGCCACATCGGTGCGGCAGCTGTTGTCGCGTTCCGGAACAAATTTCTTCTGAACAGTAGCACGCTGACCCGATACCCCTCTTCACTTTTCAGGCGCTTCCACGTAATATTCGTCAACGCAACTCCAAATTTGACGGCAATATCACCAAACGGGGCAGCGTACCCGTTGGAAAGGCTGCCAAGCACGAGGAAGTGTTCCCCGTGAGTAAAGGACTGATTGCCTTTTTTATGATCGTTGTGGTCGGATCTAGTTTGGTGCAGGTTTTTAATCTGTTTGGATCGGTCAACAAGCCACCGATTGAATAGGCCAAATGGAAATTTAGAGTAAACGATTAGATGACGTAAAAGCAAAGAAAAACGTTTCTATACCATACGATATCTTTGGGCATTAGACAACAAGTCGTTGCGTAAATTAAAAAAACTTTATGAGTAGCCGGTATGGGCGTATTGGTGGAATCTTCCTCTCATGACAATACTACCGTCTCCCAGAATAATAACAGTAAAAGCTCGCTATGAACAACATAGAATCCCTTCGTTTTCTTCAATTCTCAGATCAGAGAACAGCTTGTTCGTAACCGTCTTTGTAGCCGGGAGCGCAACTTTATCATTCCCGCTTGGATTCGTTGCGTTCCCAGCGCGTGGTGCTCTTTGTACTGGCCGCGGCCAATTCAACGTCCACACTCGTTAGGCCACTTTCCGGATCGTACATGTTCGTGGCTGTACGATTCGAATTCAGAACATTGTCGCCATCGACGGTGCCGTCCAGCAAATGTGTCCGCCATGCGTCATCCGGTAGTTCCGCTATCCGATGCACACGATTACCCAGCAGCGCAATCCATAAACAGCCCAAAACGCCAAAGCAAATTTGTAAGACAGCATAGGGATCTCGTCCCTGTGTGCACGTTTCCACGCCGGTAGCCATGTCCACGAAGCATTCTGGATCGCGGGTTAGCTTTCCCGTCAACCACATGATAAAGGATGCTGGCCAGGTTCCGCCCAAATTAGCGGCGGTATTCAAAAGTGTCATGTAGCTGCCACCAATAGCCGGATCCACCCGGCTAGCAAAAAATGTCATTTGTGCATTGAACTGCAAACTGCTGACGATTGCCTGCAACGCTGTGGACGCAATAATGGAGGACCAGAACAAGATACTGGCCGAGGAAGTTGTCCCTTTGCCTCGACGCAACACGGACAGCATGAGTAGATCCAAAAATGGAACGAGCGTTACGCGAAGCTTGAAAGCCGTTGTGAATTGTCGTAAAGGATGACCATGCCACAATTTCGTAGCAACAATTGGAACCAGAATACCCAAGGGAAGGATTACGGTCGGTGACAGTAAGGCCGTCGTTGACTTGGAAAGTCCCAATTCAACGGCTTTCAGAAACTTGACGTTGTCACCCAGTGCCGTCGGCAATCGATAGGTAAAAAGAATCAAAAACAACCATTGTACGGCTGGGAGTTTACAAACCGCCCAAAGTCGATGGTAGGTCTCCTTGAGACCAATTTCGGATGCGTCCAACTCATGTTCTTCGTCGCCGTTTCCGTCGGTCTTTTTGAGACGATCCGACGCAAGGAGCACTTCTGATGTGGGAGGCAGATTTTGTTCTACTGGTCTTTTCATTCTGGTCATCGTTGAGGTCGTCGTTTCGTGCTTGAACAGACCGACCGCCGTGGTAGTTATTAGCATGAAATAGCCCATAAACCGAATGAATCCCCCTAACGATACCAATCCGGTATCGGGATTGGACGGCAACCCAAAAAGAGGACGCCATAAGCTTTCGCTACTGTCGGCATCATTGAGAGCCAGAAACCCGACGAAACTCAAAAAGTATCCGATATTTTGACCGATCGAATTGCACACTGGTCCCCGACCTCGATTTTTTTTACTCAACATGGTCAACGCCCATCCATCCACTGCAATGTCTTGTGTGGCCATGAGCGCGTAAAGGACAAAGAAAAATATGGTGACGCCCTTGACGTTGAAAGATTCAGTAACGAGATGGTTGTTGGTGCCGAGCCCAAGTTGCGTCTCGACAAAATTGGCCCCACCCACCATGAGCAATCCAGCCAGCAGTTGGACCGGCACCAACCAGGACTTGCGTCGTCCAAAGCCTCGCAGAAAGCAGGCATCAACGACAGGAGCCCACAGCAACTTGAGCGAAAAGGGCCAGCTACAGAGTGCGAAAATAGCGTTGGCGTTGTAGCTGAGACGTGCCGCCTGTGCTGCCGTCGTCGTCATCGAGGAAGCCCCGCTACCCGCGGCTGCCGCGAGTGCGGCGGGAATGGCGGCACTGGCAGCGTTCTCGGCGAACGCCTTCATCTTTTGTTGAATCAGAAACGGAATCGAGGCCGATAAGCCCATCGGAATTCCCTGCAGTGTGTATAGGGCAATTAAGATGGCGTAATTGTAGCGATCGTGGTCGGGTGCCGGTTTTACTTCGTCGTCGAGCGGGAAAGGCGACTGGGGAGAGCTCGAGTTCGGATGCTGGAAGTTGTCATCGCCGTCCGAAGGATCACCCGCCGCTTGCTTTGCTGTGTTGGAGGACACGCGGTAGCGCGTGGTGGTGCTAATGTCGGGTCGAAACTCTGCCGACGGGAAAGGTGCCGTCACATGGGAATAGGGATTGTTACTACTGTCGTTGATCGACGCCATGGTGGGGTTCCTTCGTTTCATTGCTGGCTACCGCTAGAGCATTAACGGATTCTGGTAAGAACGGACTACTTCGCCCTGTTCTTCCAAGCCAGCTCTTTGTGCTTTTTTGGACGTCAATGGAAGTTTGTTGTGAATGGTTATGCGATGTTCCCGGTGTGTTTCCATCACCGTGACCGGACCACGCACGTCACATCATTTTTACCAGCCCCGCCCTCTCGTGGCATTGTACCTATCTATCTCTAGTCCCGGAAACTAGGTAATTCCATTTTATTTGACATGCTAGCCGCTATTCCATTGAGGCAAACTCTTTCTATCAAACGAGACATCCTAAGGTTCCCACCCCGACGAAGGGCCTTCATAAAATGAGGACTACGGCAATCTCCTAACTCTAGGAAAAATAAACACACAGTTGACTTTGAGCAAGAACCCAGGAACTTTCTGGGTATCACAAAGACGAAGATTTCGCTTGTAAACGACCCGGGCCTATTGCCATGCGGACAACTTTACTCTCAATACCAGTGTGTCGTGTCATCGCAGCATCGACGATCGTCCCAAGTCATCATCAGATATGATGCACGAGAAAACACCTTGATCACGGTCTGGTGTGCTTGAACTGTCATGGAACCAGATACAATTGATGTCAATGCTTCCAGGATGCTAGCGAATGTAACCAATCCGATTGTCGCTCATGGATAGTGACAGCCGTCTCGTAGATTTGCTGATCGTACTGTGTATAGTCGGATACCAAACTCCACAAGCTCGCGTTGCGCTCCAGGGCATAAACGACGTCCCCAGTAATATTGGAACGCATCGATTGAATGAGCGGTAATCTCGAGGTCATTTCTATATTGGCAAAGAATTCGAACAATTTCGTCACTTGTTGGGATTGGTCCATCATGAAACGTAGTAATTCGATACTTTCCGGTATGCGCTCCACTAATCCGACGACAACGTTGTGTCGCACCAAATTGGCCCGAGTGAGATTGACGCGACGGGCACTGCTCCACGAGATTCCTTCACGGGTTACCCAATACTTTTGTTCCGGAGTAATCAAGTAAGCGGCGTATCGTTCGTAGTATACGCTCTTGGCCAAATCGGCATGAACCCGAGCCTCCACCTCTTCGACGGCTCGTGCAACTGTCCAATCGAACGTACGCTTCTCCGACAAAATATCACTGACAAACTTGTTCACAGGATGTCGGAACCAAACCACGTACTGTACCGGCGACGATTGAGTTGGTTGATTTCCAAGATGCCTTGGTGGTGCGGTCACGCGTTTGTTATCGTTCTTTGTTTTCCAAAACTGTCCCATACCAATAGGAATGCGTCCAGCTACTATGTCAACCTGTTGCAGTTGCGACGAGTCCATCGGGCCACCTTGCCTTTTATAGCCCGTACGGTTGGCCATGTAGGAATTCTGGCACATATGGTATGGCATAGAACTTTCTAAACTGTTGTACCAGGCCTCATCACCATGCTTACCACCCAACAGCAAGAATTCGTAGCCCACATCAACACAATGCGTGACGATCGCCAATCCAGCGTGACAGAATTCTGCATATCCACGCATCAGGGCACGGATAATCGTCCCTGCCGAACGAAACATGTGAATATAGACGATTTTCGTGTCCCGCACGAGTATATCGTCCTTGTCGTCGTGCTCGCCTTCGTCACAATACCACCATCGCCGCGGTCGAGGTTCCCCTTCTTGTTGATCCATCAGTAGCGGACCAATGAGCGATTCATTCTGCAGCAATCGCTCGTCGTAGTAAAAGAAAGCCTCCACTTCTCTCTCCGAAGCACCTTTGAAATAGAACTCGTCTGGTTTGATCCGGGGTCGCCCATTGGATTGCAACAGTGTATTCCCAACACTAGGACTCTGCAAAAACCATTGCAGGGATTCCCCATCCTTACGATTTGATAAGGTGGACGAAAATGGCACAGTTGTTGACATCCAACCCAGATGCGATGCCAACATAATTCCTATCGCCACCATGGACAAGCAAATCCGATACCTTGAAAACCCAAGCCTTGCTCGTGGAGAGAAGTCCCCTACTCTCCGGAGGTTCGCATTGTAACCACCGCGGGATCCATTGATGGATGGAAGATTCCGGTAATATAATGTTTCGTCTGCAACAGCTCTATTCTGGTTGCGATGATACAGCGCCATGGTAATTTTGCGAAATGACGAAATGTGGAGTGTGAGTGAAATGTATTCGTAGCCCGAATGCGGAGCGCTTGGACGATTCGAAGGTAACGAGGACCTAGAGGTGCGGACTGCCACCGGTAGTTGCTTCGAAAGTTTGTACGCGAAGAAGAATAGGTACAGTCAAGAGCCAAAGCTACATCGTGCGAGGCATGTTTTGTATGTGTGAGTCTCTAGGTACCGAGCCCGTCGATCTGCGACTTGGAGGGATGAGGAGAAACAGGAAATCATGATGCTGGCGCTGGAGCAAAATTTAAACATTCACTTTCACTTTACAGAAACAAATTTTGAATTATAACTTCAAAGTGAAAAACATTTTCGATGGATAAACGTTTTGTTAACTTGAGCCGTCCAAGCCTGACACCAAAGCGGTGAAAGGTAGACATACAAAAGAAAATGCGGAAAGATGATTGCACGCATTCCTAGAGTTGATGCAATGCTTAATCGGAGTTTGATAAGTATGAGAGAGATAGCATTATAGCCCAAAATTTAATTGGCGTTGTTGTTCTTGCCAAAGACTCCCAAGAGGGCACCGGCTAGACCCGGACCATCCGGTTCGAGTGCGGCGGCAATATCATCCTTTGTGGGCTGCTTAACAAACTGGCGCCCTTCAATAAAGCCTGCTTTCTTTAGTCGCATGGCTTGCGGGTTTTCTAAAAGAGTAAACGTTCGACCATCCGTATTCATAATCACAACTTGCCGATCGAAAGGTCCGAATGAGGCCGACTGCGCGCATTTTTTCGAAAAAGGGGTTAGTTGCATCATTTAGAGAGGCCCAAAAGAAATTGTTTGCAAAGGTTCGTTTTACCCGCGTGCGATACCACGCATATACGAAAGGCAAGGACCAAACATACCTGATCATTCTCAAACGTTTTACGTTCAACCGTCAATCTGTTCTTCTCCTTGTTATCTTCCGTCTGCTGTCGAAGTTTTTCAATCAATGCGTTTCCTTGCGTTTCTTCCGCAGCCGCCCGCAACGTTGCTTCCTTTTGTCGCACGATTTCGGACGGATCGCGAAAGTATTGTTTCGCCTTGTCGTTATCGTTTGATTCCGTACGGACGACCGATTCCAGGCAAGCCCCGAGCGGCCCTCGCTTTTTGCAAATCTGAAAAAATCATGCAAAAGTTAACTACTCATTTTGTGCACATACACGGCATGCTGTCGCCCAACGGGAAAATTAGACGGCGGAACCTACCATGACATTTTCTCCCGTAAATAGAGTAGGCGCGTCCCTTTCAACGCCAATTTCGTCAGCCAAAGCGGCAGGAGCCCCGATCACGATGGTTGATGCCAGAAATACGGAGGCCACAAGCTTCCCTAGATCGTTGCTTTTCTTTGATTGAAGACGGGAAGGGCTTGAATTCATCGATGGCGCAGTGGCACGAGACACAGCGGGCTTTGGTAAGGAGGTGATCCAAGCCGCTGTTGGCGCCATCGTCGCTAATGCGAACAGTAACAATCGAGCAAGCGTTTGAGTTGCCCTCGTCATATTTGGTCTATGCGTTTGAGGTGAAATTGTTGAGTGACAGTGAATCAACCGCTCACGACAAACAGGAAAAACAGCGTCGGAAATGAGTGCTATTACTGACAGTCAGAGTCGATTGATTGTGAGAGTTATGGCATGAGGCAACTCCCTAATGTGATTGATTTGAAAATTGCATCCGCCAATCGACGATAGAAGTGGTGGACTTTCCTTTGAAAGTGTCAGTACAGTGAGTGATCTACGACGTACCATACTCTCCGATCAACACGTCAGTTGCACGTCTGTCTGACCGTCAACCTTGTCCGCATCGTGCGTTTCCTTCGTTCCTTCCCTACGGATAAGATACAGCGATCAACGATCAAGGATGACACTACTAGCCAGCACTAGCTAGTGCTTTCTGCCAAGGAGTTCCTCGAAATCGACGAAACGGTGTATTCATTCATAACTTTTCTTGTGGTTTGGTCGTCAGAAATTCATCTTTCTTACTATAAAGTCCGCGATCCATTCCGACTTGCGCCATTCTACCTTTACTGGATTATTGCTGTCATGATGAAAGTAAAACGACGGGCACCAGCAAGGCCATCCACCTTTTTTACTTTATGGAACGCATCGCTTGTCAAGTATTTAATATTATTACTATGTACGAAAACGCTTGGTACGACAACGGTATCCGCCTTTCAATTCACAACCTCTTTTGTGGTCCGAGCGGGTTCGCGAACGGCTTCTTTCGCCTCACCCACTGCCCTCCACATGGACAGTGAATTTTTCACAGACGCAACGGAAACCCCCGAGACTGTCGCGGAGACGCCGGAGTTGAAGGACAAAAACGAAAAAGTTTTCGAAAAAGGAGCACTAGTAAGGGTTTGCGTCGAGGGTGTCAAGGCTTTCCAAGTACCTAAAAAGGGGCAAGGGACCTTCGACGCGGACAAGAACTTTGTTCTGGGAGAAAAATTTCTCCTCTTACCGGTAGGAATGCGTGGGACGATCACCAAAATATACAACCAAGACGAAGTGAGCGCAAATTTTCCAGTACAGGTGAAATTTCAACCGGGCACAAACCTGGAAGAAGGATACGATGCACCGGTGGCATTCATGATGCACATGGAAACGTATGAAATTGAAGTGATTTGATTCACTGTCGGAGCTCATACCTTTTAGGAGCAGAACGTCACGCGCAGATAAGACCGTTTCCATGTGCATGCAGCAACATCCTGCCCTCTGTACCAACAGCAAAGACATACACGGGCTAACGTAAGCTAAGAGGCTAACACAAAACATAGCTAAATACCATCAACGATTACGAATAAAACGAGTGCATTCACTCTTCCTTCTTTTCCTCCACAAAAACCTCTTCGTACTTTTTTCGGGATGGATGGTCTTCCTGAGGACGGTTGAATGGTGTCCACACGGGCTCTCCGATGAAAAGACGCATAGCATGAATTATGCGTTCTTCGTCGCATGTGAACCCTGTTCAAAACGCACGAGAGGAATGAGTCACCCTGTGTTGTTGAATGCAAAAATGGTGTCGAGCAACCAGAAAGTTTAGGACCTTTTACTCACGATGATAAATGCCCTCTGGGAGTGTCATGAGATCACCCTTTTTGACATGAATCCGAATCCATTTGTCTTCCACTATTCGCAGGAGTAGAAGAACAAAATGAGATCATTTGAGCCGTAGTATTGGACAGTCGATGACATGGTACTTACAGTTGCGGACGTCAAAAAAACCTGATCCACCAAGAATGTATCGGATTTCCTCGGCATCATGAATGTGCTCTTCAAAGAAGCTTGCAATTTTCTTCTCAAAGTCCTATATTCATAAAATACGAGTTAGTCTCACCTCATCCATCCTGAGATTCCGTGCGCAGACCCAGTTTGACTCATGAAACATACCGGTAGGTAATCGGGATGGATCGTAATGATATCCGCATAACTTTGGGAAACGCAACCAAAACTTTAGTGTATAGTCGATGGAATTTCTTCTAACGTACAGTCTCTATCTCACCTATATCCACGATCGTCGCGGAGAGCCTTTAGCTTGGGATCAGTGGCGTTTTCCGGATTCTGTTTTTTTTTAGAAATGAACGGACATCGCGTCAGTCTCATGTCGACAAAATTGATTGAAATTTCAGCAGCCGTCCATCCACAGAATATTTCTATCAAAGGTGCATCTTACCCATGGTACAGCCTTGACGGGATACTCGTACGACTCAGCGTCCATTTTCCAATAGCAGAGACCTATCTTTTTCAGCTCGTCCACTGTTGCCGGGACATTGGGCTCCAATCGGTTGGGCTTGGTTTGGTCTTCGACAGCATCCGGCATATGCCATGCATCGGGCCAATCGCTGTCTGTTGCCATCTGATAGGACATCTTTTGCTTTTTGTTGGCATCCGTCGGTTCCATGTGTTGCGGTGCAGGAGGCTCAGAGACAGCAACTGTAAGATCGCTCATTTGCAAAGTTGATTTGAGCACGTAACTTCGCCCCTATTTCGTCAAAATGAACGTGCTTGTGAATGTATTTACGTCACTGTCAGTAATTGCTTCTGATTTTTCAACGGTTATCAACAGTAACGTAATAATGGGTTTTTGCCGTCGATTTTTGCAATCCCCGCTGACTTGCGGACAAGGATCATAAATACTGACCCACAGACAAACGCCTTGCTATCCCCATCTATACGACCTGCTGATTGCGATTTTGCTCGCTGCCTGGAAAATATCGGACAGTCACATCAAGAGGACAAAGAGTTCACCGTTGGGGAATAGCATTTTCGTTAAGCGAATTGGCATATCGCTACAGCGAGTACACAGTGAGTCACTGTCTGTTATCCCACAGTCGGGGTACGCACACCCTTCGGAATCCCGTCTCCAAATATATATATGTTTGAAATTGCATCTGCACGTGACAGTACAGACATATTTTGACCAATCCAATAGTACCGAATGGAAGATTGTGGCCAGAGAAATGTTACGTTGCGTATGCCGTGGAACGATATCAACAGTCGCGAATCGCCTTCGCGATCTTTCGATGCGCTTCCATTGGCTCCTAAAAAAAGATCCTATCTCTCGTAGCGGTTCGTCCCACCACCACTACGAGAGAGTTGCACACCAACTCGCCGCCGAATCACAATTACCCACAAATCAAAACGACCCAAGAGTCATTACCTTGTCCCCCTATCTTATCGCTTAGATCCATTTGAACAATCATGTAAGCTCGAAAACATTGTAGAGCTGGCGCTCGCTCCTAAGCCTATGGTCTTCTGCGTGGCAGCATAGTAGCTCGTTTGTGACTCGAAGGATCATGGAATAGCCGGTCTTTTTGTCACTTGACGGGTTTGGCCAAACCAAAAAAGTATGACAACAATCTGTCCTCGTGGAAACAGCAGCCGAACGGTTACACGAGGCGCTATTTGCGTTCGGCATTATCATAGTCGTAGACAGCTGTGCTCGGGTGCTCTCGGGTTATGTACCTCAACAACGAGGTTTGTCCGCTCTGTAGAGCGTCTTGGATTATTCCTCACCACTGTCTCTTCTTCTTTCCGAACATTTCAGGTCTAACCCCAAGTGTTACTTCGATATTAGTATCGGTGGAAAGCCCGCCGGACGTGTAAGTATTCACAAGAGTTTGATCAATAGCAATATGTCGCTAGCGGTCTTTGAGACTGACCTTGTGTGTTCGCCAAACAGATTGTGATGGAACTTCGTGCGGACGTTGTGCCCAAGACGGCCGAAAACTTCCGCGCTCTCTGCACTGGGTAAGGACTAATCTGCTCACGGGCCTGGAGTTTGCCGCCCCTTCAATGTTTCTTTCCCGTTTCGACATAGTCTCACAGTCCATTTCTCGTATGCGTTAACATATCTCAGGGAGAAGGGATTCGGATTCTCTGGGTCCAGTTTCCACCGTGTTATTCCAGGCTTTATGTGCCAGGGGTAAGTTTAGCTAGAAAAATGGATGCAAATGTTTCGCGAGTAGTGCGTTTAAAGACTCATTTTTCTTTCGTTTCTTTATTGTAGAGGTGACTTCACCAACCACAACGGAACTGGTGGAAAGAGCATTTACGGTAAGAACTCTTTATTGTATTCTGGACCTTCAATTCTATTGTTTGTTTTGCTAAACTGGAGTGCTATTCTACAGGCACCAAGTTTGCCGACGAAAATTTCCAGTTAAAGCACACCGGCGCTGGAACCCTTTCCATGGCTAACGCTGGTCCGAACACTAACGGATCCCAGTTCTTCTTGTGCACGGCGGAAACCTCCTGGTTGGACGGCAAGCATGTTGTTTTTGGTTCTGTGGTCGAAGGAATGGACGTCGTTCGTGCGGTGGAAGGAGTCGGTAGCGGCAGTGGGGCCACTCGTGCCAAAGTCATGATCGAGTCCGCCGGACAGCTCTAGGACCTGATGGGTGTGCACGTGTGCTGACTTCGTCATCGCACTCGCTCGAAAGGGAAAGCATGGACTCGTAGAATGCATATGTTGAAGGATAATAATAAAGCTTATCTAGTTTCGTCGCAAAAAAACTTGATTTACATTAACAGTAAGCCCGGCTGTGGCTTTCTTGATATAAGTTTTTGTTGCTCTAATGCCTATCAGGCATCGCGTTCTTTTGGAATGATTGTGATCAACAGAGACCTTCCCAAAACTTGGTCACAACTCACTGTCACATCAGTCAATACTTTTCAAACAATCTGAATCCATACTTCATACAAAAACATGGTTAATCACAGTCAGGAGCAACACTTCAATATCGAGGTTTCACTGTGCCATTGTAAAAGGAAGATGGAAAGAGTGACAATCACAACGCACCAACATATATGGCTTCTCAATAAGACTTGCTGAGGGCTAAATTGCGGTCGCTCAAATAAGCATCGTGAGACGTCGGCAAAAGAACTCTCCAAGTGTACTCGTTGTCTCTTGTCGACGGAGCTCAATTGCTTGATTTTGCAGATGCCTAAATGTTCCTTCACAATTCCATTTTGGAGACGAATCGTTCTTGTCGGAAACGTCAAAAAGCTCATTGTTCCGGCTCGTAAGATCTCTCCAAAATTGTCCCGATTTTTACATCGAACTACGCTATTGCGACGTAGCATTGAAAGGTGTATAGGACAGCTTCAACAATTGAAAAGCGCTCAATATAGAGAAGAGCCATTGAATCCCAAGCTTTGATTGAAGTCCGATTGTGATAGTAGAATATGAACAATCCAAATCCATATCTTTTGACCTTCCATAGAAACCGCGAAGTGCAAGGAGTCCAATCAGCATTATAACAACGAAAAAGGAATCATACATCCACCGACACGACGTCGACCGAAAGGAGCCGCTTTTTCATGTGCTCAATAGCCGTAGCAATCAGATCATATATGCCAATATGGGCAAACATGGGAAGAACGAATGAGCTTCCTGCTGGTATGGTAGTATGCACTTCCACAAAAGCCCTAAGCCGGAAAGCTTCTAGCAGTGTTAACTTCTTTTGATTGCAAAGACATCGTATCCCAAAAGACGTCACTATCGCTGGTATGCGAAAGATAGCCGTTTGCTCACTGTACACAAGTCATGAGGATATCTCCATCGCGAAAATGATTGAACGACATGCGCGGCGCAAATCAAACCGCTGGTCCGCTTCACATAACCAAAGCAAGCGCAACAGAGTGGGATTTTGGACGTCCAGATTTTTAATTCGTTTCTTCCAGAGAGCTCGTTGGATCCAATGCCACACTGCTCGTACCGTTTGGCTTGCACATACACAAGGGTTGACCAGCTTAGCTAGCATCCAATCAATAGGCATAAATTTGGCGACAGGATGGAAACTTCTTCGCTGTCAGTAAGGCTGATAATTTCTAGAAAAGACGCGTTAGCATTTCACGAATCTACTGCCACTGGTGACGAAATTTGATACTTACATTTATACTCTTAGCACACTAAGCTAGCTACACGCGCTAGGGAAAGTAGACATTTTCGGGTCCTATTTTGCTGTGTAACTGATAGTGAGAGAACTTTTCAGGTGAACCTATCTGACAAAGTTGAACCAGCCAAGGACAACAATTGATTTCGCACGAACCCATGGTTACAATTGTGACGTTCTTTCCAGACACTCGCAATTGCCTATACGTGCAGGACAGGCTTTGTGTTGGTAGATCTGAAAAAGTTGCGCTTGTCTAAAAAGATAATATGGAAACTGTAGTTCACATAAGCGACGACAATTCTGATGCTTCTGATGAAGATTATACAGAGAACTTAATAGAAGCCGAAGGGAGAGCCGAAGAATATGACGAGGACAAGGACGCAATTGTTTTGTCGTTTGAGATTGATGCGGAGGTGGGAGAGATGGATGATACCGACCAAATTGACTACACCATATTCACTCAAAATCGCTTTTGTGATACAGCCAAAGAGAAGAAAGAGAATGAACTCGAATGTGGAACATTATGTACTGTTAGCAAAGCACAAATCACCGCGAAAGCTTCTATCCCTGTGGACCATTCCTCATTCCTAACAACAGAGCCTTCCTGTTCCGTTCGGTTTTCTTCTTCCATTACGAACATACTGTCCCTCCCGTTAGACTCACTGCACTCGATTGCGTCCTTTCTGACGCCCGTCGAATGGTGTGGATTTGGACAGACTGGGAAACGTTCGAACCGTATTTGCAGAGATATCATTCGGCGCGTTCGTTTGCATGGATTCCGATGTGCAACAGAGGTCGTGACGGCTTGGAAGATCGGTGAGCATGCGGACGCGAAGGAACTTGCCGCTCTTTACATTCAGGCAGGCGTCCCTCTTTATCCCCAATGTCTCGGACACTCTTACCACACAATTCTCTGGCGCATGCAAATCGAAAGTCGTAAAATGCGAAGCACAAGGTCTTCGAAAGGAAATGACGAAGACGAGTCGTCGCCGCAAGAAGCTGTTTTGAATGCCCCATTTCTCGACCCTTTTTACGTTGAAAGTGCCGAGTTTAGGATGCACCATGACTACGTTGCCCAGGGAACATACCTGGAGGATAAGTGTAACTATTGGATAGGCAAGGAGGCTACAGAGGCAAAGCACCAAGGTTTTCCTCGAACTCCTTCCAGCTCTCCGTTTACTAACGAAGGGCTTAGTACGATCCGACGAATGCCACAACAGGAAGGTACTTCAATACCAAAGACTCCAACAAATATTCACCAACACTTGTTGGATCAACACTATTTGGGTCGCCTAGTGGTAAAAGATCAAAATGGTGCTATGGTAACTCCTCCAGTAAGTCTTTCCGCCGACTTCTTCCACCCGGCAAAACGGCGAACTCGGGCTTCGCTGGTCCGTCCAGTCAGTGTGTCAGTTTCTGAGGGAATGAGTGGTGTAAGGGTGGACACGCATACATTTGGCGGTGCGGAGGAATTGTTGGACATAGTACAATCTTCGAGCGAAGGGCTTGGAGATGTTAGGCTGCTTGAAAGACAACCTCCTTTATCGATATCACGTCTCGAATCTGTCTTGGAACATACCGATTTACATATCTATACGGCATCCTTCGACTCCACAACGACCAAAAATACAGCTGGGAAAGAATACGAGGGTATGAAGAAACACCTCCGATCGCGGTTTGGAAATTATCAGCGTCAGCTTGAAGGCTTTCTTCTACGTGGAGACAACAATGGCTTTGAAGAATCAATTCTCGACTTTTGGGATGAGTTCTTTCCACACACGTGCAATATACACTACTACGATAGGAATACGGTTGTGCCGCGCCTCTCACGTCTTGAAACCTTTCTCACAAAACCATGTCCAAAAGAATTTGGAATTGTTCAATGTGAAATTGAACGGATCAAAAGTAACGTTCGCGGAAAAGGGATGAGCATGAAAGGTCGCCTATTCCCTACTTATGAGTATCGACTTTTCATTCGAGATCGCCCACATAGCTGTTCTCACCAAGAAAGCGCCTCCGCGGATGAGGAGGCTTTTGTCCAAAGGGATACGGTTCTAATGGTGGCAAAGAACCGAGGAAGAAAGCACTTAGAAGAATCTGGTGTTGTTCCGCTACCAACTTCAGTCAAGAAAGGCTCTAACAATTTTTTTTTGTACCTGCCACAACAAGGAGACATCAATGCGCATTATAATATGGTAAATCCTACCCATTTGACTGCCACGACGATTCCGAATGGGGCTAGCCATGCACCGTTGCTCGATTCTGAAGGTTGTTCCTCGGTTCTGCTTGGCCGACTACAAAGCAACTTTATTGGTACCGAGTTCCAGATCTATACACCACGCTCGCGAAAGCCGGCCAAGCACAAATCTCCACAAACTTTCAATCACGCTGTCGATTTTCATTCCGAAGAAGAACCTGATTATGACAGTGGCATGTCAAGCGACAACAATACGAATCGACGTCGCAGATTCGGCCGTCGTGCTCGGCGGAGAAACAATGCCGAGTCGGTAGGGAACGGAAACGAAAACTTCAGCGACGCATCTTCTGTTAATTCCGGTACCTATCAACGAAGCAAGTCCTGCTCAGATATAAGTCAAAACCGCTCTATCAGGACCAAACGACGAGCAATTGCAAATACATGTAACAGCCTTAAACGATCCGGTCTGTATGAAGAAGAGGATGGAGCCATTACTTACACCGCCAATTTACTCGGTAGTCGACCACGAATAATGGATGTGTGCATACCAAAGGTATCGCCGGATGGTAAACCAGGAGGAGAGTGGAAGCAATACTTGGACTCTTGCGAGGACGCTGATGACTGTCGAATGTTGAGATGTTTTCGACAGGTGCAACAGAATATTGAAAATCATGACGAACAAGACCCTGCAGGCGAAAACATCAACAATGACGGACCACCTCCCGTAGAAAACGAAAATATCGAGGATTTTGGATTGCTCCCTCTTCAGAATAGACCACCGTGGTGGAACGTTGAATTAGGTTCTTTTGTTTTGAATTTTGGCGGTCGCGTCAGTGTCGCCTCGGTCAAAAATTTTCAGCTTTGTCATCGAAGAGACCAGGACAACATTATGCTACAGTTTGGTCGTATTCAAGGGAGACACTCATTTACCATGGATTTTCAGCATCCATTGACTGCGGTACAAGCTTTTTCGATTGCTATTTCTTCGCTTCAATCGAAAATCTCTTTTGGCTAGTGATTAATTCTAGAGTCTGTTTTTTTGTTTCGTCTTGGTATTTGTTATGGAAGCTGAAAATTGGGACCTCTGTCTTCAGAACTAGCTAGGCAGGACAGGTTTTCAAGTGGCGAGCTGCAGAGGTACACAGATCCCAAACGTATACTTCCTCGTTGATGAGCAAGAAACAATGACGCTAGCAAATGACAATGACACCAACATCGTGCTCAATTCTGACTCCAGAACGTCGAATGACAAACATTCTCTGAGATGCTGCTTGTTTCCATGAAATTCTCTTTCTGTTAATTACAATTAGTTAGCACCACCTTACTCTTATCGGGTGCTTGCCTTGAAGGCGCTCTCGTAGATGCAGGTAAAAATAATACACGAATTGACTGTGAGTCCCAATCGCACATTTATTGAAGTGACTGGAAAATGTGTCCGTTGTAGATAGAGAATAGTCATTGCTGAAACCGTATACGTTAGATACATTTCAATATTAGGTAGTCTTTGGTCGCGGTTGTCGACTTTATTAATATTCGACTGAAAAGTGCTTGTGTGAAGTGCTCCGAAATGATGTGGAAGCTTTCAGTGTGCTCGCATCCTATGCGCTACACCCCCGCGGTGGTTTTGTTTCTTTTTCTGCTACAGGACCATCTCCATAATTGCGCGTGTTCCGCTCGTGGACATCATCCAATCCGCCTATCGCAGCGTTCACAGCAATTGTCCCGGCGGAGGAGCTCTGAAAGCAAAGGTAAAAACTGATCATTGATATTCGTCCCACTGAAGTGGAAAATCATGGCGTCGGAAACTCCATTTTCCTTTCACTGCATTATATGCTTCGAGGAGTTCCATCCCGACGTCCGATACCCCGTTGTTCTTCCGTGCGGACATACGTACGTGTGCAACCTATGTGCAAATCGCTTGGAGAAGTGCATGGAATGCCGTACCCCGCTGCATGCGATGACTCCGCGCACTCTCCCATCAGAGTCCGTTACTCATCGTCGAGTGTTGGGGGCGCCTGCCACAGCGCGCTCGCCATGGGCCAGCGCACGGGCGGGACGTGCGGCCCCATCAGAACTCTTCCAACAAGACCATCCTGCTCATCCTCCAACGGCAAAATCGCGATTGCCCCTGCCCAGAAATGTAGTTCTATTGTCTCTGATTGAGGCAACCGAGCTCGCTACGCAGGATATTCGCAAAAAGCACAGCAACTCTATGCAGTCAAAAAACTCTCGCGACGCGAATTCCTTCGAATCGGCAGATTCGAAGGATGAAGAGGAAAAGATCAGACTGTCAACGTCCTTGGCTACGGGCGACTCGGGAACTTATGCGGTAGCGCTCCGCGAAGGGCTCGAGATATACCCATCTCGTCCGCCTACCAAAGATATGGATGGCTCCAGCCCCAACGTGCCGGATGAAGACGTCGAGACGCTAGTTCGCTTCTTCCACATGGATCAGAATGCAAAAGCCAGTGAAGAGTGTACACCCCTTCCCGCTGCCCGTTTGAGTTACGGCGACAGAGTCCAGATTGTTTCGGTAAATGCGGGCTGGGCAAAATTGGCACGTGGCTATGGCTTTATAAAATCCGACAAAAATCTAGTAAAAGGTGCGTACGCTGGAAGTCCTACATCTCGGCCACCCAATTATGCGTGTATTTACACGCCTTGGTTCTGTCCACATACTAGTTGGTGGTTGCGTTGACAAGGCTTGCAAGCTGGAAGCAATGCTTCGTACTCTCTCCAGACGCCGTAAAGAATTACGGAGGGAGCAAAGTCAAGTTGATAACCAGTTCATTACGATAATGAGTGACCTTCAAGCTTCGCTTCAGAACACTGAGGACCTCACAGTCATTTGTGCAGATGCATTCGCGGTTCCAGAGACAAAGGTGAATAAGAAAGTCGGTTCCGCTGATGAAATACCAGCTACGCCTGCTGAGCGACTCATTGAGGAAAACATTCCGGCGGATGAATTCCACAAGCCTTCAGCGCTTCCTCAAAATCCAACACGTCCATCGCGAGGTGGACTCATGTGCTTTGCCAGCGAGGTATTCGATCAGGATAACACGGAAGGGGGATCGATGTTTTCTGTGTCACCGTCTCTTTCCAGCAATTCCGTACTCGGAAGCTTTCTCTGGTCCGAGTCTGTAGACTCATCATCTCGCCGCAGTTTTCCGGCTGCTTCATATCCTTCGCCTAGCCAATTGCGGGCCGGCGCCAGGGCGTGGCGAGAGCTTCATGGCCGTGAGCCTAGCAGCGCCGTGGATTTTCGAACTGGTCTGAGTGGCCACACGGCATTGCTGAGTTCACATGCTGGGTCCCACGACTATTATGATCCACCACGAACAACGCCCTCGCGAGGACTTCCCAAAATGAGCAGCCATATGGGGTTATCCGTCGGATATCCTCGACGAGGTCGTCCAGCTCGCACAATCCTTGACAGAGGCACGGGGACCACCCCCGGGGATAGGGAGGCTCTCACCAACACTGGTTCCGTTTAGGGCGAGGCCGAGAGGACGACAATTGTTTTCTAATTTCATTGTACTGTTAATACATGAACAGCAGCTTGTATAAAGATCCTTTATTTACGTATATTTGGTTTCGAAGCAATCCTTTCGCTTTCCCGTCGGGCCAACCTCCTTATGTCGACGGCTCAGGAGGTGTGTCTTCCACGGTGGAAACCTGCGTCCATTGTCCATCTAGCCCCGCTTTCCACAAGGTGACGTCGGAATCTCCCGACGAAACCGCCAATAGGAGTCCCGTGACGCTCCAACTGACTCTCCAGACGGGTGCTTCAAATTGGTGTAGAAGCGTAGGCTTCCAATCTTGTCCCAGTCCTTCCTGTTTCCAAATCAATACCGTCTTGTCCTCCGCACAGCTGGCGACAATATTGTGATTCGGCAGTAGCGAGGGTGCCCACGCCACATCCCGTACCCAGTCCGAGTGTTGATGTGCGGTATCCAATTTAGCCTCATCCGGAACCCAAGTTGTACCGTCCTGGCACTTCCAAAATCGTATGGCATTGTCGCATCCTGCCGTCACGAGTCGGGGTTCCTGGACCTGATCCGTCGGGGACGCCGCGGACGGGTCGTAGTACGCCCCGTAGGGTGCCCAGCTCACCGCATTGACACCCATGGGGCAATCCGTGAGGTATTCGACGGCCCACGTATTGTTGGGCTGGTGCTGGAGGACGCTGACCTTGCCGTCGGAGGACGCCGTCGCCAGCTGCAAACCATATTCGTGCGGAGCAAAGGCCACACCGTTAATGGAGGAATCGTGCAGTTGACGAGCCGCGTGTAGCATGGTCCATTCGCGGGGTCGGCTTTCACGGTGAATCAGAACACTACCATCGAACGAGCAGGATGCGAGGACTACGCCGAACTTGGGATGTGCCCAGGAAACCTGCCAGACGGGACCTTCGTGACCCTGGAGCGTCGCGGAAAGCTCGTAGGCGGAATCCGATACGTTGTACACTTTAACGGTACGGTCTGTCGGAATAGAACAGGAACAGCAGTAGTCAAGTGTTATTCACAGTCAGTACGTTTCGTTTGACTGTCACCGAAATCATCCAACACAACATGTACCTAGTATACACACACTTTCGTTCTTACCGGAGCTGCACGTCGCCAGCTTGGCGCCGTAGTAATCCATCTGAGCATCGTGTACTAGGTCTTCGTGTTGAGTGTCAATATAGATCGGGGCAGAAGAAGCCTCCGTTGGTGCCGCAATAGCGGTAGACGCCGTCGTGGTCGCCATGGTTTCGAGGCTTGTTTTGTATACCAGTGGGCTTTGGTGTGGCTTGTTTGTGTTGTGTGACCGAAGATGGCGCTAGCTAGTAGTAGCGGCGCCGCACAGTACTACCTACAAACATTTCGGAGGCGAGTAACGCTGTCTAGACTGTAATATACCCTACAGACACTAGATTCCGGCGCAAGCTTTAGGGTAGGTTTAATGACTGTAGCCCCGGCACCTAAAATGCGACACACCCCAAATCGATCGAGATCCATCGTGGGATTCAGCCGGTGCTTTCGTGTTTCGTTTCGAGCGACGGTCGTTTCCCATTCCGAGCAGTATTGACTGTGGGTGACCAACGCAAAGATACGTGTGAGTCCGGGAGCGTGTGTGTATGTGTGTGTGTGTGTGTTAGTGAGTGTGTGAGTTAGTGCACAAGCGTACGGAAGCATTCCTCTACCCCAAACAACTCCATCGTGTGACGCAAGCAGAATCTCTCGCTGGTCTCGCTGGGTGGTGGTGGTGGTGGTAGGTAAAAAACATGTGCGACCATGATGTACCGGTACCCCTCAATCGTCAACAGTCGCGGTTGGCTGGCAAGTCTCCCCATCACCCAAGACCAGCCGGGGCTTCCGAGGTGGACTGGAACGATTCACTCGTCTTTCTGTGTCGCAGGGTAATCGTCGCCAATCTGGAACGTTACCCCCCGGAAGCCTTTGGAATCGTGGACGAGGACGAATGGGAATCTTTGATCCGCTTACGGCATCAACGTACGGCTCCCAAAGCAGGATCGGGAGGTTTAGACGGAACGGGACGGATCGCACCGGCCCTCAAAGATCCGCACCTTTCGCAAGTGGAAGCCGCCAATCCACACTTGGCGGAATCCGCGATTGTAGATTGGCTCGTATGGCGGGATTGTACCGAATTTCGATTTCGGCGGGGAGGACTCACCCGACCCCGCGCCTTGACGCTACCATGGCCTCTTCTGGTCAAATCCATTCGCAGTTGCGGTTCCACTTTACTACAAACGTTAAGCGCAGAGAACAGGCAACCTGATCCAACAATTCTCAAAGAGCGAATCGATCTACTGATGGAATCACCCATGAATGTGCCGTTGCTGCAGGCGTCGGGGATTGGAAAAATGGTCAAGGAAGCGATGCGCTTCAAGTACGTTCCGGACGAGACTGCCGCCCAGCTTAAATTGATTTTAAACTTATGGAAAGAGCTAGCGGCTAGCTACGGAGTTGAGCTGCAGTCGCAGAAAAGCGAGGCGGCGACTCTCGGAGGGGATTGGATTCAACGTGCCAAGCAGGATCAGGAAGATTTGGAGCAAGTCGAACGATGTCAAAGCTGGCGGGAACTTTTTGCTTACCTAAAGCAACGCGAGGAGGACCGTCGTTCATCCCAAGGAAAACGTATGCGAGAGATAAGGCAAAGTCTTTCTCAGGACCGCCCCAAAGTAGTCAAAGTGCGACCCACGAGTGCTCGACAACATCGAATACTGGAACGCCAGCCGGAACACAAAGACTCAAATAATAAGATGTACAAGCTTCGGAAGGAAGCATCTGTTGTCTCCGCTCGAAGATCCCGGGCAAGTATTTCGTTGAAAGCGAACCCTCCTGCCAAGAAGTCGACGGGATCGTTCGGGGCTGCCGTCGCATTCGCGGCCGTCTCGAAAAAATCCAACGAGGCGAAACAAAGACCCATAACGCTTGTGCGAATGGCGGGCGCAAAACAAATGCGTACAGCGGGTTCCGCGTCCAAAGCTGTTGTTTCGCGACAGAGCGTGTTGAAACACAAAATTGTACGCAAATGAAACGATGCTTTTCTACACGAATAAACATTCCTATCTAAAGGTGCTTTTTAATATTGTCCTATTCGTATTGGACAAAAAGGTTGCCTAGTAGCGTCGACCACCACGACCACGCCCTCCCCCTCCACGGCCACCAGAAAAGCTGGTCAAGGCTTGGAGCTCCTGAGGGACATTCTGGGACGTGCGGTTGAGGATATCAACCAGTTCCCTGGCCAGACGAGCGTTCTTGTCGGGGACAAAGAAAGACACTGCGAAACCTTTCTTACCGGCACGTCCGGTACGGCCAACACGGTGAATGTAGCTATCCATCTCCTTGGGAAAATCAAAGTTTACTACAATACGGATATCGTCACTGTAGAGAGATAACGAAAACGAGCGTGAGATAAACATGCAACTCAAATTCTGCATACCGTGCCGTTACAAAATGATCGATTACGCCCACGCCGCAACAACACTCACACATCCTGCCGAAAAAAAAATTAAAAAATCGTCAGACCATTGTACCCAGAAAGTAACATTCTGTAAATCCCCACACCAATGATTCTACGTACCAATCCACGCGCAGCAACATCCGTAGCTACCAGAAGTGTACTTTGCATACCCTTGAATTCACGCAACGCCCAATCACGCTCTTCCTGAGATTTGTCTCCGTGCATGGCACGAGCTTGAAAACCGTCAGAGCGCAAGGAACGTGTGAGCATGTCGCATCCCTTCTTCGTTTCCACAAAAACCAGGACACGATCTTTGGGACTAAGGTTCTCGCGCAAATAACGCTGTAGGTTACGATACTTGTCCATGTCCGTGCACACTTCAATAATTTGCGTCACATCCTTGTTGGCTGATAGATCCAGAGAACCGACTGTGACTTGGTAAAAGTCTTGAAGGTAGTCGTTCGCCAAGGCCTGGACTTCCTTTGGCCAGGTCGCGCTCCACATGAGCACCTGACGATCGGGACGAATCTGTGAGACGATCTTGCGCAATTGAGGCTATTTGGAGAAATAAAAAGACGTGCGTGTGTGAGTTGCGTCCGTTGAACTTGCTGCGCATTCGAATTCGTTCTCGCGTCCTCCCTGGCGTACCTCGAACCCCATATCCAACATGCGATCAGCTTCGTCCAAGACCAGGTACGTGACGCGTTTGAGATTAGTGTTGCCCTGCTCCAAGTGATCAATCAAACGTCCGGGCGTGGCGATGCAAATTTCGGCTCCCGCACGCAACTCGCGAAGCTGCGTGTGCTTTTTGACTCCACCGTAAACAACGGTATTTTTGATTTCGGACGAACTACCAAACTTGTCACATTCTTCTTTGATTTGCACGGCTAATTCACGGGTGGGGGCCAACACGAGAACAATGGGACCATCACCTGGTTTCAAATACGGCTGTGGGATAACCGATGGAAAGGACAGTAAAAAATCGTGAGGAAACCGGTCGTCGACATATGACTTGGCTTTGTCTCTTGTGTTTCTCCAGCAGCGTGCGCTTATTCAAACAAGGTAGCCAGGACCCTATATCCAGTCATGCGAGAAAGACAGCACTCGCCTCTCACTAAATCAACACCGATGAAACGTACTTGATTGTAGGTTTTTCAACGATGCCGACAGCGAGATGGCGATGACCATCCATAATCAGTCGAGCAATCGTGCAGCGTAGAAAGCACGTGCCGCCGAACGAATGATAGTTTCTCGCTGGAAATCTGGTCCTGAATTAGCCTCTACATAGGCTCCACCTCGCGTCACTTCGTTGGAGGGCACACAGCAGTCAACGGCGTAGGAAGAAACCTGTAGTGGGATTCGACACCGGATCACTCGCAACAAAGCAACCAGCACTGCGTGGAAGAAAGAAACTTTGACAAGAAGAATCAGCCACGTAGTAGTTATTGGCGCATACGACTTACCTGGGCATTGATGTGAATCATGGCGGGCAAGAGGAACGCCAACGTTTTACCGGATCCGGTGGCGGACACGCCCACCATGTTGCGTCCCTTTAAGGCCATGGGCCAACCCTGGCTTTGAATCGGCGTGGGCTTGTCGAATCCACACTTGAGCACTTCGTTCAGCACGTATTCCGGCATGGAAGCTTCGTCGAAAGTCATGACGGGTTTGGGCACATCGTGTCCGCGCACCACGATTTGTTTCGAAGCCCGCCAGGCGTCGGCTTCCTGATCGCTCCGGGCACGCACGTCGGGATGTTCAATATAAAAGTCTTTTTCGAACTGTACGAGCTCCGTCTTGCTAAAGTCAATGGATCCAAGCGTAGCACCGAGGTTGGAGCTGCCGTAGGCACCGCCACCTCCCATGGGCGGACCGCCGTAGCCACCTCCTCCTCCACCGCCGTAGCCGCCTCCGGCGCCGTACGCTCCTCCCCCACCTCCGTACGCTCCTCCTCCTCCGTAGCCACCGCCTCCTGCTCCGGGACCTCCACCGTATCCACCCGAATCGCTGTGAATAAAAAAACTGGAGTAAGATTACTACTCACCTGCGGAACATTTCACGAGAAATAGCTCTCGATGGACGGCGACCGTGGACGCATCCAACCTCGTCACACTTTGCCAACGCTCTAGACGTACCGATATCCGCCTCCGCCGCTGCCGCCTCCGTAATATGACATGGTGCTATTAACAATTGCAAAAAGTTGGAACAAGGGACACGCAACGTTCGAACGTTGGGAATGGTATGTCGTTCCTCGTGGTTCCCCACAATCCACGCGGTGGGGCGGGTGCGCGAAGAAAACAAGGACCACGAGACTGCGGGCGTTTCTAATGGAAGCCGATGGCGTGCGGGGGGGGGCCCTTCCAACGGAGCCCATTCTTTCGATTTACTTTTCGAAAACGAAAAGTAAAACTCCCTGTTCCTTCGTCTCATTGGGGGGGGGGGGACTGCCCAGCGTTCCAACGCGCCCACCCAAATTTCCCAGTCGAGTACCGTGCTTCCCACTATCTAAGCAAGAAGTTGCCTCAAATTTTGTATACTTTCTACATGTCTAAGCAAGCTATAACTAAGTAATCGTCCGTTCCATGGCGGGAGGGGTCCATCAACGGTTCTTTGAATCCGACCGATAAGAACACGCGCACCTACACAGTCACCTACAGGAAAAATCGAACCGAAAGGCTCGGGGTCGTTTGGGAACGACCAAAAATTCCGTGAGCGAGTACAGTCTACGTATACGTACCCACCGACTACTGTAAAGGTGTCCCTCTACCAGCAGCGTATATACCTATATACCTACCTACCTCTACCTACTCGGCGTACCACCAGCTTTTTTACATAGCTACTACTACCTACCATCCAATCATCATTTCTGCTACAAGAGCTAACCACACCTGGAACGCATTCGCGCAAACAAACAACCGAGCTTGATTGCTTTTGAAGAGAGAGAGAGGAAAACACTCTTCTGTTAGTTTGTCATTCACAGTCGCTACTTTCAACGACAGCGACGGTCTGCTCCTTTTTATGTTCCCGTCGCTTTTGGTTTTGTGGAACTCGTTTTGGTAGGTGACTCCGTAGACAAGACGCATGTACCGCAGCGGCAGTCAAAAGACCCGACGTGGAAAAAGTGCGAATGTCTCGTCTAACTCCTTCCTTGTGGGTGGTTTTACACCTTTTTTAGAATCCTCGTTTCGCTCTCCCTCTCTTTAAAGGCATTGTGTGGGAACGATTATGTTGGAGCCGGAAGATCCACTGGAAATAATTGACTGTGACTCGAAAACGCACGCACCGGACGATGCGGACAACACTCCTTCAGCGAAACCCGACGCGCCTACGACTACCCCCACCTTGGTAACCGAAAGTTCCGAGCCCGAGACCAGCAGCGCTTCCGACGTGCATCCTGTTTCGGGAGCTGAAATGGACTCCGTCTCCACCTTGCCCAACACGGCTCGTCCCGTCCTCGGCACGTCTCTCAATCGGGAAGCCATTGCCTCTAACGTCACGGAAGGTGCCAACGCCATTGCGCAATTAATGAGTGAGGGATTCGCACGTCTCGGCATGCACTCGTACGGAATCCCAACGGAACGTCTCCTAGCTCCACCGGCTCTCCGTCATATTCATTCAACACCGCTGGACTGGAGACGATCCTCTTTGTATCAAAGGTTCAACGACGAAGAGGACCTTCCTCCTCCCGTACCATTGGATCCATTTCAGCGATCGACGTCGACCCCCTCGAGCTTTCGTCAGCGCTCCGTTAACAGCGCATTCGGAGCCGTGGGCAGGGGTGCTTTTGCGTCATCCCTCTACGGTGGTACCTCCTACGTGGATTCCGGATCTGCCTTTGGGCCGGTTCGATACTACGCCTACGGATTGGAAGATATGGAACGAACGTCCATTGAAGTAACGGACATGACGTCCGCCAACACGTCTCTGTCTCTCGCTACCAGTAGCGCCGACATGCCAGTAGCGCCCAAAAAACCCTCCTTCAAGGCCAAAAAGTATCTGGCGAATTTTCCACCCCTGCGGCGAAGGCGACGCCGTGCTTTCAACGGAAGGAAAAATCCAGTTCCTGCGGCATCCGTATCGTCCGGATCAGCAGAAGGGAAGAGCTCGGAAGGATCCGAGTCTGCCAGCGCATTAGAAACGGCCGTTACTGTGGTAACCGAGCCGGCGACCAATCCGAACAACGACTCGCTTCTATCGGAAGGCATGGAAGTTTCCGCTATGGTGCGGGCATCCGGAGTAGTAGGCGGTTATTCTGAATTTTCCAGGAAAATGTGCAGCCTATCGATATCAGGAAAGAATAGTCGAGACAAGGGAAGCGACCCGGACGAAGAGGACGAAATTGAGACGCGAATTACGGAGCCGTACCATGCACTCGACTCCGATGCCGACGACGACGGCAACTATCCAAAGATTGAAACGTCGTTAGGCGAAAGCCCATCATCTGTCCCGTCCCCGGTGTACCAGCAAATCTTGGACGATCCCTCTCCAAGCCCTTCCGTCGAAACGAGTCCTGTGCAAGAGCTAAAAACACCGAATATTCGTATACAAGTTTCTAACGCAAAAGAGAGGACGACCAGTAATCGGTCGGAGAGAGGTGTAAAAAGCCCTAGTCCGACCCAAATAGGTCGGGAAGGGTCAGCTATAACGGCGCGTTCCATTGACTCGGAAACGGCATCCCCAGGAACCACGAGATCTTCCAATACCGGATCATCTTCTGGACACACTACACAGGGTACCGCAAGCTCGCATGGTAGTGCCTTGCAATCAGGATTGTCAACGATTTCCGAAACGGATCGCGAAGTAATGGAGGCCAACAAACAAGGCCAGAAGCGCAGATCGCTTCTGAATAGTCCAGTTACCAGCAAAGTGGAGAACGACGTAACGAGTATTCATTCTTCCTCGACGAGCAGTAGTGCAACCTTACACGGATATCTTGCTTTGGGTGGAAGCCCTGCATCACTGCGTGATGGAGCTGTAAATGTGCCAGGTGATCGATCTTTGGCACTCTCTTCGCGCCGCAGTGGCCGTACGAGCTCAGCAGGCACTCTAGGAAGTGTCTCGTTGGCCCATACCAGCTCGTCTGGATCCTCAGAAGAACCTCCTACATTTGTATCGTACTTCGATCGTGAGGGAAACTCCGATCTCATGTCAGTTCGAGAAGCGACAGAATCTTCATCGCCCCGTGAAGGAGGAGCTGATCGTGAAGAACGAGAAGGTTCCCCTGCCGAGCTTTTGTGCTATCCATCCGTGGTCTTTCAGATATCGGCACCGTCTGAAAAGCAGCCGACTGTAGTTCGTCCAGGGAGAAACCGAGGGCGTCTAGACAAATCGCAATTGCCACCTCGAAGCCCAGCAAAGGGACTTCGCCCAGCATCCACGTCTACTCCTCCTCCCCGCAGCTCAGTGTCGCCTATGTATCAGCAACTTTCACCTCCACGAAATATTGTCGAAAAGTATTTGCCTACACAAGCCGAGGACTTGAATATTTCTCGGCCGCACGCGTGCGTAATGCGCACATCTCTTTCGAGCACAGCCCTTAGCGGTCCGTTAAACACCGAAGAGGGGGCACCGGAAGATCGGCGTTGGTTAGAAGGAGACGCATTCCCACTTCAAGGAACGACCTATGAAGATAATGGCATAGAGGTTCTTAAGACGGACTCGAAAGACGAGCACGCATCTAGCAAGGCAATGCTTTAATTGCATGAGAAACAAAGTACTATGTCATGAGTGACGGCCTGCTTTATGTTTTGATGCATTTTTGTGTCTGATCAACTTTATCAGCAATATTTTCTGAAAATTATGTGTTGATTAACTGTAAGATAAATGTGCACTTGCAGCAGCACATATTCTAATAAACATACGTGTTTTCCTAAGCAAGGAGTGCACGAAAAACATTTAGAACGTTTATTAATCAGCACTGAATCTCCACTCGTACAGAGATGAAGAAGCATACTGTAGGCGTATCCGCAAACGTTGAAGGAATCAAAAAAGGTCTTTCATTGATCCAAAGTTTCACACACAGCGCTCGCGGAAGAACCAACTGACTACGCCCACTAGAAACATAGCCACTACGATGGGAGAGTCGCGCATATCTCCAATCATATCCATGTGGTCCTGACCGTCGACATCTCGGCTTCGTTGCGATCGTCGGCCATCATAGGGAGCGACCTTCGCGTTCATCCGGGTGTTTGTTGCTTCGCCGGGATTGTCATTATTGTTTGGATCGTTGGGGGGAAGAGTTGTCATTTCGATTGCTAGTAGGATAAATGAAGTGTCGCTTGTGTGGGTGAGAAACAGTAAGAGACTCTTTACAATCAGTAACAAGCCAGTGGAGAGCGGCCAAGATTGACCCAAAAAACAAAATGCGATGTGGACGTAAAAACACACGGACTAACAGTAAGCATACGTGATTTATTTCACGCGGCCGCAGATCTGTTCCATCAATCTTTCCCACAGATTTCCCGAAACTCGTCTTCTTCCATAGCTTTCCGGTCTACTTACAGATGGAGAGAGATATGCATAAAACAAGGAAAGCGCTGATAGTCAAAAATAGGAACGATGGGCCTGTAAATTTATGTTACTCGTGAGAGGAAGCGCCAGAAAGATGAATGAGACGAGTGATCGATTAGAGCAAAATGCGACTTCACACATTATTTTCATGAATCACGCTCCGGTGATGCCGACGTGCAAGGACTTTAATTTAATCGCACTGTGATAAATGATGAAAGACAAGAGTGATTCCCTTCACTACCAGCCTTGGTCGGTAACTCTTTTCAACAGATCCTCTAGATTAATTGTAGTGAAGCTAGAGCAGAGTGTTGCTATTTATAGTCACACAGTCAGTCATCAAGATGCGATAACTCTTTGTGACGGATAGACTACAGCAGCTAGCCAACAACAATATATGTCCTTGACAGTGAGCTACAACAAACTTTATAGTCGCCGAAAACACACGGTAACACCAATTAATTTTTAATTGTTTGGAAGGCACATCTCTTAATCTCTTCTATTGTTTTCATTGGTCCGCTCGTGAAAACCAAACAGGAAAAACCACAACGTTAATTCGAGTTTCGCTAACGCAAAGCAAATACTTCTGTTGCCTAGTGGAAAAGTCGGACCCTTTGCGATCCAATTAAGGCATGGGATCAATGGTCTGAACATCCATAGCATTGCTAGGTTTGACGACGGGGACGTTCTCCGTCCGGCTCGATTTTGCATCTGGAATTTCGTCATCTCTTACACCGCCCACCAACTCTTCAGAATCGTTTTGATTCACTACCATGGATGTAGTTTCTTCGCAGTCACCTTGAGGTATTACTCTGTTCTCTTTTTCTTTCTCTAGCAATACTGTCTCAACCCCAATTTGTTTCTTTACGTTACCCTTCAGAGTGTCATCTCTCGAAGGCGCCTTCTTTTTCTTTCGGAAATGATTGAGGCGAGCTGCCTCGTCATCCGCATCTATCTGCTGCGTGACTAACCGACTTTGCTTTTGCGATACCACAGTCAGCTCTCTTCTATATTCCGTGTTCCTTCGACTTGAGGCTATTTGCTTTTGAATCAGTCTGATCTTTTCCTCAAGCCTGTCCATTCGTTCGCTCGAAGTTCGAGGAGTATCCGTATCAATGGCAGTCCATGGCTTAAGCTTAGCCTCGTACTCATCCGTGCAGTCCGGCATGGCAAGTTCCCCAGAAGCGGCACGAAAGGCAAGCGCCATTCCAAGAAGACCAGTCGAATCAACCATTGCAGCTGGAATTGTCATCACCCCACCCAATCCTAGACTTTTATAAGCCTCATTCTCCGACATGCGACTCACATAAGCCTTCACAATTGCGGTGGCACGGGAACGTTTGTCTCGTACGAGACCACGCTCGTCCTCGTCGGAGTCATACGACGATGTGCGTTTACGCTTCTGCTTACGAACATCTCCTCTAAGAGTCTTTTCCCGTTCGCGTTGCCGTTTTTTTCGTCGTTTCTCTAGCTCACGCAACTCTTTCTTATCTTCTAGGTCTCTCGTTTTGTTGACTTCTTTCTTGGTACCGTTGTCTTTCTTTTTCTTTAGTGACTTTGAATCAACCTTAGACTTTTTCTTAGAGTGCGTTGTCGACATTGCTGCGGTCGCGGCGTCTTTCTTCTCCTTTTCAACTCGTTTCTTCAGTGCCTGTGCTCTGCGTTTCGCGTTCTTGCGACCGGCGGCGCTCGTATCAAGCTTACCGTCATGTGTCAGCAACCAATTGGCTTCATCGACATCGGACGAAGACATCTTCGAATCATCGTATTCAAATCCTCGATTATCTTCCTCGTCTGCTTCGTCATCGGATTGCGCTAGTAGAGAATAACTGTAGTTCATCTCTTCTTCGTCGTCGTCCTCGTCGCCTTCGGTTTTTACTTCGAAAACTTCTGCCAAGACAGCTTCGAATTCTTCCGTCGCCCAGGTACATTCTTCCAAAGCGGTCGTGTAGGTCTTGGAGTTGACTACGCTGGCAATTCCGCTTCGCGACGTGCGCTTTTTTTTCGAGCCAAGTGCACTTTTCTTGTTCGGATCATTGTTGGGATCAAAATTCTCGACAATGTCTGTTTCGCGGACCCAAATAAACTCATGCGTCCCGAGAAATTCAACGAGAAAGTAGCTCAGGCTTTGACGCTTCTGTGCCTGTTCACACCTAATCTTGGCAGTCATCAGTTGGGATCTTAGCCTCTCCGGCAAACGCGCTTCGTTTCTTTCGGTGACTGTGTCGTGCCATTCTTCCCGCTGGTCCTCCGGTGGAAGTATGCCAAGGCACAGTGCAGGCCAATATGGCTTCTTGCTGCTTTCTCGAGCCCAAATCGCGGTGGCAATATTCCCCCAAATACTTGATTGCGTTACGCCACGGGCGTTTGCTTCGTACAGAGGAACGGCAATTTTTCCTGCAAAACGTCCTAGACGCTGTGAGATACGATTTCGTATGGCCGGATCGCTTTCAAAAACATCGTCGGGAATGCAGCCCTTCAAATTCCGGAAGAAAGCTTCCATAGAGCAGTCGTCGTTGTTCTCGTCGAGATTCATTAATTTATTTTTGAATTCCGCCAGGTTCGTAGCCACGATGTCTACATCATCGTCATGTGTTCGAGCTTCTGGTCCAAAGACCGGGACTTTGTCAAGCTTATCCACGCACCCGCCGCCATTGATGAAGTCTTCAAGGTTTGCTGCCGTTTTTTTGGCGAACGCAGGGCTCATGATTAAAACTCCGCAGTTTTCCACTCTCTTGCGGCGTTCAGTATCACGGCGTTGAAACGCAATCTTGGTGGGCTCCGGAGTGTGCGTCGGGAGATCTGACGGCAGCATGTATTCTTGCCAGAGATTGTTGAAGTAGTCGCGAAGGTGAAGGGCAATCGAAACGAAACTCGGGACGGCTTCTTTGTTGTTGGGATGAGAGTGGAACTTGACACAATTGGCGAAGACGCGCCACATGTCTAGTCGAACATCACGCGTATTCTTGTACTTGCGGCGACGAATGCCTCTACACACCAGGCCGAGATCAACCGGATGCGTAACGATTTTGGAGTATCCTGCGACCAACTGTGAGTAGTGAAAGGATGAGCGGTTTTTTTTCTCCTGAAAACATGACTTTAGTTCTCTGCTGTCGGTGGAACTTACCTCGGGATGTAGCAATGCTACCGGTCGGCTAAATTCTGCCAGCAACGGCACCCGGCAAAACTGAACCATCAGGGCCTGCAAGTTTTCGTATTCGCCTCGTGTGATTGCTGGGGGCGTCTCGCTCAATAGTAGCTCCGAACGCGATGTCATCTTGCTCGATGATGACTTTTTCTTGCTCGCTTTCGAACTGGTCACTAGGGGAGGGAGGGGAGGTCTGGGCAAGCTCGCCAGTACGCCTCCTTCTTCAACGGGTTCGGCGATAGCTTCTTCTTCATCATCATCATCATCATCCTCGTCTTCCTCGAGTTCCTTTTGCTCCGCATTCACTCTTGCTTGCGCCAAGGCTACCGCCATGGCCTCGGGTTTTCCTCTTGGTACCGGCTGACGGGGTTCCTTCGTTGCCGGTGACGATCCCCGTTCCCTTTCTTCGTCGTCGTCTCTTTCACTGTGACCAGAATCAGAGCCGCTCCCACCAACCGAGTCACTATCGTGTTGATCAGATTCCGAATCGGGATGCTTTCGGTTCGTTGGATCAGTCCCCGCGCTTGACGAAAATAAAGAATTGTCCGCACTCCGCCGATCGGCGGCTTGGTGTGAGTAGTCCTCCTCTTTTCCAGAAAACTGCGGTTTCTCGGAATTCTGGGCTAGCGCGTGAAAAGACGGATTGCGGGCCGCATGCGATCCAGAATCAGAACGGGAGACGGAACTCGGGTTCCGGTATCCTCCTGCGTCCCCGCCTCCGGTCCCCACCGGCATCGGCAACCCCGACGCGGCGACTGAAGAAGGGTCGGAATGCTCCCGAGGTCTGTCGTACACGATACCGGCGGAGGGTGGAGGACCGCCGCTCTGCTCCGAAAATGCGGCGAGTGCCGAAATCACGGCTAACCGCGCGGGGTCCGTACTACCGCTCGAGCCGTTGCTGCTAACGTTAGCGCTGCCGGTGTCGTTTGCACCATTCTGTCTATCATGACTAACAACGGGATCATCGTTGTTGGAATGATGCGAATTCCTCATGATCAGAACACGGGAGTAGTAGATAGTGTACCGACTTCCCCGCACATGTATGCACGTGTTGTGGTAAAGCCTACCTAGTAGAGTGCCGGGTGCTAGCCGAAGACCACCGAGAGCTGCGGAAAGCCCCCTCAATCCAAAAAAAAAGACACTGTTTTGTCGCAAGCGGAAAAACTTACCCATACGGCACCCACATCCTCGCGTTTTCCCCCCTTTCGGATTGATTTTCCCCCACCGCAGCAGCGTACGTAGTAGATACACCCGACCGAACAATTCATATACCCTACTAACTGTAAACCCGAGAGCTGGTTCCGGGAAAACGGACTTGCGCGCCAATCGGATTTCAACCGGGCAGCCGTGTCCTGGTTCGGAGTCTGACCGTCCACTCTTTGTCCTACCTACCGAAACTACAAGTACGCGATACAGGTTTCGATGCGGTACCACTATCCAGAGGACAACAGCAGGTAAAACCTCTAATGACCGCAAAAACCATAGAGGGTCCAAATAATTCTGCATTGACTGTAATCAAGCTCTACCATAGATGCAAGAATTGGCGGGTGCAGCAGCCATGCTCGTCCATTCGCAATAGTCGCGTGTGTATGCAACAGATTAATCACTAATACATAAATATTGGATTTTCTCTCGTCATAATACGTTCGTCTTGAGCCATGTAGTTTCGCAAAGGCTTGGTCAAAGCAAACATGCGCAAGTGCGTCGTTCCGTCATAAAACTTGAGCGCGTCTGATCCGCCCGTAATTTGTTTGTGCACGAGCGCGTTTACAGCGTCTTCGTCCGGAATTTTCCAAGCACGTTCCTGGTCCGTCGCGGGGTTGCCGTCATCATTAAATGCCATGATAAAGCCCCAGTCCCCTCCAAAACTAGGAATATGCGTCGTGTAGGGAACGACGCAATGGAATACTGCCTTCAGTGTATTGTAAATCGGTGCAAAGCACGACGGATCAATATCGTGGACTTTAACGACCGCGGACGGGATCGACTCGGCGGTGCCGCCTTGCGTCACAAAGACTCCGTTCGGATTGAGCCGCGTTACGGCATGCTCATAGAATTCCTTTGTATATAGCATGACACCCGGGCCGGCTTCTATTGGATCAGAGATATCCATGATAACTACATCGAACATTTCCTCCGTCTTCAGTAGGTAGCCATAGGCATCGCCGATAACCAGTTCAAACCGCGGATCTGTTAAAACCGACTGGCCTCCCCATTCCGGTAGATACTTTTCCGAAACTTCGACCACCTTCGCATCCAAGTCTACCATGACCACCCTTGCGACTGATGCGTGCCGTAAGACTTCCCGGGCCGTCGCGAGCTCTCCGCCACCGCCAATGAAAACAACCTTCGGTGCGCTCCCCGAATTGGACACCTTCAAGAGAGATGGGTGGACAAGACTTTCGTGGTAGGCAAATTCGTCAAACTCTGTGCTTTGTGTTTTGCCATCCGTGACCAGAGTCTATGAACGGTGTGAGAGGTCGCAATCGAACATAGACGTGAGGGCGGGTTCCCAGGAGAAAATGAACAGTGTCGAAACGACTCGAGTTTACATTGCTAAGTGACCTTACCTTCCCAAAGTATGTTTCGACGACGTCAACCTTTTGGTACGGGCTCGAAGTTGAAATCAGAATGCGCTTCAGTTCCATTTCCATAGTCAATCCGGGGGCCACGTCCTCTTTGTACAAAAAGCCCGACTTGGCGCGTTCTATTTCAATAGCACTCCGATCTGCATCTTGCGATCCGTTGTCACTGGACATTCTAGCTTGACTGAGGGCGAAGGAATTGTAAGGGCTATAACCCGCACGATTGCAAGGTACAAATTGCCTGTGGCAAGCGATAGTGAGAAAGAAGGTGTGGTGATGTTTCATTTTTGAGATCATTCCAGAAAAAGGTTTTCCTGTCAGTCTTCTTGTGGATGCGTGGTGGGGGACAGAGCAGCTCGAGTAAAAGACGATGAGGAAACCGTCCATCACCTACAATTCAATTCCTGTCTGAACGGCACTTCATTTAATGTACATATATACGGTAGATATCTCTGATTGACACTCCTTCGACAGTAAGCGAAGATACAGTGAAAATGGCTCTTATTTTTTGTTACGTAGAGACGCGGAAGTGATAGAATCGATTCCAAATACGATACGCAGGTTTTCGAATGGATGGAGATTGACTTTTATAGTATTTGTTTTCGCAATAACTCCTAACTGGAAGTAAGTAATGGAAAAGTAACCGTAACTTGACATATTCGTTTTCTCACGAAAACTGGTTCCGACACCGGTTGCCATGCAATACGGCGGAGCAGTATCTTGTCGATGCGCTTCATTGAATTCTACCAACATAGATTGAGGTCGATAGGGGGCACGCCGTTTACATTTCTCGTTGCAAGTTTTACTTCGGTATAAGTGATACTGGAGTGCGGCAGCTTACTATTAGATTGGGGAGAATTTGAACGCCGTCAAAAACGATGGTAGTCCCACATATCCTTGGCCCGTCAGCTTTCCCTACTGTGCCAATGGCACCCCCGGCGGCATGCTTGTCGGTATTGAGCTACAATATCCTGCTTCCAAATAGTATGGATGGCTGGTGGAATTACAAAATGTATTCGCCTCCTTTGCCGGAATCGAAGCAACACGTTTCGTCTTGGAATTTTCGTAAGGACTTGTTACGTGAACGAATCGCCACAGTCGGTAGGTTCTTGTAGTTTGCGTCGGAATTCCTCTAATGCTCGCAACGCTGACTCTTTGTTGTGGTATAGATGCCGACATTGTATGTTTACAGGAAGTATCGCCGGTTTCGTTCGATACCGATTTTGATTTTATGCGAGAGCTAGGCTACGATGGAAAAGAAATGTTCAAGAAGGGTCGATTTCGCCCCGCGACGTTCTGGAAAACGTCGCGATGTGAGATTGTGACCCCTCCGGTTCACAAGGATCGTACATTACTAACGGCCTTTCGGGTATTGCCGCCGCCAACGGTGTCAGATCCAGCAGAGACCCATGTGTGGTACATTTTAAACTGCCACCTACAGGCTGGCAAGGAAGGGGGTCGAAGAGTTCGACAAATCCACGAAGGAGCTCGCTCGGTTCTGACCTTGGCAAGAAAATTAAAACGTACGTTTGAGCCTTTTCCGTTGTGAACATATGCTGCTCTGGTGTCTCTGATGCGATGTAATAAATGTTTTTTTTATTTCGCAGAACCTAATCCCGAACAATGTACAGCATTTATAGTTTGTGGGGACTTCAATGGAGGCCCCGAATGTGGCGCTGTACGTTACTTGGAAGACGGGTTCGTGGATGAGTCTTTTATCGAAGATGGAGATAGGGTCACCTCCAAACGCAAAGACTTTCCGTTCGAAAAACCACTGACAGATGTTATGGCTGCTTCTGACCGATCGCCGCCGCCAACGCTAGTTGTAAGCGAGCTTATATCTACCATGGTCCGCAGTAATGCGTACGAAAATCCAGAGTTTTCGGAAGATATGATGGAACGTCTTGTCCGTATTTATGAAAGATTAGCGACAAAGTCGCAAGAATCTGGTTGTAAGATGATGGACGAGGAAGATGTCGAACGCTGGTTGATCACTACTAACGGGCAAGTTGGCCGGGGTAGCGAATTTCGTAACGCAGCGAAAGAGATGGGATGGACCGAGGGATGCAGCGCAAAACGCCAAGACGGCAAACCGCACGTTGAACTTCCCAAAAGAGGGATTCTTTCACTGGAAGGTTTCGTAAACGTGTATCAAGCAGAGCTTCGGCAAGGCAAATTCTGGGGCATTGCGCACGACATGGCCGTTTTGGGGGAGCCCCTACCTGATGCAGGCGTGTTTCAGTCAAGGTTCGATCGTATGTACTGCTCCAAAGCTCTACAGCCAACCGCCGTAATGGACTTTTTGTGCTTGGACCCTTGCCCAAACGAGATTGAACCGTCAGACCATCTCCCCGTAGCAGCTTCATTTACACTTTTTAGCTAAGGTCGTAAGGCTACTGGACATAGCAGTAAATTCGAAAATATAACACTGTTTACATTCCTTCTTTTGACTTGTTGAAGTCGGACATCTTTGGTGTTTGGACTGGTTTTCCAAACAGCTTCATCCCACCTAGTGCACTAACTTCGCCTCCTTGATTATCTTCAATGAAAAACGTCAGGTTCTTGACTCGCTGATATTTAACGTACTTGAGACTGATGGGATCAGCTGATTCCTTGAGTTGCTCCGTTGTCAAATGTAGTGTTTGGGTCGGATCGACGTCTTCCCAATCTTCGAAACCGATATTGGTGCGGTTAACAAAGATGTGAATTTTACTGGGGTTGCATTCTGGATCCATGCCATTGTTGTACTCCGTTAGCTTGATCGACCGAATCTGAGGCGACGAGGATACTTCGTGAGCCACAAAAGTCGAGGAAGTGCCAGACGGAGGCCCATAACTAGATATGGCATCAGTCCATGTACATACCTTGACAAACTCCTTGAATGCAACGTGAATAATCAATTGCTCATCAGCGTCACTTTTGCATCCCAGACGGCTGTCGCCGATGAACAGGTTGGTCATGGGAAAGCCCGCAGCCTCGTTCCTACCGTAGCACTCGGAGCTTTCAATCTTGCTGTTCAAGTCAACAAGGGTTCCTTCATCTTCAGTATCGACCGCACTGGCTCCAGCTGGAAATAGGTCTGTCATGGTTGTTGTTTGGTACCCAAATTGGACTTTGCAGACGGATCCCCCAGTAGTCAACAATGGATGAACTCACTCACTGTCATGTCAAAGATTTCCTGCGACATAGCGATTACTTTGTCTGTCTGTGAGTCGAATCTGACCGTTTGCTTCCATTGGATGTCGTCTGTCAGTCGCTACCGTTCCGATTGGAAGACTCTCGAAACGTAGCGAACCCCCAGAATCGTTCTCTAGAAAATGCCAAATTCCAACATGTGAAGAGCTTTTTCGCTCACGTCAATTGCTATATTCCACGTGAATAAGACAAAAATGTCATGAGATATGCCATAGGAACAAAACATTTTTGTCAAGAGCCCTTTATATTGGCTGGGATAGGTACTCTACATTATCACAAGAATAGGAAGACTGACAGCAGCACAAATTGGTGAAAATTCTCCAGCATAATGATAGGAAACATGCCATACAAGCAGCTTTCTTCCATGGGCTAGATGTTTACACTTCTGTCAAACTGGAATGAATTTGCTTACAGCTAGATAACTTGAGCTTCATTGCGAAGCTTGTCGATCAACGAATCTACATTCTCCACCATAATTCCTTCTTTTCTTGGCGGCGGCTCTAGAATCTCCAATACTTGATTATGCGGTACCAGATCAACTCCCATTTCTTCCGCTTTCAACGTTTCGACAGGCTTTTTCTTGGCTTTCATAATGTTGGGAAGCGTAGCGTAACGAGGCTCGTTGAGGCGGAGGTCGCAAGTTACAACGGCAGGAAGAGATTTGACCTGAATCGTTTCTGTACCAGAATCCGTCTCGCGTTCCACCAAAAGCCCCCCGTCTTTGACTTCCACCTTGGCTGCAAACGTCACCTGTGGCCACCCCATCATTCCCGCGAGCATTGGCCCCGTTTGGCCACAATCCGAATCGATGCCCTGTTTGCCCAACAGAACCAGATCTGATTTTTCCTTTTCAACGATCTTTTGGAACAGCTGTGCGATCGCAAAAGGCTGCAAATCCATATAGTCGGTACGTAAGTCTGTTTGAATGTGAATTCCACGGTCACATCCCATGGCGAGCGCCGTACGAATTGTTTCGGTGCACTGCTTTGGGCCGATGCTGAGTGCGACGACTTCCGATGCGTTCTTGGATTCTTTCAAGCGAACGGCCTCCTCTACTGCAATCTAAAGGAATAGAATGTCAGATCTACTCCTGAAGTTGTCAGAGCATAATGACCATAACACCAAAGTCCAAGCTCTCCCGGAGGTCCTGGCGAAGTCTGTATTGAAACTGCAGACGCACGTACCTCACAAAAAGGATTCATAGATTGCTTTACATTGGCCAAATCCACGGTTCCTTTGCTGACCCGCACCTTGACCGCGTAGTCAACAACGCGTTTGATTCCGACAAGAATCTTCATGGCTTATCGATGCGATTGATCCAACAGTCTTGAATGTGACTGTTAGGCCATCGAGTAGATAGCGTTCCGATCGAACTGGCAGTGACGGTGATGTACGGGTTGAGGATGGAAAGGAAGAACTCTTTCATAAAACTGTCGTAGATGTATATCTAAATCCTCTGGTGTCAACGTGACGCGACAGGCTTCCTGAATCTTTGCGACTCATATCAACCAATTAAATCGCTATACATATAAACCAGCAAAAAAGTCAAGACCGCTGGCAAGGTTTGGGATCGCTTTTGAAGGTATTCTGCAATCGTAGAAGTCTCTAGCTAGCTAGCGGTACTGGTAGAAAAAAAAATGGTGTTGTGTCAATCGCTACGTACTATGGGGTGAAATAGTTTACAAAAGAGCAAATCTGATCTGACAATCACATTCCGGAATTTAGGAAAGCAACTACCTAGTCGTGGCGACGACAAAGGATAGCTCTTTGTGACGGTTGCCCATCTACCGTTTTTCTGGTTTCGGAAATTGGTGGCTGACTGACAGACGATAAAAAGCTAATTTCGAACGCCCAACATTCTTGACCATGGCCATGGGCAGTTTTGCCTGTAGTGGCTTCACTTCTTTGCTTGAGACTTTCTGTCTTACATTTGTCTTTTCTCGATCCTTCAAAAGTCTCAAGAGACGAGATTGAAGTTGTGGAAGATGCCAGTAAACAAACGCCGAAAAGGCAAACAGGGTAAACAGCCTGCACCAACAAAAGCCATTGGAGAGTCGCCTACCTTTGAAACGGCGAAAAGAATTCACTCTGTATCGACCGATCAATCGAAAGGTCCAACGCATGACTTGATTTTGACAAGCGAGAAACGTCGTGGTATTTTCGAGTGCGATTATTGTCATGCTGACATTTCCCAATTGCCGCGAATACGTTGTGCGGTGTGTGTCGATTTCGATTTGTGCCTGGACTGCTTTACTTCGACTGACCATGCAACGGCAATAGCCCGTCTAAAGGCGGCACCGGACCAAAACGGTATGGCAGCCTTGTCCGCCATTCAACACGAGGCTACACACGGCTATCGTGTTTGTGATAGCACGCGTTATCCACTTTTTTCCACTGCTCGCACCCGAGTTAACAGATTGAATACCAATGTCGAGAAGAATTCCGGTATGAGCAATGAGGAACAAAGAGTTTCCGATATTAATGTAGCATCGAGCGGGATTGATGAAATAGGGGATGAAATGGATGTGGATGAAGCAGCGCTTGGTTCAAACGAGGAAATTATGGAACGGGAACAAGATGCCAACTCGATGGACGTGACTGAGCTAGAGAGAACCGCTGTTAACGACGGCGTCCTGACTGAAGAATTAAACTCTACCGATAAATATATCGTTTACGATGATCCAAAATTTTTTTGGACTGTGGAAGAAGACTTACGTTTGCTGGAAGGTATCCAGACGAACGGTTTGGGAAATTGGGTTGAGATCGCAGAGGCAGTCGCAGGTCAAGGATCCATTGGTAAGACCCCTCGTCGCTGCATGGAGCGCTACTTTGACGATTTTCTTGGACGCTACGGCCACATTCTCCCGTCACACACTTTACAAGCTGAAGGTGAGGATGAAGTGGAAGAATCCGATGCTACAAAGTATAGTGTAGAAGAATTTGATAAGGGAGATACCGACGACACTCCGTCGCGTACTTCCAAACGTCGGGCGGTGATGATGCGTAGCCCAAGCTCAATGTCAACCATGGCGTTCACGAGCCGCAAGAAGTACAAGGCCATTCCAACCGAGACTCTCGAAGGATATGGCGAATTTTGGGCCAATCCATATTTACCGCCAATTGAGGGCGTGAGGACTGGTCAAGAAGTAGGACGTGACCATGCTTACAAGGCAGAACAGCTTTTCGTAAAAATGAGCATGGCGATGGATAGCATTGAACAAGTTAAAAATTTACACAAAGAATGGACTGAGACTCGTCTTTTGAAACCCGGTGGTCCTACCGTCCTTCCTCCTCGACCGGACGATGTTGTTGGAATGACAGGTGCTGAACTCTCTGGCTTCATGCCTAGACGGGAAGATTTCGATGTGGAATGGGAAAATGATGCCGAGCAGGCCGTGGCAGATATGGAATTTCTTCCTGGCGAGCCGATAGAGGACAAGCAACTTAAACTACAGGTACTGGCAATCTACAACTCTAAGCTTGATGAACGTGAGAAGCGCAAGAAATTCGTCCTCAGTAGAAAGCTATATGATTATCGGAAAACCCAAACAGAACACGAGAAGCTCCCACAAGACGAACGTGACCTTGTGCATCGAATGCGTCTGTTCGAGAGATTTCATACGCCCGAGGAACACAAAGAATTTCTTGCGGATCTGCTCAAGGCGAAGCGCCTTCGCAAGGAGATTGCAAAACTGCAAATGTACCGAAGACTTGGCATCCGCACATTGCTCGAAGCGGAAAAATACGAATTAGACAAAGAGCGCCGGCAGTTCCACAAGACAGCCCACACACAGAAGAACACCGATGTCAGCACACCAGATGAGAATACTGCCGCAACCTCGGCGGAGGTAAGTGGCCGTTCAGGAATGTCTCAGTCCGTAGGAACTGTTTCATCTTCATATTGGAAGCAATACCGCACGGGTGATCGTCGTGAGAGGAAGAGTATCAATCGGGGCGTGCCCTGGGCAGACAGCCAAGAGACGAGCAATAATTTGAAAAATAATTCGGCTGATGGGTCTAGCAAAGTAGTAGACACTAGAAGAGATGATGGGGATATGGATGCTGTGCAGCCAGTAGAAGATACAATTGCGATACAGGCCAAACTCGAAGTTTCTTCGAGGGCAACCAAGGAAGACGACTTTGCACATTTGCCTGGTTACAATCTGCTTTCCTCTCGTGAAGTGTTGTTGTGCCAACGCACAAGGCTAACGCCAGAACAATATTTGGAGGTAAAGAACGTGCTGATTCAAGAGTCACTGCTTAAGGGGCTTCTGGATAGGGAGGGTCCCGGATCTAGCAAAAGAGCGTTGGTACGGATCGACGTAGAGCGACGGGGCGACGTAATAGACTTTTTAGTTCGGGCCGGCTGGGTTTCTACAAAAGTCGGCAACCTTGCTCGAAATTTGCCCACCTCAATTGGAGTCTTATCGAAGGAGCCAACTTAGGAATATCTTTACTTATAAATTCTATGCAACTTCAAACCAACGGCTTTGGCTTTGTGCAGCTACTACTTCTTAGTCGCATTGTACGAAGCACCTGGATCAAGAGAGTTTCGGTTGGGCATATCCGAAGAGTAAGATCGCCAGTAGGGAAATGCACCATTCTCCGTCAGCTTCCATGCTTTCTCAAACGCTTGCAAGACAGAAGCGGGCAATGGAGGCCTTTCTTTCGCAGCGGAGCACGCCTTCAGGTTCTGATCAAGCTGAACCAACGAACTGGCGCCGAGCAAAACTCCGTCTTCTAGACCCAACGCTGAATGGCGTAAAAGCCAACGATAAGTCGCTTCCACCATCGTTATACTCTCCTTTTCGCATGCTTGTCGGATTAGTTCAATCGCGTCAAAGTTTGCCAGTGTATAAAAGCGCGGCAAATAGTTTTGGTTATCTTTGAAGCGCCCCTTTTGCACTTGGTCAGGGTCCGTGTGCTTGCCAGCCAGAAGGCCCGCTGCCAAAGGATTATATGCGACGAATGAACATTGGTTAGCTTTCAGGAGGGGAAGCAGTTCGTTTTCCACAAGCCTATTCAAAGGATTGTAAAGACCTTGATACACAGTTGGTGGAGTGAGATCATGTTTTTTAACGAGAGCAAATACTCTTTCCATTTCTTTCACGTTGTAGTTGCTCATTCCAATCGCTGAGATGGCACCATTGGTTATCATCTCATGGAGGCATTTCAGACTCTCGAGTAGCGCATACTCTGTATCGGGTTGGTGCAAATAATATTCGTCCACCTTGTCGATCTTCATTGCCCCCATTGCAATCACGGACGCCTTAAATTGATCCTCGATTCCGTTTCGAGAGAGTCCACCCTTTTGACTGGGATGAGCTTTAGTTCCAATGGCAACAATACCGTCAACTAAACCCAATTTAGCCAGAACTGATCCTACCATATCCTCGGTACTACCTCCAGCGTAAATGCGAGCCGTATCAATGCGGTGAAGCTTTTCTCCGCGTTCTGTATTAAAGGAGATAAACTTTTTAACCATTTCCAAGGCAACAGGATGATCCACTTTCGACGATGTCTGAGACCAGGCAAATGTCATGGTCCCCAAGTAGAGACGAGGAATCGGTGCCTTCATGATTGCGCCGTAAGGGGACTGGAGCAACGGAGACGACTGATACTTAACACTGTGTAGGAGTTTCTATGACTTTGCCACAATGATGTCTTCCAAAGAAATGTGAAGGACTGATTGTGAGCTGATTATAGTGATAATGAAGCTGTTGTAATGATTGTTTTTTTACGTTAGAGTCAATATTTTCGTACCCTACTTCCTTTCACAGGGAATCAGGGAAAATCCAAATACGTTGACAGCTAGAGATAGGACGCAAATTGATTCCCGGAAACCCCATATCAGATTCTCAGTCAACCCACTGCGACTTGGATGTGAACGATGGTTAACGAGCAGTCGTAGCAACTTTCGGTCGGCATTTTCTCACCATCCTCCTGTGGATAGCATTTTCCTATTTATATTTTCATTATGATCACGTCATATTTTGCCCCGAAGAAGCCGAGAGCTAGTGCAAAAAGAGATCGTGATGCGGATGGGGAGAAAACCTCCGACAAGCGATCCAAAGACTTGGTGGATGCAGTAGGCGCCAGGTCAGACTCCAAGAGTGCCGTACTAGAACTTCTGTCATCGTTGGATGAAAGGGAAAGCTGTGTCTGTTGGAGAAAAGAGCTTGCACGACATCTCGATTCCGCTAGTTTTGCTTCACTCGCCAGCTTCGTTGCCAAGGAACGTTTGGTAAACACAGTCTACCCTCCAGTAGCCGACACGTGGTCGGCACTGAATTTGACTCCATTAGATCAAGTCCGGGTTGTCATCATTGGACAAGGTACGCGGCAAAGGCGACCTTCTCGATTCTGTGTTTTATTCTCAGCCCAATTCCTTACAAAAGGCACTCTCTAGATCCCTACCACGGTCCCGGGCAAGCCCATGGCCTGTGTTTTTCGGTTCTTCCGGGACAAGCGATCCCGCCATCCCTAAAAAATGTTTACAGGGAATTGAATGAAGATTCGCAGATCAAGTTTTTGATGCCACGACACGGACATCTGATCAGATGGGCCAAACAAGGAGTACTCATGGTAAGTGGAACTCTCGTCAAGAGTATCTAAGCATGTTTAGGTGCTTTTGTGCTGAATAACGCGGTGTATCTCTTCTTGCTTTCAGCTGAATGCTTGTATGTCTGTTCGTCGTGGCGAGGCAAACTCGCACCAAAAGAAAGGGTGGGAAAACTTGACGGACGAAATAGTCCGGGCAGTGGACCGTCAGAGCAAGAAAAGCGGTCAAAGGGTGGTATTTCTACTCTGGGGAAAGCCCGCCACAGCCAAGGCACAAGCTTTGATCGGCTCCAACTCATCCGTGAATCGGCACGTTGTTATTTGCACGAGCCATCCCAGTCCTCTAGGCGCACGGAAAACGAATCAACCTTTTCTAGGAAGCAAGTGCTTCAGTCGATGCAACCAGGCTTTGACAGAGATGGGCTGTGGCGCAATTGACTGGAACGTCGACGACTAACACAAAATGCGTTCCTACTGCATGGTTGAGATATACCAAACATCTATCAGTCCCCCCCCCCCATCTGAAACATGAAAGTCTACGAGTATATTATTTCTGACTGCTAGCGCTGCAAAGCTATGCCAAACCAAGATAGCTGTGTTCTAAACAGTATTATAGAGCAACCTCAGCCATGCAGATATTAAGCCGTATAAATACTAGGATCAATTCAACAACTGGCATAATAAAATCTATGTAGCAAATAGGTTGACTTTCGTTTAGAATAGAGGCTGGAAGAAAAAGGGAGTTGTCGCAACAACAGGCTGTCGGTAGAGTGCTTCCTGTGCCACAAATCCGAGGACTAACAGTAAAGATGGCAATGTGTAAGATCTAGAAAATTGAAATATCGCCGCATGCACTTCTCTGGATCTACTCACTGGCCATCATAGCAAGGCGTCCATTCTTCAGTTCTTTGGTCTGCATAGCGAATTGCTCCGATTTTTCCTTCGGGTAAAGACCAATAGGATCAAAGCCGCAGTCGCCAAGAATGTAGTCCTTTCCCTTGTCTTCCTTAACCTTGGAATTCTCAATTTCGACAATCCCTGCAAGCGTGACAACGGCCAGCCAATAAGCGATATCAATTTTCTCCAGGCCTCCATTTAGAATTGAAGGACTTGCTCCCGACTTTGTAAGGGCCGTTGGAAGACCGACGGCATCGGCAATAGGCTGCAGGAATAGAAACAAGAATCGGCCGTTTAGAATGAATAAATAATGCTGCTCAATTCTGCCAAGAGTGCAACGTACCTTATCAAACAGCTCAGCAAAGACCCATCCGGCGACGGCCAACATGGCCAAACGGCAATGCTTGATTTCAGCCTCGCGCATATACATGAGGCTAGCTTTATCGGCGCCGGCGAAACCAAACGGGTCAAAGCCGACGTCTCCAGGCATACTTCCGTCGAGTAGCTTGGGTCGGTTGGCGAATGGAAGAGCTTTGGATTTCTCCTTACCGTCCGAAGGAGGCTGTCCCCAGAGGTCGTTGTTCAGACTGGTTTGTGTCCGGCTGTTCTGGCTGTTCTGCGGAGAAGGAGCAAAGGCCGAGGCCGATGCTGCAAAGGAGGCAATAGCAAGGCAAAATTTCATTTTTCTTTTTTCTAAGGGTCTACGTATTCGTTTTATGGCCAACAATCACGTTTGCAAATTGTGTCGAATGATGTGTTGTGTTAGCATCAGATGCAAACAAAATCATGTCTCTCATATTTGTCTGAACGGTCTTGCCCTCATATTCCCCCAAAACCTAACAGAATCATATAAGCTTTTCGATAGTTATTATGTCTAGAGCGACATATACAAAAGCGTTCTGCTCTGAGTCAATCGGGAATGAGTCGATCATGGATGATGTCAGTATTTCGATCGCTTTTGATTCGCTGACAGGGAAGCGACAAATACGATTTTGAAAACACCTCGTAATTAGGGAAGTGATATGCCCTTCACAAGGGAGACGGACAGGCAGACGCGGCTCAATTTTTCACAGTCAGCCAGATACGTTTTGTGGTCTATACGATATGGTAGTGCTGTGTCGTAGATTCCCCATTTTTGAAGTCCTGACCATGATTTCTTTCGGGATAGGTTCCAATCGTATTCGCAGTCAACTAATGGTATAGGCACAGAAAAGTTTGCTGTATCCAAGTAATAGTAGACCCTTCTTTATCATGCGTTCTGCTCGCTTAAGGGAACTTCCGTTGACACGAAACCGACTGGCCTTGAATTCTTACCGGTCCACAACACGCATAAAATGTGTCTCTTATCGTTCTGCGAGCGGCAATTGCTTAACAAAAGAGCGCGAGGAAATCAAGCAAGAAGCAGCTGCAATGACGAGATCGCTTTATCGGACTTGTATACGCTCAGTGCGAGTGATCCGACAGGGCAACGAACATGACGAAGCGGAATTTCGAAAACGTGAAGAGGATGAGATGGAATCTTCATCAAAGAGTGGTCGCGTCAGCATGATTTCTATGCTACCACCTGTTGATCGGGACGACGAACTACGATCTAGAAGTGAGTACTATTTATCGTATGCAAGGGAAAACTTTGTGCAAGAGTCGGACTGCCTTGATTTTGACAAGTGGAATCGGCAGCAAGTGTTGAGATTCTTGCATTATCTGAAAAATGGAGATGAGCAACGGAAATGGCTTTTAGCAGACATGCGGTTCAAGGATCCATTTACCGATGCATTTGATGGAGAACGGGTAAAAGCCTTTGAAAATCTTGCCATGCAGCATATAATGCGTCTCGACGAGGCCATGAACGATTCTCTTCCCGCTGCGGAGCGTAGCCAAATGATGCAGCAGCCGGTCTCTTCTGTCCAAGATGAAAATAGTGAGGAGGAATATTCTTGGACGGATGACGAAGAGGAGGAAGACGGCACAAGCCCCCCTGAGTGGTTGCACAAGTATCGCGGACACTAGAGAGAGGAAAAAACTAAAGGACATATATCGTGTGTCGGATTTAAATTTGCGCGTGGATTCCTAACAGTAAACGAGTTTTGCTTTCAAACTTCATTACTATACAGTTTTGCCCGAAGCACAATATACATCATGTCATTAAACGCCGGCTCCGTATGTTACCATGCGACTCTTAGGTTAGCGGTTATAGCACGAACAGAACACGTCTAATAGAGCCTCAGGCCATTGAATCTTGCTCTGTCTAACCTTTGTTTGATTGTGAAAGGGTTTCCAAGAAGTCGACCCTAGAGAGTCAAATACTCACAAGGGTTTCACTCTTACTGACAGTGACTGTGTTGTAATTTCAGTTTCATCACGTCGGTAATAAAGTTTTCACAGGGTTCGGGAAACATTGTGAAGGTACTCCTCGAAATCGACACACATTTCTGTAGTTCTGACAATTACCTCATACCAGCCGGTGATCCAAAAATAGAAGACTTTGGAACCCGAGATAGTGTTCGCAAACAGTCAATGAACAATGAAAAAAACTAGTAATCCTGCTTTTCATCCACGGTCTTCTACTTTGTAAACCTGTTGCGAAATCGAACTCGTTCGAATTGATTCTTGGTTCGCCTTTTCCGATGGCCTTTCGTTTTCGAATCTATTTATTGCTTCTCATTTATGGTTTTGTGACTGCTTTGCATACAGCGAAATCGTTTGTACTGCAAAACCGCGCTCACAATTTTAGACACAATTTACCTGATCGGTGTATGATGCATACTTTTAAAAAGAAGATTGTTTCGAGAACGGCGATGCCTTCTCCCGTGACGCAAGACGGCCGAACGGTTCCTTCCGTTTCGGCTGCGACGTTTCTCGCAACTGTCGCTTCGCTTCCAGTATGGGCCTTGACAGTTTTGCCCCTTTCTCTATTCTACCAGGCGGGCAAGGTAATCATGAAGCCTGTATTGCCCAAAGCGGAACAACCTAGGCTTGATACCGGCTATCACGTGAGCGATTCCGACATATTGCCACGGCGGGAACGCAAATACGACATGGTTGTGCTGGGTGCTACAGGATTTACGGGAAGACTCGCCGTTCGGCACCTGGCAAAAACCTATGGTGTGAACAAATCTGTTAAATGGGCCATCGCTGGACGATCTGAAGCGAAATTAGATAAAGTCAAAAGGGAGTTAGCTGACGAACTAGACATTCAGGAGGTTGAATCCATCGATACCATTATAGTTGATACAACAAGAACTTCATCGATGCCGGCACTGGTTAAACAGGCCCGGTGTGTGGCTACAACGGCCGGGCCGTTTGCTTTGTTTGGAAGTCCGGTTGTGGAGTTTTGCGCCAAATTCGGCACCCACTATGTCGACATTACGGGAGAGAGCGATTGGGTCAAGGCGATGATCATGAAGTGGGGCGAAACGGCACAAAAATCCGGGGCCAGGTTGGTAACTTTCTGCGGACATGATTCCGTTCCATGGGATCTGAGTGTCATGAAGCTGCAGGAAGCTCTTCAGAAAGAATTCAAAGACGATTTAACGAGTGTAACGTTCTGGGATGAAGCTGTTGGTGGAGCTCCCGGTGGTACGATTGCAACGCTTTTCTCTGCAGTAGATGGCAAAAGTGTCAAGGCTCCACACGCTGACTTTGATCCTTTCCTGAGATTGATGAATGGCGAAAAAAGCGAATACGTTTGTAGATCGGATGGGCCTACTTGGATTCACAAGTCAAAATCACCGTGGGATGATACAGGCGCCTGGTTTGGGCGGTGGACGACGCCATTCATTATGGCTCAAGTCAACGGGGCTGTCGTTCGCTGGAGCCACGCTCTTCGGGAACAGGGCAGCAAATCTCTTACTTACACTGAGTTTGCAGTGACGAAAGACTTCAAGACGGCGTTCGTCAACCACGTTGGACTGATTATTGTCGGTTCCATGATGCTAAATCCTTTGACATCGGGTTTGCTAAAAAAGTATGTTTTCCCCAAGGTTGGCGAAGGTCCGTCGATGAAAAATATGGAAGACAAACATTATTTGTGTATATTTGGTGAAGGAATCGGTATCAACGGGAACCGTGCTGAGTCCATCATGTATTTTGATAAGGATGCAGGTTGCCTCGAAACATCCCGCATGTTGGTGGAATCGGGACTGTGTCTAGCGTTGGAGGAAGATAAGGTGCCAGCAAAGCACGGAGGTTTCTGGCCGCCGGCGGCAGGTCTCGGCAATGTTCTATTGAAGAGATTGCTAGAAACTGGCACCAGCTTTGAGGCGAGAGCGATTTCGGAAGCGAGCGTGCGCCATTCGTTAGAGTAAAGTGCACTCATAGATTTCCAATTGTTGGTGTATTTTACTCTGGATGTGAATATCCAATTGTTAGTCTATTTTACTCTGGATGTGAATGATTGCATCCACTGGATACCACCGTAGCTATCAAATGCCATGTCATGACTGGTCCAAAACTTGAAAGGCTTCGAAAATGTCCGTGTCATTGTACAGTGCAGGGAGCAACTTGGACTGATTTAGTGTATGAGCTCACATTAGCTGAATGTGAACTATAGCATTTTCTTACTCTGCTGTAAACAGTCAATTGTAGAAGGCAGGACCAGTTTGTCGAATAGTACGATTTGGGTCGGCTTTAATCCGTTGTATCTCATTCAATGTCAAAGAACCATATCAGCCTAATTCTATGGAAGCCAATCCGAAGTGAATCTATTGATGACCACAGAAACAATGAACAAGATCAAAGTTAGGAAACCAATGAACTAGAAATATTATGGGAATATATTGTACTAGATGGTCTTTTTGGGGCAAAAGAGGGACGGTGTGGCTGTGAGTGGATTTGAACGAGAGGGGTGCGAGCTAGGAGAGGTCGAATCCTAGCTAGCTTTTATAGATGTCGTAAGAAACTCTGGTTGGCGCAAGGACAACGTCAGTTGTTATATCAACAGACGCACCCCTTCGGGACTTGCTCAAGGATTGGCGGCAAGAAGCCGCCCATCGATGAGGAACGTATCTGTGCCGCTACGAGATAAGTCTCTATTCTACCGTTCACTAGGTTAATACCCCTCGAAGAGTTTCTTGCTTTCAGAGATATTGACTGGCCAGATAAATGGGGGGAGACAGTGAGGCCGTTGTATCGCTGCGACGATTCTTTCTTTCCAAAGTTTTCTAGCTCTAAGGGTTCTTTCTGCAGCACTGTCGAAGTGTTTGGGTATTATATTGCTAGCATCGTGCACCGTAATTGTTCCTCGTTTACCTAACTACATTGGTGGTTATTTAAAATTGTCGAATTATGTCTTCTGTAGCGGCAGCTCCCGAAACGTCTACAGCAGCTGGTAACCCCGGAGACTCGGCAAATCTTCCGAGGGACGATTCTCCGAACACTGTATCGGACGAGAATCCTGACACCCCGGAACCCGAGCGCTCGGATGAGGGCACAATCGTATATGATATCATGGCAGCAGGATTTGCATCGATACAAAGTCGACAACAGAAATACCAAGATATGGATGAAAGTGCGCGAGTCAAACAGGAGAAGCAAGCGATCAACAATTGTGCCGTAGTCAGCTTTGTCGATCCATCATCTTCCCCTGGTAATTTTGTAGCGGCCTCTGGGAAGCAGATTCCTGGAAATGTCTCACTGGAGCTTTACAAAAAAGTGGAAGTCATTCTTCAACGCGATTATGCTTCCCGATTGACTTATGTTCAATATCAGCACTTTCGCAGCGGAGCGAACGGCATGATTGAGAGTTTGCCAATTCGGCCAATCCTAAGTCTCGGAGGCCTTGCTTTGACTACAAACGCCCCTTGGGACGATACAAGTAGCACTACTCTGGATCCGCAGGATCCAACGGAATGGCACAATGCTCCTTATTGTCATATTTACCTCGCAGGATGTGAGAGTTTGGAGGATTACCGGAATAAAGTCAAGCCTTCCCTCAAAGCGTTTGTCAGTCAGCTAAATGCTTTAGCCATCGAACAGAAAAAAGCTTCGGGTTCTGAAAGCCCTTCTTCTCGCAAAGAAAACACGTCGCATTATGTTATTGTTTTCGTCCCGACGGGTTCAAATATGGATGAGACTCTCCGTCCGGCAGCTCGTGTCGGCGCTGCATTATCGAGATTTTCCGCGCGCAGTCGTAAGGTAACGTCCTCTGCGGGCTCCGAGATGCAGGCCGAATCGGCTCACAGTGGCGGTGCTGATAGCTCAGATATGGGCAGTGAACCGGATCTGGAGACTATGGAACTGGGAAGCCAGCAGGTATCTTCCATTGCAAACCACTTGTCCAAAGTCGACCGAGAAATTGCAAGACGCTTCGTCCTGGACTTTCCACATGGCAAGATTTGTACGTTGAGTACCTTAATAGCAGAGGGTCATGACGAAGTCGACGATCGGCGCAAGCTTGAGTGGAGCGCTTTCATGAAGGCTATGGGGTCCTCGATTGCCGAAGGTTTTGCAGAACGCTGCCGACGGTATGATGAGTATCTCCGCAAGGTTGATTCTGAACGTGCTTTGTCGTCGCAGAAAGCGAAGACAGGCAAAGGTTTTGATCTGACGCATTTTTTTCTAGTGAAAGAGAGCTACGCAATATCGTATGAACAAATGCAACTGGTTTCGGAGGCTCTCCTCCAGTACAACGAACTTCGAGCGTTCATTCCTGATATAAAATCAACGGAAATCCAAAATTCAAAGGACAATCCAGCGACAAGCAATCGTGAAATGAAACTACTGGAGAACTACGCATTAGCCGGACGACCTCTCGCATTTCGCCGCATGTTCCGAACACACTTGGAACTCGATGCGGTTGCTCCTGTGCTAGAACAGTATGTGTTTTCCCGTGAAGTAGCTTTGTTGTTCAAAATTGGGGACCCCGTGGCAGTTGTAGAGAGGTCATTGGCGTTCGTGAATGCTATGTTTCAGTTCAAAGGCCGGCAGGTCGCAGCGTGTGATGGTGAAGAACAGCATCTTCGGAGAATTGATACAGAGCGATGGGCTTTTGGATTTTGTTGGGACCTTAAAAGAGCGTCACAGAATTTGCTAGTTCTCGACTCCACAGTCCCGACAACTGACCAATCTAGTGCGGAAGGTACAAGATTTGCGCGCCAAATTTGCAGTCTGTTAGAATTTGCGCGAGCTAGACTACTCCACTTACGCCGATTAGAGCTGGTTAAGGTAGTGGAAAAACGAACCGATTCAATCGTTTTCCCTAATGCTCTGGAATGGAAACCATACCAAGTCCCTAACTCACCCATTTCGATTTCATTAAGCGACGAACCCTTACCTGAACTAGCGAAGGACTTTCTTGAGCAGTGCCTTGTGTCGGCGACCAACTTCGATAAGAATTACCTCGGATTCATGTACACGCTGGTAGCTGCAAATCAAATGGCTCGGCGACATCGAACCGCCGCTCGGAGAAGACAAGAGATTGCAGAGATTCTTTTGCAAAGAGGAGACAAAACACATGCCGCGCGAGCGTTCAAGATTATCGCTGACAGTTTTTCAAATGATAATTGGGATGGGTCCTCGTTCGTCTTTCTGTTTGGACTGGCTGTTATTCAACGAGACTTGTGCACTCCAGAAGAGTATCTTCGAACGTTAATAAGATGCTTCAGCCATCGTTCTTCTTCTATTGCCCCCATAGAAGCCCTGAACGTCCTTCAAGAAGACATGGTTGGAATCATTACGAGGAGGGTGGACTCGACGTCTGATTCGTTCGGGTATACGACCACAGCACCAAGCATGTTCAGTACAGTGATGACTTTCGTTGATGCAGACTCCCTGGCTACGAGTAAGAGTGAAGACAAGCTTAACAAGAGGCTGGTCAATGTTGGTGAGACAACAAGTGTCTTTGTCGCTCTACGAAGCTTCTTGCCACATGAAATTCGAGTCGACAATGTTTCGCTCGACATAGTGCAATTTAAGACATATGTCTCGGCAGTCGAGGATGCAGTGGCGCTAAAAAGCAAAGATGCATTTAAAATTCTGAATCTTGGACCTACCTGTCTTTCTTCAGGAACGAACAATTTAAGGTTCGATTGGCTGCCTTTGGCTTCCGGTCAATTCATTGCCGCTTCTGTCACAATTCATTGGATGGGGGTCAAGTTTGCGTACCCTGCCAACAAAATCTTAAAGCCGACGTTGCGCGTTGATGTTGTTCCCTGTCAACCATCGCAATCAATTAATTGTACCCCAACCTTCCTGCTTCCTGGTCACGAACAGGTTCTTCGAATTGGTTTTAACACAGGCTCGGATGTCGTCAAAGCGGGTACTTTACAGTTGATCGGATCACCAGGCCTATCATTTATTCCGCTGGACCAGAATCCTGATACGGACAAGTGGGTGTCATCGTGTTCGTTGCCTATCCCCCACTCTTCCTCCAACGAGACACTCAGTTTCAGTGTACTTGTAAGGTCATCTCCGATTGACAAGCTTTCTTCTGGTGTGTCGCCACAGTCGCTGCATGTCAAACTTACTACCTCCTTTGAGATAGCGCGTCCGGACTCTCTCCAGCAGGAAAATCCTCTACCAAATGAGATCTCAATCATGCCGAATTCTTTGGAGAATATTATAATGGCTCTTGGTGAGGCACCTTTGGCACTTCTAGGCGCTCATTTCGATCTGCCCCATGGTGACACGGGGATACTGAATATCTCCGTTAAAAGCCATGTACCAGAGCTCCTGACCATCAAAAAGTGGTCGTTAAAAATGCCCGACTCCCTGACATTAGTACCAAATGGGGACTTAAACAGTGGACAACTGAATCAGCAGGTTTGCAACGGTGACACACTAGCATTCGGATTCCTCTGTCAGTCCTCTTCATCACAATTCCCTGTTTCTGGTCAAAACGGTCACTTTTCACTTTCAATCGAGCTTGATGATCAATCCGGCACAGCATTCGTTGAGAATCTGGAATTCTTCTTGAAACCAATTGCATTCCCAGCTCATTCGATAATACTACCTGTATCGATATCGGTCCGTGCCTCGAAACACAATGGAGTTGTTGGTTCTCGTATTAGCCTATTTTACAGCGTTGATGAGAACGATCTGTTGTTGTGTGAACATGATGTCTTCTATGCAGTTGACACGGAGAGCATAGACTGGATTGTATGCGGCAAAACGGAAGGGATACTCAAGGTAGAGGGTGGAAGATCACTGGATTTTTCAGTTGAAGCTATACCGACGCGACCGGGTAGTATTGCGTCGTATCCCCACGTCACTCTTCGTTTGAACTCCAAAACGATGGACGACATCAGCACTTTTTTCCAGGTATCTCTGGTTGGGGACTCTGAATTCAAAGCAACGAGCCCAGCTATCTATCCTTGTGTTGCGTTTATGTCGAGCAAAAAGAATTTAACTACAATATAGCTACAACTTACTTTGATCTTACTGCGACCCTGCCGTACTCTAAATTAGCTCCTTCTTCAATCCCTTCAACAATAGCTCTATTTGTTGTCGTGTCTTTGACACCGACACTGTGGGAACTATTTTTCGAGGGGCAAGACACTCCAGGCAATCAAGGAGCTCAGGGAAGCTGGAGTGCTCACTATATGGGACGCTGCATACAGTGAGCTTGCCTTTAGTACTCGTTTTAACGGTTCCGGTCCCTTTCGAAGACAATGACCATCCGGTTGGTCTAAATCCCACCACTCGATCAAACTCGCGACTAAAGCCTTTTGTGTTTACTGACAAGTACGATCCCATCTTCTTCATGTTTATGTGACCAAGAGGGACAACCCACTGTAGAGAAAGGGAGAACACTTATCGTCAGATATCAGTACAGAAATCGGACTTAATCCCAGTGTATCGTCCATTTGAATAACTGACCAGTATTGTTTCCTCAGGTCGCGTGGTTAACATAGCGATAGATTCCGATGGCCATTCTAGTGCTTTTAATATTCGATATCGACGACTGTCAACAAAAACCTTAAGCCCGAGCTTTTCTGCAACGGAAAGATAAATGCGCTCTTTGCCGATGGTGTAAGCACCGAATAGCATGAGCGTGCGATCTTTATTGCGTTTCGAAAGTCCCACTTGTTCGATTGCAACTTTTACAGTTTCCTTAATAGCCTCCTGCTGATCTGGTAAAGAGTACTTGGGATCACAGTAAGTTGTGTCAAGAAAAATCTCGTCGAGGTTTTGAGTGCGGTCGAAAAATGGTCGTAGTGGACCTTGGGCTTGCATGATTTCACGATTCCATCGAAAGTCTCCCACGTGCAAAAGCCGTCTATTCCCCACCTCGAACAAAAACATGACGGCCCCGGGACAGTGATTGGCATCCAGTAAAGTGACAGTAACAGGTTTTCCCCGACTCGCAACGACGATAGGAGTCATCATGGGAAGGGGATGCAAAAACTTGCGATCTACACCGAGTTGCTGGTTTACAAGGTTGGCTGTCGAGAATGAGCAATAGATGGTACCAGCGTTCCATGCCTTCGAAATTCCTCCGTAATGATCACTGTGAAAATGAGTGAGAAAATAATTCTGCGTCAAGGAACTGCGTGCATAATGGAAACCGTCGCAGACAAAGTCAGTGCCAGTGATCTTCTTGTACAGCGGACATGATCTGGCGGAGTAGTGAACTTGATACTGTCGACCATTTCCGTTGCGCCACCCTCCTCTAGCTCTCTGCTTTTCTGTCTTTTTCGTAGCAGAAATTTGAGCTACCTTGGCAGCACGCCGGGCACCAGCCAACAGCACTCCGAAAGCAGAACGCTGAGGGATACCACCGGTACCGACGACCAAAGTGTTTTCGGATGACGAGGCTGTTCCCGATCGAGACAATCTGTCGTCGTCCAAATCTCTATTCGAATCACAGTGCCACTCACTGGGCTGTTTATAGGGGTTTGTTATACTAACAGACCGAGCTGCGAGTTTTGTCGTTGGTGATAAGGCAGACTTTTGGTTCATGGCAAAAACTTCGTGGTCGTCGTCCAGCCGAATGTCTCGCGCCGTGACGCCGTACTTTTTGGAACACCGTTTGATATGAGTAAGACGACCTTTGATGCCTGTCTTGAGGTGCTGCAGAGATTTGCCACACATCATACAGGTCATGGAAGTGTCAGCATCGCCGTTTTTGTCGTTACTGAAAGTATTGATGATCCGGCAGTAATCCTCGTCAAAACCATCGCCATCATCGTTTACTGGTCGTAACGCTTTACTTCCATCGCCTGACATCAGCTCTGGCTTTACATGCGTTGTCAATGGATTCTTGGACTTCGTTGGTTTCATGCCGAGCGGTAAACGTGGGTTGGCGGGTACCAGAGCGTGAAGAGGTACGTCTTCCGCCCATTCATCCTCGGAATCAGGTTCATCATTTTCGTCAATACAATCGCTCAACAGATCCACGATTTGTATGCATCGAAGTTCGTCTCCGGCTTCGCTGCCCATTTCCTCGTCGTCACTGTCGTCAATTTTCTCGACAGAAGCTTCCTTATCGACGGTTTGTACTTGGTCAACGTGATCTAGATGGATCGGTTGCATAGTCTGCGTTCGTTGTTGAAAGGAAATACAAGAAGGATTCAGATACTCATTCGATAGCGTTCTTGCATTCACTGTCAGTTCACCAGCCGCTTTCGGACGCTTTGCGGGCCGAGATGATCGTCCCGTCTCCTCTTTGCATTCACTAGCCGGTGCGTCATCAACTTGGAACTCCGGTGGAGTTCCATCCTTCGGAAGATCCAGATGCCGTCTAGAACTAGTCTCCATGGAGACTGTGGGACTATTTTGTACGGCGAGACAGGCAGCACAATGCGTTATGTGCAGAGTGGGAGCCAAAAATCGTCGTTGACACACAACACAGGTGCGAATTTGTCGTGGCATAGCACACGCGTGGTCGACCTGAAAGGGTCCGTCTCTCTGCCCTTAGCAACGTGACTGGTACGCTCACCAGCGTCTGTAATTTTATACGCGGCGGGGACCTGATTTTGATGTGAACGCACGCCGCAGTCATTTACTGTTACGAAACGACCATTTCATACCTCGACTCGAAGCTTGTCGAATACTCCTTTCGACTGTGTAATAGCACCATATCATTGTGTTTGGTTGACTGAGACTGTTGTTGCGGGTAGCTTTCCGTGCGCGAGACACGTTCGAGGTCCCCTACCCTAGTTTCTTCAGTGCAGGTCATATTTGTTCAGGATTCTCCGAATTTGGGCGCGTTGTTCATTCGTTCATCGACTGACATGACGGTCTTGCCGTCGAGCGCGACCCAGGGGACACTCGCCGCCGTCCATAAACAACCTTGCCCAATTCACAGTCAGGGTCACTACAGCTATCACAAGATTTCACCAACGATCCCTGGGCAAGGACGTGTGTGTCCATATTGATGTATTCGTGTGCCCAGACGACAGAGAACGATCATTGCGAGTCCAAGACGACTACGGTAAACAATTCCGACAAAGCGACACAATGAAAGTCACGTAATGTCAGGGTGGAGGTTCCGCTGAAGGTAAGAAGACGACGTGTGCGGGAAAGATGCCATGGCTGAGTCCCCTGGAAACAATGAAAGAGGGATGTTACGTGTAGGTGATTAAATACGTTTTTAGATGACGAGTCGGAGAGATCGTTTCCTGCGTTATGCAGAGAAATACTCGGTGTCGATCAAGAACGAGGCATTTGTATGATACACGTGGACGTTACGATTGGTTGGCGACAGGGGAGTGTTCAGAAGCCTGTCCCTCACGACCTTGTTGCTTTTATCTCATTCGTCAGTATCCAAATCCGCCACCATGTGGAAGACCATCAGTTTTTTGGTTTGCGTCTCGATACTATACAGCAGTACGCTACCGCAAATACAAGGCTGGACCGGGGAGACAAAGCTGATGCGTCGACCTGTGTCCGCACGGAGGCGTCGTGCATGTGTTCCTCCTGGCCATAACCACCACCACCGCGATGCGTACTCGCTGTGTTTGACGAATGCGGCGGACGAGTATAATGCCGACGCGTCGGCATCTAAACGTCGACGGGTACGTGGTCCCATTCGCCGCGCCGCGAGTCCCATCGCCGCACAAGCACAAGAGCGGGTGGTATCTGCACGTGCCCGTCACGAACAGGCCACACAAGATCCCACGCTATTGACCACTTACCGCTTTGACGAACGCGCTGATCTTCATCCCGGCACGAAACGTGCCGTAACCGAGGTCATGGGATTTCAACAAATGACAGAAATTCAGTACAAGACATTCAATGCAGCTTTGGAAGGCAAGAGTGTGTTAGGACGAGCACGAACCGGAACGGGCAAAACGTTAGCCTTTTTACTACCCGCTATCGAACGTTTAATGTTCATGGATGTGTCCGTATACCGAGCTGACCGGAACGTTGGTATCCTCATTGTTGCACCAACACGAGAGCTGGCTATGCAAATCGGGAGTGAAGCTTCGCGGTTGCTCACGTTCGAATCCAAATGGAGTGTTTTGACGCTCTATGGTGGAACAAAAATACAGCGCGATGTTGCCCTTCTTAACAGACAAATCCCTACCATTTTGGTGGCTACCCCAGGTAGACTTCTGGATCACCTGGAAGACACGAGACTCCGTGGACGAAAGTTCAGCGACGTTGTTGGAGAGACGCCAATTGTGGTCCTGGACGAAACCGATCGGCTATTGGAAGGCTTTGCTAAGGATACGAGACGAATTCTTTCGTTTCTGCCAAGACCAGAAAAGCGTCAAACGCTACTGTTCTCGGCGACGGTACCCACACGTCTAAAGCGCATTTTGGACGAGATCCTACCGGCAGATTATGTGGAAGTCGACTGTGTCGGGAACAACGACAGTTCAAAACAAACAAACAAGAGGGTAACGCAATCGTATACACTTTTGCCTGCTATGGACTCATACGTGTCATATTTGGTATCTATCACCAAGCAAGCCATGGAGGAAGAGAAGGATTACAAAATCGTTGTGTTCTTTCCTGCAGCACGACTTGTTCGTTTTTTCACCCGTTTTTTCAACGTCGGACTCGGAATACCGGTATTGGAGATGCATTCCAGAATGTCCCAGTCGGCACGAACCCGCATTAATTCATCTTTTCGCAACGCAAAGCGAGGAGTTCTGTTTACGAGTGATGTTTCCGCCCGCGGTGTTGATTTTCCGGACGTAACTCTCGTCGTGCAGGTAAGAGTCTTTCCCTTCCTTCGATTCCCCTTCCAATAGGGAATCATTCTCACTGGTCGTTCTGTTTTCTCTAGTATGGTGCCCCAAGCAACAAGGAACTTTACATACACCGTCTCGGACGCACGGGGCGCGCTGGACGGGAGGGTAAGGGGTTGCTTGTACTGTTGCCGTTTGAAAAGAAGGCCTTGAAAGAGATTGATTTACAGCGATTGATATGCGTTAATATTGAGGATCACAAGGATCTCATGGACAAAGTTGATTTCGCCCAGAATCTGGTTCGCAGCGGACATCCCTTGTTGACGCCCAATGCTGAAGCCGCATATCTTGCATTTGTTGCATACTACATGACCAGCAAGGGAATGGGGTCCCGTGATGACGTGGTGGATGCGGCGAAAGTTTTTGCACAAATAATCGGTCTACCCAAACTTCCTGATTTGTGGGGAAAATTGCAGTAGAGCATGCTCAGCAATGTAAGACTATTGTAAGCACTAACAGTCCTCTTCGAAAATGAATGTATTTAAAATGGGGGCGCAATATGCACATTGGTGTAGCGTCACGGGGCTCTTGGCCCTCTTCAATGTGCAATGTTCCAAGGAGACTGAAAAGGAAAAGTGAATCATGTAAAGTGTATCTGTCCGGCGTTCATTCACTAAATAGAGAAATCAATATCAAAATGAAATGGAGCTTATCTATTTCGCATGCTTTTTATTAAATACATTAACTGTTAAACCAAAAAGTGCGTTGAACAATCGCGGTGTCCAATCAAACCCACCCGCAGTCCACGGAATGGCAAATGCATCTGTGTCTACCGTAGTTGGTCAGGGATGGAACGGCCAGCGAAATTGACAGTGAGAGATATTTTCAAGACATGTAACCTAACCTTCACCCCACATCATCGTCGACAAGATTTTTCAACACATTGAGATGAGATCGGTCGAACGTCTTCCCTTTCTGTCAAGATCTACTCACTATCAACATCTTTCTGCTTCTTCGTGAATTCTGCATACGCCGCCACGAGTACAATATGTCTGCACACGACGACGATGGCTTTGATGGCTACTTGGAGACGACGGTTGATCCAGGGTCGACCATTCTGGTTTCTACCATTATTCTGTGTGGGCTGCTTTATTGCTTCTTGCCATGGATGGTATCGTTCGGAAACCGATACCAAAAACGCAAGGAAGAAGCTGACCGGACGTTAGAGAGTTTGGAAACGGAGAATCTTGCGCGCAGCCTACCCCAGCTGGACGAGGAAACACATTCGTCTCCCTCTAGACCACAGTTCCTTGGCATCAACCAAGTACGTTATTCTTGTTCCAATTTTCTTGCATGCTGAACCGAATCGATCTTATATTTTTCCGTTGCCTCAGTTACTCACTCAGAATCGCGTCCAGAACCATCAGCATGATGACATGTCGGTGTCTACACGGAGCAGTGTGGTGTCTTCGTTCGTTGATGTCGTTCTCAACCCGGCTCCTTTGGCCGCGGGAGGTCGACACGCGCGTTTGGCCAGGTTAAGAGCACGAACACGAGACCTAGAAAAAGCAGCGCAGACAAGAAAGAATGCCACTACCAGTCACCTCAACGAAACCATTGGGGCACAGTCAGACACTCACTCCGTTCTGGATAAACTAGATGCAGATGAAGTTTCCTTTCGTGATGCCGTCGATGAGGAAGGGCACGTTGAGCTACTCCCTACCAGCAAGGCAACGAACGGAATAGATCGTGCACCCCGCGACTTTGCGTGGTGGAGACTGGCATCAATTGCCAATTGTTTTGATCATCTCTTGACAATAGTAGAATGGGATTCTGAAACCAAGCAAATTTGGAAGCTCGCTTTGCCTTACATTACGCAAGCTGTGCTGACTGGGTTTGCCGAATTAGCCAGAGTGGCAATTATTGGTAAGATGATTGGCACAAAAGAAGTTTCGGCCTATATTACTGTCAATCTCTTTTTGGGCTTGACGAACAATTTCCTGGGAGGCTTTGTGGGCAGTCTTTCCACTCTCTGCAGTCAAGCAGTCGGAAACAAAAACGATATTCTTGCTGGACAGTATATCCAGCTAGCTTTCGGTTTTTATACACTGTTCTCGTTGATATTAATGACCATGTGGTCCTTTCTGATTGACAGCACACTAGAGTGGTTGGGGTTCGACGAAGAGACTGTTTCTGCTGGTGTCGACTACTCTCTGGTGTACATATTTGTCGGCCTTTGCAACGGGGTAAACCACGGCATTCACTCACTTTTGGACACGATGGAATACGAAGGATACAGTGCAATAATTACAGTTCTTCGCGAACTTTCTGTAACAGGAGTGATCTTTTTGGCAGCCTTGTTTTTCGACGTTCGACTCCAAACCGTTGGATTTCTAGATTTGGGGGTTAGCTTGGGATTCCTGCTACTCAACATACTAACAATTGCGTGGACGGGATGGTTTCAGCAGTTTTACATAGGACTGTTTGGAACACGGGCACTCGAGGTACGAACACGAGCCGATTCGGTCTGTTTTGCAGTAAATGGATTGATATCGCAATCCTCGACTAAGACTTGGATGTCTAACCTTTTATCTCTGTCTTTAGAATTTCGCTGCTGTCAAGGTCCTTTTGCGGACCTCCGGTTCACTCGCCTTCGGGTACCTACTTTCTTATAGTGAATGGGTAAGGCACTTGCTTGCGTTTTCGAAATCAATCTAGTGCATATGGTCATTATATATACAACTGACCGCATCGCTCGTCCTTTTTTTGACAGGAAATATTAACAGTTTTCGCGAGACTACTTGGCCCAGCAGAGATTGTCGCATGGGGTTTGCTTGGCACCGTATGGAGTTCACTGAGTTACGTAACGCAGGCTACGGCCGACGCGGCAGAAGTTCGCTGCGCTTTCTTGTTAGGTGCTGGACAACCGTGGAACGCTCGACTTTCGGCGTACAAGTCAGCTCTCATGGGCGTAATTTCTGCCATGTTGACGACAGGTGCCATATTTGTAATCGCTGAAGATTTACCAACGTGGTTGACCTCTGATTCGACGTTGCAAGCGATGGTTGGTGACCTCATTCCTTTGTTTGGTATGGGAAATATGGCGTTATCTTTTGGTACTATGACGGGGACGCTGGTGGGCTCACAAGGAAGATATCGGCTTTCCACCGGGGTTTGCTTGTTGGGAAGCTGGTTGGTAACAATACCATTAGCCGCTTTCTTCACAGCCGGACTAAACATTGATCTTCAAGGCCAAACGGCTGCAGTGGTCATCGGTTGTATGGTTTCGGGCACCGCGAATTGCTATTTTTTACTACGGTCGGATTGGCCAAATTTGTCCAGTAAGGTACTTTCCGAAAGCGGCTCCGGCACTGACAAAGAAGATGGGGACAATCATGGCGAGGAAGACCAGGAGCAGAGTTCGTAGCTGTTTTTTCCAACTCTCGCGCTCATATGACTAGACGATTATCTAGTTTGCGTATAGGAAAAGTGTCTTCAACTCTTCCGACGAAAGAGACGCGTATACGTTAGTCAACAATATTTATAGAGCAATTTGGAAGGAAACGACAAGGTAAAAGCGTAGCCTTGTTTTTTCAAAGCGAGGTGATCGGTCGTCTAATCATTTTTATGAACCGAACGTACTGGAATGTTCTGACTCACTGTGAAGATTTACTGCCCTCGTACCGAGATCGGTCGTAAAAACCAATTGCACATGAGGCTGCGCTTGATCGATTCAATTTATGGGCATTCTGATGCAACCATCTTTTCGTTGCATCATTTTCGATATTCGACATTGGTTTCTCTCTGTTATGTCTTTGCTCGATAGGTAGTGTTAGTGAAAGACTGCCCTGCCACCAAGTCGCTGATGCACCCCTGAAATCCAGCTCAGTTTGATAAAGAGCATACGTAGTTCTGATTAATTTTTTTTAAAGGATCGTGTAGTAGTGAAAAATTTGTACTTCCACAAAAACTGTAATTCGGTCGGAGCACATACCAAGTCTTCGGTCACTTATTGTAAGGGACGCACCGCACTTTTGCGGAGGAGATGGCCAGACGCATCTCGCGGATTTCGAATCGTTCTTCCAGTAAGTCAATCGCGCGGTACCAGGAACTGAAGGAAGCTCGCGCTCTTCTTTTCAACGGAAACCACTGCCGAGAAAATTATCAGATCGACAGGGCACTAAAATTGTGACGACGAAAAAGGAGGTGCACAACGAGACAGAACCGAGATACCGCAGCATTTCAGAGCACCTTCCCCCTTTCCACCATTGTACTGGAACAAGGTAAGAATCCCGACAGGTTTCGAAATCGATAAAGGCCAACGCTTGTCAGGATTTCACAAGCAATAACTGTATCCACCGACAGTTGATCTATCCGTTGAGCTTGAATCCGTGTTAATATCATGTAAAGTCACACCGATACCGCTTATCCCATACCTTCTTTTCCTCTTGTTTTCAGAGCCATGGCGACGAATGGTGACAAAATCACGATCTTGTACAAGATCGTGAACTCGGATTGCGACAAAAAAGATGTCCTGTTCAACGCATTTGCAATGCCTCGGGGGCCGCGTGGGCCCACATTGGCATCAGTCAAGCAGTAAGTCGAACTATTGAGGTATGCGAGGGAATCATCGTTGTGTCTGGTTTAATATTTACCATTATTTCGTCTGCAGGAATTGCGTGGCATTGTACGGACTAAATCATCTGGGACCCGAGGGATACCATTGGCGTGTTTGCGTCGAAGACAAAGCTGGGCCTGGTGAAGCCTCAATGGAGAAATCGTTTAGTTGGTGGGATATACAGGACGAGAATGCTGCACTTCCCATCAAGTCAGCTTCCCAGTTTCAGTTGCAGAAATTCTTTGCTCCGCCCGGCACAAACCATTCGAGCTCACACGACCCGGCATCCGCGGCGAAGGGAGCCTTCAAGAGTTTAGGAAAGGCCATGAGCCATGCTGTGTCGGGATCCGACGATCACGGCCCGCCCGCCAGCGTTATTGCCTTCAAGCTTTTGGACGTTGTCAAGATGCACGACGACTTCACAACGAAGAATCACGGACGCGGTGGACATATTCCTACGCCGCATCGTCGTACCCCCGCATCGGCAACCCATCCACCCTCCAACGCTAGAGTTGCGGCGCCAGCAGGTGTGCCGCAGCAGCAACGCCAAGCACCACAACGCGCACCAGCTCAGGCTGCACCGCCACAACAGCAACGCGCGCCTACGGTACCCGCAGGCGAGCCGTCACTCATGGATTTCGGCGCGACCCCGGCAGGAGGCGCGAGCCGCACCTTGCATCATAGAAATTCGTCGCCGTCGACATTCAATCGTCCCGACGAAAACCTCTCGAAAGCACAGCGAATCCAGCAACAGTATCAGAAGCAAAAACAGACACAGAGTCTGGTTTGGGACGATATCGAGCAGCGCTATGTGCAGGAGGGGACCATCGAAGGTAAAGGAGTTGGTCGACAATCTTCAATGGGATCTATTTCATCCAATTCTAGCGGCAAAAAGAATGTTGGCATTTCTCTCGATGCTTCTAATGCGATTGGAAAGTCAGCAAATGTCCAGGCAGCGGTGAACAAGCGTGTAAACGAAATGCGGAAGTCTCAGCAACAGGCCTTGGACGAGGTTCGACAACGTGAAGAAAAGAAAAAGTCGGACGATGATGAAGAGGATGCCGTACGAAAACGCTTGGAGCCCAAGATCAAAGCATGGAGCGAGGAGTACGGCAAAAAGAAACAGCTTCGCGCGCTCTTAGGCTCATTGCAAACGATTCTTTGGGAAGGCGCGAAGTGGAAACCCGTTGGTATTGGCGATATTATGGATAACAACAAGGTGAAGCGCTGTTACCTAAAGGCTACACTTGTTGTGCACCCCGATAAAACACACCATTTAGATGCCGAAAAGCGCTTCCTGGCTAAGCGAATATTCGATGCTCTCAGTCAGGCCAAGAAAGATTTCGACGAAGGCAAATAGTAGACTACAAATCGGGATGAACTCTTTAGTCCCTGAAAGTAAAGCCGTCAGACATGTCGATCCCTATTCTTTAGCAGAATGATGATCTCAAACTTAGCGTGGAAATTTATCTACAATTGATATAACAGTACTGCGTCAAGCAGTACAAATTATAGCGGGAGGTTGTTAGGATGAAATGCTTGTGATGTAACGTAAATGCTTCGCAAGACTCGCATTTGAATCACTATCAGACGCGAATAAGAAACTTTTCGACGTGAGAAAGCAATGCTAACTGTAAGAACAAACTTTGCACAAACCTGCATCTCAAGACTCATAAATTCGTATCATGTCCTCGACTCCTAGTTTTCGCCGCGATCACGAATGGCCAGTTGTGGTTTATCGCAAACTTTCTGTAGGGTGGGAGAAATTGATCCGGAAGAAGGCACAGCACTCGACATCGCCATCACGAGCCCACTCTGCTGTTGTCAAGCTTTCACCTCGAACGGGATGCCTTGTGGTGCGGCAGCTCCGTTTACGCATCAATTTAGCACCATCACAGGAAGACAAGCAAAATAAAAATAGGGGATTGATTGTTCGCCGACGGAATACACTTCTTGTCAGACCCAATCGACGAACCACGACGGTTGTCTTTCGGTTTGAGTCAGATACGGAATGCTTGGCGTTCTCGGACATGTTTGTCGAGCTCAACCCCCAAGTCAAGGTACACAGCAGTAAAAGTCAACACCATGGGACCACCGGCGACGATAGTACCACTTGCCAAGCTCAGGACGCGTTGTCTTTTTTGGCACGACTCCTTTACGATGATGACTTTTTGGAGTATGTCGATCATCTCGAATCATGCATGAAGTCTAGCGAGGACGGGGCCAAAATTCTAGAAAGCCTCTGTCGAAGGGATGGTTAGAATTCGCTGTCTAATTGCTTGCGAGTACAGCTAATAGTCTTGGATGCCTTGTCTTAGACAAATAGTTGCGTGTTTCAGATTAACCGCAAATCTTTATTGACAATTTCTTTATGCTGAAATGAAAATACGGTTCAACAAAAACTATGTGACGAGCTTCCGTTGTTTTCTGTTACATCTGAAATTCTCGAAAGCCAAAAGAAGGAAGAAATCTAAATGATTTCCGAGAAATTAGGGCAAGCAGTGATGGCAAGGACATGTAATCTGAAGTGACGGTTGTATAGTGTTAGGCGAAGAGCCGAACTGCATGTCCTCAAATACCGACAAATGCAAGCGTGCTGAGGTTAATATGCTGAACGAGCTCCATGTACTAATCGTCTGGTTTTTCAAGTCCATGTTGTCTAATTTCGGAAGGACTATAGTTGCAATCAAGAAGCAGCTCATCGTAGCTACGATACAAGAAATACGTAAATGAATGCTGGTCTAATATGGCTTTGACGCTTGAGCTCTCTTGATCTGTATGTTCCGTGAAAGTCTACCAGCACTGACCAGGAAATTCAAAGTTCAAGAACTCTTCATCAGGTCACCAATCACTTGGCACCGGCTTCTTCGTTCTTCTTTTTTATTTCACCTTTTCGCACCAGCTTCAAATAACGCCTCATTTCTCTATCTGTCGCGTCTTCTACCGACATTCGGCGTAGCATTGCCAAGCTGACGAGCGGTTTCGATAAATCATTTACCCACTCTGGGTATTCGCTACGTTCCAACGCAACTGGAGGATCTTTGTCCTTGTAGATATCCAATCCTGGGATGGGGGTTCCAGCTTTCATTGGCATGAGATTGGGAGACGTTGCTTGGACGATAAAGCCCCGTGAAATTGACGGGGGAAGTCGGCGTAGCGATGCCACCTGCCTACAGAGTAGTGCATTCATGGTATGCTGAAATGATTCGAGTTTTCGTTCAAGCAAGTTCTGTTGATTCGTCAAGTTCAGTTAAGAGGTGAGTTGATGGAGGATCGTCAATGCAGGACCCCATGTTATCTGAGCTAACAACAGAACGACGTTGATTGTGCCACCGAGTACAAAAGCAGTCTGTCCGTCTGCTGTCGCCCGGACGCAAGGAATGCGCCAAGGAAAATGCTGCACGCTAAAAAAAAATTGCGAAAGAAAACTTTGTCGCATGTTCTCCCTTGGAAAGCAACATTTGAATGTTCTTTTACTTTCAGTGTGATCATAGTCAACCCTCGGTCTGCTCACATGTCGAAAAAACATCTTTTACTGTGCCGAACTTCCGCAAGGATAGAAAAAAAGAGAAAAAGGGCGGCGAATGTAGCTCAGCAGGAGGCGACTTCGTGTTCTTACCGACCAATCCCTGGTGGAACTGCTCACCAGAACGACTGCGGAGTTCTTCCTAGTGAATGATACAAGATATCGGCTAGTATCACTAAAGAAGTACCATGGGGCTACGTGTGTGGCTACCCGACTGCAAGAGGCAAGTTCTCCCTGTATTTGCTCGCATTTGTAAATCTTTTGCTTTCGACTTGCTAACGAAGAAGAACATTTTCTACAGGCGATCTTTATGGGGGCGCGCATTACACGCGACTGTGCAGTACTGATCTTACTGCGCAAGGCCGTGCAATACACCATGCTGCTTTGTATTTTGGTGATGGCAAAACGCTGCCATTCACGCCGTGTAAAAAAGGATACATTCCATTGGTTAAGGGAGTACGAATGTATGCATGCCCATTGCACCACCAGGCGCGAAAGAAACGCGTTAACTCCGATAGGAATCTCTTTCGAAAAGGAGAAGTAGATCTGTTGTTGCTCTGGTCTAAACATGGAGCACTAGATCTAGATGGAAAACTTTAGAGCCACAGCTGTTGCTTACCAATATTTCCCTGTCTTGAATGACGCTCTTTTCAGTGGATAGTGTCGTGCAGAGAAGAACGCTGTTGAGCAGAAAATAAGACAGATATGAGGTTGATGCTACGTAATTGCAGTAACTGGTATTACGATAATCCCACGATACGGTACAATAATATTTGAAACTGGGTGGAAAAACTATCAGTAATGAAAGCATTACTTTAGATTTTGCCACTGTTATTGCGACATGAAATCGCTGTCACTCTCATTCATATCTCGGACCGAACGAAGGCAATGACTTCGGCGAGGTTCGGCTTGTCCCTCGAGCCTTACCGATCCCCCGATGTTCACTCATCATACGAATTTCCCTTCTTTGTCTGTTTTCCCGACCTGGATTTGTACTCAACAGGGCGCGATGACCGCTCATGCCGGTTCGAAAGTTTATTCCATCAAAAGAGGAGGTAAATTGCGGTGCAATTGAGGGGGTCTGATCGACGTGGTATGTTTGACTGTGAGGCCGCGTCGCATTGTTGAAGGTCCGTGGTGAATATCTCTGTGTTGCTGCGGGCGTTGGGCTTTCGCCAAAGAATTCATTCGCTGCGCCCGCCAAGAGACTTGACCCACATCCAAACGTAAATTGTTGTAAATCACCGGCACTTTCAGTCCTTCTGTATATAGTAGGCATTCCGGCCCTCACCATTTCCTCGTTGTCGATCGAGTCGAGGCTGCTTGGAAAACCTGGACTCGATCGCGAGTATACGGCATCGCCGTCCTCAACCATGTCAGATAATATATCATGGGATGCCGGAGACCCAACCGCCATATTCCCATTGATAGGAGAACGCAGCACACGTTGAAGGATCCCGCTCTGATCAACACTTTGAGGTGTGGATGGATGTGTGTCCGAATCATCTCCGCTTCGAGATGCTGTTAACTCATCAACTGGGACTTCGCCAACGACGGGGTGACTCGGTCCCTCCAATTTGATGGCATCTATTTGGCTTTGGAGATGAGTCACAACCAACTTATTTTCTTCCAAGGCACGCTGAAGATCATACCCACGGCTCGCGACGGTATACAAAAGACCTTCGAGTCTACAACTTTCATCCAGAGGTCCACCGACTACGAGCATAAAGAAACCGAGCTGAGTCAAAACCGTGTCCGAGACAAAAAAGAAATGGAGAGACCTTCTTTACGTACCCTTTACAAGTTGAGAAGAGGTGGCAACTACGTAGCCCTCGCCTCTCGCAAGTTTGGCGACGCCATCGCGGAAGTCAACAATCTGTAGCTTTTGCCCAAAGGTCAGTGAAAATGGCTCTCTTTCCCGAGCGGGTTCAGCGACATCCGCCTCCCTCTCCCCGGAGAAGGAACGGTTCCTACGGGGGTCCCCTGGGAGCACTGCTAGACCAAATCGTTCTCTTACTGCGTATGTTCCACACGGTCCCGACATTGTCGCCATACTTCTAATAATAGCACCGAGATCAAACTGTTCAGCTTCTTCCTCGTCCGAATCAACACCACTTTCAACCGAATCAGTATCCTCGGCCTCCTTCTTCTGCTGACCATCGATCTTCTTCTGCCGCCCCGCAGCTTCCATCATCGAAAGCAATACGACGTTCTTCGGAATTGGCAAGGCAAGGGGACCGGGAAATTGCGATTGTTGTCGCGGTGGAGTAGACGGGTCGGGAGACGACCGATCTCCTTGCCGTACCGTCACCGGTGGCATCAGAACCCGTTGATTTGAAAGTCGAATGCCACCATTACTGGTCGCCGGCATAAATAGAGGCTCTCGACACTCCATGCAGCGTCTAAGGCGTCGCGTACAGGGCGCACATACAAAGGTGTGTCCGCACGGCAACACCATCGGGGTCCGATCTGTCGACGTAAATTCTTCGAAGCAGATCACGCAGTGAAAGGGCACCATGGAAGCTGCCGCCGCAGCTGCCTTGGATCGCGATGTCTCCATGGTTCTGGTTTGATCTTACGCTGACAATCTTTGCTTTTCCTACTCCCTCTCAAAACTTATGTACGACGAAACGCGCTGTGGCACATCCAAGGACAGGTGCCGAACAAGCTCCGGAACCTCTCGCTAGACGGTCAGTGATTCTATCTTCCAATTTTGCTTGTTGGAAGTACACCACTCTACAACATGAGACCCCTCTCTCTGGAGAGAGTCAAAGTTTACCGGTCTTGATTACTTAAGTCAGACTTATTTAAAGAACTGATTTGGGGAAACATGTGATATTGTAGATTGACAAGACTCCTCCCACGTGATAAAAGCTCGCAATGCTCTCAGTGAGCTTCCCGCGCAAAATTCGTTAAACATTTATAAGAGACCAGAACGCATGTCCTGCTCCCCATAACCCTCAAATAACGTTTCATACAAAGCAAATATCGGTCAGTTTTGCTTGGTAGATCTCGCTGTGAATTGCTTTGTGAACGTCATTGAAAAAGTGTGTAACAGCGATCCGGGTGGGAATTCCATCCCGAGAGAACTAGATTACCATGGTGGTGGCGACAGCATTCTACGTGTCTTTGGGAAGGCAAACATTTACGGTAAGAGTGTCTGGGCTGTCAAATTGTGCTTGTTGCGGGACCGAACAGCGCTCACTTACTGTAGTGGAGTTTGCTTGTCGTTAAAAGCTGTATTTACGGACGCAGGCGAAGCCTCGGCCGGGATTTCTTCCTATCAAATGATTTGGGTAGAGCTTCGGGCGGGATAACTAACCTTCCTGCCCCAAGCCCGTCTCCGCCACATTACATGATACCGCCGTGGAACCGCACTTGTTTTAGTCCTGTATGTGTGACAGTGAGACACAAAACGAAACCATTGCATCTTGCCAAAAGCAGGATAGTTTATAGCACGTTGGGCAATCGGCAATCCAGCAAGGTTTGATGCAAATCAAAGCTAATGTAACACACGAAAGAAGGACATCCCGCATCACTCCCAAATGAAGTTACTGTTGATTTGTCTCGTCTTCCAGAAGGAGGCATGAGGTGACGATCGAAATCAGAACAATAGCTTGTGTGCGTCAAATGATAAGACTTTGACCCGAAGATTAAAATTATTTTAGAGCCCTCTCCTCATTCTTGTCCATGTGGTAATGACCACGCATACATCAAAGTAGCAATGCAGGGAATGAAAGAGAACGTCACAGGCCATGGCCATGTCAACCAACAAAATAAGGTTGCTATAGGAGCGTATAATGTTTTTTTGTCTTAATTCCGGCCGAGAGGGACGGTGGATGAGTGCGATATTGTGCGACGCCCGTTTGGTTTGAAATGAATTCATTATTTTCAGAAAGGCGTCGAACATGAGTCAGCATGTTGCGGAACGTAACGTACGTTTTACCTGGAGTAGCTCAAAACGATGTTGCTCAATCCTTTAAGAGGAAGAGCAATGTAAAATGGGCGACGCAATACAGGAATATTGCTCCCTCCGGCCGCCTTTCATCCTTGAATTCGGAACTCCTGAGTAAATGTATAAAGCACTCGTGCTTATGGTGATGAAATGGCAACAATACGAGAATAATGTCTAGTCGATAAAATAGGAAGCGATTGTATTTCTTTAAATATTAGCGTTTCTTCTTGAGACTATCCAAGGATCGGGCTCCTTTCCTAGACTTCGCTTGTGCGACTTCGTCTATGGTTGGTAGTTGAGTGAGCTGGTCATATGCAAGGCCACCAACAGAAAACGTCTTCGCAATCCACAGCCATTTTGGCTGACCTCGCTCTCCTGCTTTGAATAAGGCGAGAACTGCTAGAACTGTGTTGATCGCGTATATTGTTCCAAGACCTAACGAAATCAATTGTGAGGAAACCAACGATGGGTTCAAAAAAGGATGTAATCATTTAACTTACCACCCTGTAGACAATCACGAAGTGGCGTTGGTAGATTCGTGAGCGGGAACCCGGGGTACTCAACGTAAGCCATTAGCAGCAATCCCAACGCTCCAACGAAGTGCCCAACTTGAAGAGGACCAGTAGGAATGCCAATGAAAGGCTTTGCCCTTTCTCCGAGTAAAGCACTAACGGTTCCATACGCTTCTTCTTCAAAGAACGAGTCGTCGGCATCTGCGAAAGGTTGTTGCTCCAAAAGCTGTTGGTAAAAATGGTTAGTAGAGGAGTAGGTTGAAAGGCTATTCGTTACACGATCATCCGTACCCTTCGAAATGCCTCCTTATCGCTGCGTTTGATTTTAACTTTGCTCTTCTCTTCTTCTTCAGCCATTCGCGCAAGTTCTTCTTCCATTTGCTTTTTCTTTTTCGCTTCCTTAATGTCCGGCAAACGGATTACGTTTTCGGGAGTCTTTTGCGCGACCTTTTCGTCTTCGATACCTGGTAGGAGGGCAAATTCGCTCAGACGACAATGGTGACATTTTCTTTCAATTATCAAACAGAACACCTACCGACAGCAATCTCACTGATGGGATTAAACTCAAAATTTGCAACTCTCGCAACGTTCAGAAGGTCGTCTTTCGTCAGTCCATCCCCATCATTGGCTTCACTCTCAACGCCTTCGATCTTTTCTTGTGCATCCTTGATCGGATCCGGAGACACTGCACCCGGCACCGTTTTGCGACGTCGCTTGCGTTTCCTGTTATCGCCACTCGTTGCATGCAGCAACACCTCCGACGGTCGACCTGCTGTAGGCGGAGCAGTCTGTCCACCTATTCTATTTAAGGAAAACGCAACAGTCGATGCAACCCCAACCACCATAAGTACAGCCGAGAAAACGGATCGATGCATATTGGAGACAACTTGCAAACGACCTATTAAGGTATCAAATGTTACGATCAAGACACCGACGTTTACGTTTTGGAATGATAAGAACAAAGGTGAAGCCGAGTTGCCCTAGAGAGGACTCGTCGCTGTCACTATTTTGAAAGGGACGTAAAGATTACGAAGGATCTTCAATCAAATTTTTCTGTGACGTCACCTATTTATGTTAGCTTGCTTTCGACATCGTCGGAGCGCATTGATCTCTTTTACTGTTATGTCATTTCGAACCACATATCATAACATCACAGTCTACTGCTATTAAAAGTTGGTATATAGCTAACCGGTGTTGCACCGGACATTGAGATTTTCCTTTCTTCGCTTACTAATGTGGATTACAATCTTCTAAGCGGAACCGTCTGCCTTGTTCATGTCCTCTGCGGCCTCGCGACGGCGGGCGTAGAATTGATCCAAAGTTTTCTTGGGAATTTTTTTGAGCAATTCCTTCGGGAAAGCACGGAGAATGCTCCAGGCAAGGTCTAATGACTCAAAAATGGAACGGGCCTGGTAAGGACCTTGAGACACGAATTTGCCTTCAAAGCGCTCCAAGAAACTGAGGTAAAGGTGATCTTCCATCGACAAGGCTTCTTCTCCGACAACGGCTTTCATGGCCATGACGTCCTTACCCATGGCATAAGAGGCATAAAGCTGATTAGACACAGAACCGTGATCTGATCGAGTCATACCCTCCCCGATAGCCGACTTCATCAGACGCGACAGCGATGGAAGGACGTTGATAGGGGGGAAAATTCCTTTGGTGTGGAGCTGGCGATCGAGGTAGATTTGCCCTTCGGTAATGTATCCAGTAAGGTCAGGAATGGGATGCGTGATATCGTCATTTGGCATCGTAAGAATGGGAAGCTGGGTAATAGAACCGTTGCGTCCAACGACACGACCTGCACGTTCGTAAATAGTGGAAAGATCCGTGTACATGTAACCAGGGTAACCACGGCGTCCAGGGACTTCTTCACGGGCGGCAGAAACCTCACGAAGGGCATCGGCGTACGAAGACATATCGGTAAGAATGACCAAAACATGCAAATCGCGTTCGTACGCGAGGTACTCCGCAGTGGTAAGGGCTAGACGGGGAGTAATGATACGCTCGATCGTGGGATCGTTGGCAAGATTCAAGAAAAGAGCAGTACGCTGCATTGCACCAGATTCTTCAAAATCAGAACGAAAGAAACGGGCGGTTTCCATGTTTACACCCATGGCACCAAAGACAATAGCAAAATTGTCTTCGTGTCCATCCATGGTGTCTTTTTGCTTTACCAGAGAGGCTTGACGAGCGATCTGGGCAGCGACCTCGTTGTGTGGCAGCCCAGCAGCGGAGAAGATAGGGATCTTTTGGCCGCGAGCAATCGAGTTCATGACATCAATAGCGGAAATACCAGTCTGAATCATGGCCTTTGGGTAATCACGTGACGATGGATTAATCGGCTGGCCGTTGATATCAAGATAGGCCTCAGCAAGGACTTTGGGGGCAGAATCAATGACTTTTCCGGACCCATTAAAAGAGCGCCCAAGCATCTCTTCGGAAACACCCATTTTCAATACATCACCGGTGAATTCGCATCGGGTCTTCCTGTTGTCGATTCCGGCAGTGCCCTCGAACACCTGAACGACGGCGCGGCTCCCCGACACTTCCAAAACCTGGCCAGATCGCTGGGTACCATCACCTAGCGTCAAGTTAACAATCTCGGCATACTTAGGAAGCTTGACATTGTCCAAGATAACCAAAGGACCATTCACGCCAGCGATGGTTCTGAATAAAAAATGTTGAATATGTGTGATCAGATATCAGTGTCGCGACGACATAAAACACAAACCGTAATAGGAGGACATGTCGCTCTACCAGAGTACATAGGGCAAACTGATCTGCATATCCGGGAACTAGAATGAATTTATGTGCTGCGTCCGTCGACGGAACCATGGCCAGCATGGAAATCCAGGGAGCAATAAAAGCCCAAACGAAACTACGCCAGCTATCGATTTCGAATACAACATAATACTAAGCAGCAGATTGCCACAGATGAAAGACGAGAGCCCGCCGGATCATTCTAATCCCAAAACCGGTAAAAGGGAAGATCTTTTTTCTTCGCCCACACGCCAAATATCGACCAGAATCACTCACCGGTACTCAAGGCGCGGAACAGTGGCATAGTCCTTGACGATGGAAAGTTGGTCGAGCTTTTGACGCTCAGGAATGAAGCGTTCGGTATGGGCGGCGCTCATTGTTGTTCTGGATCTTTAGAACTATGGTTTAGAGTATCCGCGTTCCGGCGTGTTGTGGGTCTTAAACGACGACGGAAGATTGACGACGCAGATATTGGTGTTCGAACGTGTCCAGCGATAGGGCGAGCAATACAATTCGCCAAACACGGTGGGATGCGCTTGAAGACCCGGAAAAACAGAGTACCCTGAACCCTACTAGTCAGACATCATTCTCATGCAAAAAATAACTTGTTAAATATTCTAATCACTGGAACTTTTATCATTAACTCTTTCTCTCGAACCGATAAGCTGTCCCGCAAATTGCCTTGTACTAAATAAAGTATTTAAATTACACCGTTAGCTAAAGGTTTCAACCGATGATAACTTCGAACGTTTTGCGAGTACCGAGGACAATATATCGTAAGAATTGCTCTCTGCCTGCGTGCATCCATCTACAAAAGTGTCGCTAGTGGCGGGAAATTTCCGTACTTTGTAATTTCTTTTCACGCAATTCGATGGCTCTTCTTGGCCTCGTCATAATCAGCAACGAGATCATAGTGAACCTGCAAAGAAAAAGGCGAAAGTAAACGATTGTCTTTCAGTTGGACAGCATCTATCATCTTTTCATGAGTCATCAATCAAGAGATACTAAGACGACTCGTGTCGTTCTTTCTGGGGAATCATCTTTCATCACTTCCAAATTGCGCCCTTTAGCTGCCGGAGAAGCCTCTCCTTCTCGAGACCCATTAATGACACATAATGCAAACATTGCGCCGACAACAATTTTTCGATTTCCAGATTCGGATTGCACGGCAGGCCCTTCATTCAATCGAGCAAATCGTATTGATACGGAGGAAGAAATTTTGGACGTATCCGCACCTCGAATCATATCGCCTTACCCGTTTTCCCCTGCCAGTCAAGAGGAGCTGGATGAACGAGAACAATTGAGTGAAGTGATTTCTTGGACGGTCAAGGCGAACCTTGTGAATGCCGGAAAAACCTTGGAGGATGAAGTTGATTATGCAGTCTACTTTGGTACTGGGGACATTGATTATGATCAAGTTATGACAGAATGTGATGACTTTTCTCTATCCTCTCACGACGAAAAGTCACTATGTGAAGACTTGGACCTGGACTGTTTTTCATCCGATCCTGACTCGTTTTGGGAAGAACGAGTCAGCGCCGTGCGTTTGATTTCCCCAGAGCACGTGAATTGTGGAAGTGGTGAAACTAGTGTTTCCCGTTACTCTACTGTCCTGCACCTTCCCGATCTGAACGACCAACTTTCTTTGGAAGAATACTGACAGTGAGCGGTGCCACGACTCCATATGTCTCTGTAATGATACCAAAATATAGATTAGCTACATGTGGCCTGCGTTGTCCATTGCGTTGGTTCAGTTCTTATATTCTATTGTTGTGCATTTGTTTGATTGGTTTCCGACAAAGCGTCCTGGTGCGCTGTGGCACTTGATCATGGTTGTTGGACCCGTCATCCACCAGTGTTGTAACGATCAAAACTGCTTTTTCACCAGTTCTCGGTGTCATGTCAGTCAGAACTGTCAATAAGAATGCTGGCAACCGGGGACGCGCCGACCGGCAAAACATATTTGAATTTGAATTGCTGAATACCGTTATCGCGTAGACCGCGTAAGATCGGATATGCCCAGCAAATACTGACCAGCGCCGTCTCCAACCGCTGCCACGAATCGTGGAAACCAACGGACAACATTTTCGCAGAACCCGCGAAACACATCGTTCTCTACGTAGAAACCTGCCCGTTTACTCCATTCGTGCCGGTTCCGTCGGGCATCGGGCCTAGCCCGATAGCGATCCCAGCTCCCCAGGTAATGATGTACGATTAGAGGAGCTGACAGAAAGTGCGAGACTGCGGGACCACAAAGGTCTTTGTAAGGGCGATGAATATTTCGTAGGGATTTTGACTGCAGCATGTACTCCGGAATGCGAGAGATGTCCAATAGAACCTTGCCAAACTTGTTGGATGCAAAGTCACCTTTTGGCGCGTGATGCATGTACTGCAACGTTTGAAGGATTCGTCTATTGCTAGAATGTTGAAGCGTAGCGTTTTTCTGGGTTTCTCCCGACTGTGAACGCCGTCGGTGATCCCGGGGAAACTCGCCAAAGACACGTGCTTGTTTGCGGATGTCTTCCGCACGAGGTGAGCACGTAGTGTTTTCAAAAGAACCAATTAGCAATCGTGGCATGGTATAACAAGTCTCGTGCGGCAGAACGTGGTTTCTCTGCCAAGAAGTCAAAGACTGCCACACAGTGGAAGTCTCCGAAAGCAACGAGGTGCCTGGCTCGACGGCTGACAGAGACATTCGCAACTGGTAGAGCTCAAGGTCGGTAACTGGGCCAAGTCGTTCCAAAAGCTGCGATTCATCGCCCCCGACAGGATTCCAAACGACAAATTCGTCCGTATCGATCAAAGCAGTCCATCCAACCCTTTGTCTGCGCAGAAACCTGAAGCACTTGTGTACAAAATCCTTTTGCCGTTGAATTAAAGTATGGTGCGCAGTTTCGTTACCTCCAGTTGTGTTCTTGCTCGGGATAATGGAGTTGTCAACGTCGGAAACGTTCCAAACAACGAAGCGGAGGTGAGTGATTTCGGTGTAGCGTTGCAAAATAGGCGTCGGATCCTGTGAATTATTGACATCAAGACCGACCACGACATAGCGCAACGGTAACATAGTAACGTGATATGCTAGCCATTCGTACAATAGGTCGGTATCGTCTTTGATCATGAGGCAGGCGCCAAACCCTTGGACGGTTTGATTGGAAGGGAAGAACTGAGGGCCTTGTCCAAACGGCGTCTTGGAACTAGTACCATTCGGAGCACGAAATGTTTGCATGGATGCGTGTTGCAAGCGCGGCATTCTTGTCATGAAGTATACGTGATGGAATTGTACCAGCATCGGGAAGATCACTAGCGTTAGGAAAAAGCATCGCAGCAATGCCGAACGGACTCCAAGCCGTGATGTTTTGCGTCTTTCGAAATGATTTGGTCCTTGGTGGTTGTTTCCATCGGCTACATGTTCGAACATGAATGATTTTCTTCTCCAAACAAATGACTATGGATTGCTTACGTAAATAGCCTAGTCTGGCAAAGCAAAGCTTGAGGCTTCATCATGGTACCACTCACCAATGCTTTGGGTTCCACGTCTGATGGAGAAATCCACGGGTTTCTTGGCGTTCCGTACCAGATAACAGTTACAGTTAATTGCCCAGCCTACAGTAGATAGGACTGGATCGTGCCTTCTGTTTCTCGTACACGGGTGGAAGGACGGAGAGATCCAAGAGCGCGCACGTATGGACGATCGAATAGGGACCTACGACATGTCCTACTTAGGTTACGCATATATTTGAACGACAATCACGTATGCAAAAAAAGGCGGGCATCGGACCGTTGAATGCGGGGGACTCGTTTTGATTCGTACCACGGTCAGTCATCGCGGCCGTGTCAAACCGTGAACAACCTTCAAACCGAAACGAACCTCGTCGAAACCGGCATCGCGTTTGAGAAGTCTTATTGCCCGCCCGCCCGTACACACAACCGTCCCTTCTAAAACTTCCCCGTCATTCGTTCGAGTCTCGATCATCGCGAGCCAAAGATAACAAACAATCCATACACGAACTGTGATCGCACATAAAAACACGGAACGTCCACCCATTGTAATCGTTAAGAACCATGTCCACGATCAACTCTGAGACCGGCGAAGTCGTCCAAGGACGCTCGCCACGCTTCACCATGTGGGTCGTCTTTCTCATCTTCGCAACCATCTCGTTGGGATCTTCCGTCGAAGTGGTGAGTGACGCAATCCTTTCGTGTACAGGATCTGTTCTTACGCCTCCTTGATTCATAAACACTGCCTATGCCTCTTCTGGAAAGATCCGGCAAAACGCTGCACAACGGAAGACTTGGCATTGGTTCTCTCAACGACAAGTATCCCGCGCTATGTATTGACCAGTCGTGTTGCGCGACCCGTACGCAACGCACTGTGTGCCAAGGTTCTGTGCCGCAGTAGATGATCGCACACTCACACTTTCCTTGCTTCAATTCTTTGGGAATAGAAAAATGGATCTAGTGATCCCAATAAGGCTTCGAAATGGGCCATTGCCTGTTCGTCCGTTACGTTTGCCGTCACGTTGCTTGTAACGATTGCTCATGTGTTGCCTGTCGCCAGTACGCTTATCGTCGGCACCAAACTAGAAGGAATTATCTCGCTTATTATGGCAGCTTTCTGGGCGGCAACTGTTGCAATCGTCACCAACGCGAGCAACGGACTCGGCGTCGAATCGCAGACCAACACGGTTTTGAACGGCAATCTCTACTACGCGAGCTGGGGAGGATTCATTACATCAATTGTGTTGTTGGTGAACTATCTCAAGGAAATCTTCGGCGTGGATGTGGTCGGTCAAGTCCGCAATCGCTCCGCGCGTCTCAGCTTGTGGGCCGGCCTCTTGGCGTCCGCTTTCATTGTCTTGGGATCCAGTGTACGTGTGTTCAACGGAGATTGCGATGGCAGCTCGGCAAGTTCGCAAGAGTACTGCAAGCGAACCAAGTTCGCCATTGCCAACGGGACTATCCTCTGCTTTTTTTCGATTGCGATTGTCGGTATGAAGCTCATGACGTCTTCGGCACCCTTTGTGGTAGAATTTGTGACTTCTATTTTCCTCGCTGTACTCAGTGCCTTTGGCGTCGCTTACGTCACGTCGGCAAAAGGTCCTGGAAGTCAGATTGGCAATCTTTACTACGCCTCCTGGATTTGCTTCATGAGCTCAGCCTTCCTGGCCGCCGAAACTTTCAATGAATACTCGTCTGCTGGAGCCGCCGGGGGTTCCAGTAACCACAACATGTCCAACGGCGACGACAAGCACGACGGGGACATTCAGGTAGAAGAGCTGGGCGACGAGCGCATCTAGAGGCGCAGTCCATCTACAAACATAGGTAGAATATATGTTCCGTTTAAAATCTCGTTGCAAGAAATCGTTTGCCTTTGTGACGTAGACATTTACAGGTAGCTCGCTTGCTTACGAATTATCCCGAATAGAAATACTAACATTGGATTTTACAGTTATGTCTTTTATCCCTCTTTGTGTTCCGTCCGCATCCTAGCCTAGAGATGGAATAATTGAAATCTAAACAACGGTGTGTCACCTGAAGGCTTCGACAGGATGCAGTAATCGAAGCGATAGAACCGAATGGGAGCACATGCTGTAAAAGTGCCATCCTTAGCCATGTTTAACCTCTCTCTTTTTCCTTATAATCAGGACCGCTACACAGAAAAATGTGCTCCCAAGTTCAACTTGCAGTTAATTTGAAACGTTTGCCGTGAAAAAAAAACTCATCTTGCACGCTTACAGTTCTTTCTTTTCCGATTTTTCAGGAGGGCTGTTGATGTACACGGATAGCACGTAAGTCCATACCCCCGTCACAAATAGCACGACCAGTGACGAATAAAACTCTCCTTGGTCGTCCACACGTGATCGTGCCGGCATCGTACTAAAGGTAGAGTAATCACGGATCCAACCCGCAATGTTCTCATTGAATTCAATCCGGTCGAGATATGCCGTCAGTGCCCCACCTAGACCAAGGGCGGTTAGCCCGATGGGAAAGTTGCTCATGAGCGAGGCAATATACCGTTCTGGCCAGCCGAAGACGAGTAGGGACACCAAAGCGTGACCGAGGGGAATGAAAACAAAGTAAACAACGGAATAAATCGTCGAAGAAGCATATTGGTGGCTGAACTGCGCAACAGCATAGTTGTACGCAATCATGAAACAGACATTGCTCAGAATACCATTGAATCCAAATCGGAACTGAAGTGGCACTTTGTTGAGAAATCTGCAGTAGGAAACCAGGGTGAGGGAAGAGTCATGTACAGCACTACATGAGTTCGAATAAATGGCACCAGGCTGCAACTTACGGATGCACCAGTCGAGGTTCGTGAGTCTCTTTGCTATTGGCAAGGGACACAGGTAGACCACGACTACGTGGTGATAGCGGAAGTTCGACTTTGGAGGAAAATTGGTGTCTATCGTCTTCCCGCTGAGATTTAAGCAAGGTCTCTTCAGGTAAAATACTTCGCCTTCTTGAAGATTCCTTCGACGATGTTCCGCATGCTTGCTCTACATCCTCCATGATAATAAAGAATCTTGATAGGTCGTCCGATGTGGGCTAACTGTAAGGCAGAGCTGACACTTTGCTTTCCATCGTCCGCCACCAAAATACTGGAGCGTTCACGTATCTCGATTACTGACAGTGAGTGCCTTCGTTCGATCTGTTTTTCGCCGGTTCTCCTTTGACTTAACTGTTAACACGTCTTGCAGTACTTCCTAGAATTTGGTAGGTTTTGCCAACCCTAGAACAACCCTCAAAAGGACTTAGTTAGTGTTTACCTTCTTACCTCTTTACTTCGTACAGACCGGCGCTTGAAAGTAACCAACCGCAACCTACCCCGCTTCGACATCGTCTTTGAACGGCCGTAGTAGAGGAGAACATAGACAACCATGGCGATTATCAGTGAGTGACTGTTATGCATCGTGCTGGCGCTTGTGGCGTATGAAGTCACCGGTTGCGTATTGCGCTGATAAAAATCAGAGAGCTTGACGAGTCAAAATAATTGTTGGCTACGACTTGCTTGTGTTCCTGTTGTCTAGAAAGTAGCTGATGAGGCACCTTGAAACGACGCAAATAGAAGTGCTTTGAGTTTTCGCTAAGATGTGAAAGTCTTACATTTTGCACTTTTTGTATTCCAACAGAGGCAGGAAAGGTTGTTATTGTCCTTGCCGGACGTCACGCTGGTAAAAAGGCAGTCGTTGTCAAGACCTTTGACGATGGCACTAGTGACAAGAAGTTCTCGCATATTCTAATTGCGGGCCTGGCACGAAACCCTCGAATGGTTACGAAGGGAATGAGCAAAGCTAAGGTTGAAAAGCGAAGCAAACAACTGAAGCCTTTTGTCAAATACATTAATGTACGTCATGTTTTCCCAACACGTTACGTCGTCGACATGGATTTGAAGAAAGCTGTCGACGAGGCTGATCTTGTTGATGCCGAGAGGAAGGTGGACGTCAAGAAAGGTCTCAAGAAACTTTTTTACGACCGATACCTCAACCAGAAGGAGGTCACCAGTGAAAAGAAGTCACAAGGCAGTTCGTACTTTTTCCAGAAACTGCGATTCTAAAATAGATCATTGGGTGTACTCCAAGCCTTAGGAACTTCTTGCGCGTGCATGTTTCAATGCACAAGTTTAACCACATACTTGAAATTTGCGTACTAGGACTTGTTTTGAATCAAAGGCTGAGGCGTAGTACGTCTTCTGGCGCAATCAAATAGGGCACACGACTATATGGCAAACTAAAGCCCGCCTCTATGAGGAGTTTGAGATGTCTAGTAGAGTGCTGATGATTGGCAAAATAGAAGGTAGCAAGCTTTGACGCGATAATATGTTATTTGTGACAAAAGATGCTTTCCTTCGGAAAGTGTTGGGTTCCTCTTAGCTAGCCTCTGCAGGCTCTTTTCCTTTTCGAATTTCCTTCTGAATCTTCCAACGAAAGATGGGATTTGAATGCGTGGCCTGGAGCATTTGGTTAAATTCGTCCGACTGCAGGCCATGCTTCTTGACAATGTCTTCCGCTTGTAACGGGAAGGCTTCAACAACCGCCCGTACCTTTGGACTCAGAAATGGCAACAACCCAGGATCGCTGATGTTCACGTTTGCTGGGAACTTGTCCACATGGAGAGACCGCTTTAGTCTCTCTATTTGGTCCGATCTCAATTGCTCAATCTCAGACATGCTTTCGCAGAACAGGTGAAGCTTATCTTTACGAAATGCTTGAAGAAGTTCTGCCGAAGCCGGATCTTCAATCAAGTTTGCCCGATCCATATTAATGGTTGCAGCCATGCGGTACAGGTACGCTTGCTCCATTACCTACGTAATTTAGGAAAATAGATAGTCAGAAAACGTTTAGGGAGTGCATTGCCATTCGCAAAAGTGAAATTTTCACCTACTTTCTCCTTCAATTGCTCGTCCTGCGAAATTTGCCGTCCAAGAGCATTAAACTCAGCAACCGTCATGCCCAGTGCCCGCAGCACTCGTCCGGAGTTTTGTACATACTGCGCGTTGATGTGCTTTTCGGCTTCTTTCATGTCGGTCCCCGTACCTCCAGCGGCCTGTACTTCAGCGGCGAGACTACGATCTCGGATACGTCTAAGACCTTCTGTCGCAGCCAAGCAAGCTGAATATTTATCGTACTCCAATTCCGAATTACTGAATAGGCTTGGCATCTGATCGGTCTCGTGCATACGTCTAAAGAGCTTGGAGCCTACATCCATATTCCCACCACGAGGAACGGTTCGGCCTAGAGTACTTTGACGCAGATTTTTTGGCTTCGTCTGCGGAGCCACGTGAACGGCAGATGCATTCGCATGGTCCGTTACTGCGATGATTGCGAAGAGGAAGAAGATAAGAGATGAAGAAAACATCGTCATGCTTGCGCTTGCATTGGATTGATGAACGTAGCACCTTGAATACTAGATTCTTACTGAGAGCGTCTGCGGAAAAATTGGTGATCATTTCCGTCACTTTCGCGGCAGATGAACATTTCGAAATTAGAAATAATCGGTGTTCTGGATTTGAGGGTTTTCGCGTGAAGGGTACCTTTTTTGCTCGCAAACGAGGTACGCCCGTCAAGCGACCCGTGGAACAAAAAGCCTGATCGTCGACCGGAGAAGCATTCTCCACACGGCCATCAAACTCACGATCACAATCAACAAACCTGGGTGCTGGGTCTTTCCGAACCGCCGTTCGTTAACCCATCGTGGCAACTGATTGTAACCGAAAGCGTGAGGCAAGCACAAGGTGAAAGTGAAGTGTCACGAGTCCTCATCGAAGAATTTCTTAGCGATCCTACTTCCGAACAACCGTTAGTTTGGCAAAATGGCAGAAGAGGAACCTTGGGGTCCCGCTGACTATGCTATCAACGGAGCGAAGGTAGGTCCGTACGTATAGATGCCGCCACTACCGCTACAGGCGCTCTATCCATGACAATTCATTTCGCTGGCGAACCTCAAAAACCGACTGTTCTTATTTGCAGCTACTCTTTGCAGTTTCACCGCTACTGGCTTTGGGATACGTTCTGTTTTCTGCCTTTGAAACCCCTGAAGCCGAGGCTTTGAAACGAAGGAAAAAAGGAGATTTTGAGCTTGACGGCCATGCCGAGTAGGAAACGCTCGTGATCGAATGGAGGACCATTGAAAGTACAGAATGTTATGCACACCGGTGTGCATAATTCGGGCATTTCTTTTTGTTCGATTGTAAGGTTTAGTTCTACTTGATTATGGTACTATTTCCAAGTCCTTTCGTTTAGATGAGCTTGCTATGGCGTTCATTGACAATAACTTCTATCTAGTCGACCGTGTTGCCCGTCTTTACAGTTAATGACTGTTGCAATGAATTTTTGATTTACTGTTAGGCCTCTAATTGCAGATCTCTCGACCTCGCCCCTAAGGTCAATTTCAGACGACGTACTGTGTACCGCCTAATTGTAGATCCAATTTTTCAGTGAGCTTTTTCATTGCGACATTTATTGCAGATTCACAGTCAGGAAATGGCTTGACATCAAATGTAAGGCTCTCTCTAGAGAGGGCGACGAAGCCCGAACTGAAAGGAAGGAGGTATAAAAAATGCAATGCCAGTGCTCTTTTCAACTTTTCGTAAATTTCCGGGTCTTGACATCCGGGTCTCTATATTATTTTCTCTTAGGGAGGTCGCTTCCCTGACCTCATGCATTCGGCACGTCATCATTGTAAAGTAAAAAGTCGTTTCGGCGCATCGAGAACGGGATCGGGATTCAATTTGTATGAAGGTATCTTTCTTGAAATGCCTCTGTTGAAGGTGTCAGGCATTGGAAGATCGCAAGTTTTGTTCTTGCACTTGGCGAGTATACGGCATTGTTTTCTGAAGTGATCAACCACTGAATCCTAGACTTGATAATCATGCAGCTTTACCTTGTGACCATTCTCTCTGCCCTTACGGCCGTCGGTGCCTTTACCCCCACCCACTTGTCGCAAAGGAGCCCCACAGTATTGAGTGCGGAAGCCAACCTGTCGCGTAAGGCATTCTTTTCAGCCGCTGCTATAACTTTGTCTGGAGTCGTGCCTCTTGTTCCCGCCTTTGCAATGGATCAGGAACTCGTTACGTCTCCCACTGAGCAGTGGGAAACCGGGAAGCCCACGGCCGCCGCAGAGAAAGACCGCATAGCCCGCTATGCCAATGCTCGTACCCAGATGACTTCGAATTTTCCGCCAATCAAGCGTCTTACTCTGGAGCGTAAGAGTCCTGTGGTAAGCTGCGTGGAAAAAAATGCCATTCCAATGCAAATGGATCAACAACTTAAATTTGATTTCATATTCTTACATTGATTTCCATTGACTTTTCCAAACCACAAAATTGACCTGACTGTGAAGACCCGTCTAGATATCAACGCACCTGATTTCACGGCCTACAAGAAAACCTACCCAGGGCTTTTCCGCGAATAGGTACATGGACACTTACGATGCTCTACATTAGGATTCACCTATCGATGACATGAATGCCGTTGTGTCCTCTATATCGCGGTACACTTCTAATAGGATGTATGAGAACAGGAAGTATGGAAGTATTTCCATTTAAAATGATTATGGTCAATCCGCAACAACTGCATTTGAGCTTTTAAAGTGTGAAGATGATCCAAAAGAACTGCCTAGCTGTTCTCAGGCGTATCGGGATTAAAATCTGCTTCGTAGTGACAAGGGTGAATTAACTCGCCTGTGGCAACGCAAACGTACATTCGTTCATCTTCCGTGACCGATCGCCATTCCCAGCTGAGGTGGACAAGATAGGCGAGATAAAGCGTTAGGAAAGCATATTCTCTTTGTAAGACGGATTTTTGACAGATCCCATGATGTCGACATACCCTTCAGCTGCAAATTCTATCGAGTTTCGAGCAGCGTTTTCGTGAATCTCTACAGCATTGCTCCATAATCGTGATCGTACGCGATTGCTATACTCGTTACGCATCGGAATAGGGACAACCTCGACGGTCTCGTTGAAATCCAGGCGCTTCTTATTAGACCGCGAAGGTGACTCGTTTGGTGCACCCGTTTTCCTTCTTTTAAGTGAATAAAGATCATCTGCTACTCTGTCATATTTCAAAGATTCCTGTAATAGAGCGACTTTTTGGGAACGAGGATGCACCCAATCCTTGTCGATCACGTTTGATATGCTACAACTGGGCGGCATGCTTCCGGACCGTTCAGAATAGTTCGAGTTCGAGGTGAGTGCGGACTTGGGGGGAAGCTTTGCCTCAATCCCGATCATGTTAAAGAATTTGTTGCGTACATCCTGACTTGAGGTTGCTTTCAAAGCCGAAGGTGGCGGGGCTTGCAGGACTTGCTTCATCATGCCGAAGAAAGAAGGAAGTACAGTTTATGTCCGTTCAGCAGTTGGAATTTGTGGGTTTAACACTCCACGGGCACACGATCGAACGGAGCATAGCTCTCCTCAGTGTGTCCCTTGATTGCTATTATTGAAAACTAACAAATCAACGGAAGGCATACCGGAACACTAAGGAGTGTGCAAAGTCCGGAGCTCGTGACTTTTGCCACGCAGCCTATTTGACGGAAAGACGGAGCTTCCCATCTTCGAAAGACGCGAGATGTGTATCATCAATCGATTGGTTTCCAACGTTGAACATTCATATAAAGACACATTGCGTCAGCGACGCGCGACATCCGTCAGAGTATATAATTATTACGGAGACTGATGCAAATATCGTTTTCGATAAATGCATACCCCAGGTCATTTTGGAGACTGGCAATTATCCCATCCTAACCCTGAAAGCAACAAAAGAATAATAAGGCATGGACGGTAAATGAACGCAGAGAGAGTGCCAGCTGTCAGAAGGCAATAACAGTTAGCAATAGAAAAGGAGTACATTGAGCGTAATAATTCAGCATATTGACTGTGAATATCGATTTTGAAAGAGTTTTCTAAGGAATATACATTGCGCTTTTTGTGGCGAAGGCTTCATCGATTGATGCCAATGCGACCAGCAATTGGCCGCAAATTCGCATGAAAAGCTATTTGGCCTTCCTTCGACCCTTCGTGGACCCGAGATTGAACGTTCATCTTTTTATGGGCTACGTCGCCAAGGGGGAGCGTGGAAGTAGATTTTTTCGTAATCTGTTTAGGAAGAGGGTTCGCCTTTGCAAACTGATTTTCGCCAAAAGTTTTCTCTTCTTGCTTTTTCTTGAGTTTGCGATGCATTTCCTCTGCTTTATATTGATTCCACTGTTCTTCTTGGCGATCCATAACTGCAAGATATACTTCGCCGTGATATTGAAAGTCTTCATCGTTATTCTCTTTCCACTCATGAAGTTTCTCAGTCAATAATTCTGTCAAACGCGGCAAATCTCGTTTGATTCGGCGAGCCATTTTTTCTTCTTCCATGAGCTGATGAGTCATTGATGCACCTCTTTGCTTCAGCCGTTCGGGATCCTTCTGTAATTCTTCATATTCGGCCCTCTCTTTAAGAATGAGCTCGCGTCTTTCAATGATACGCAAGATAGGCTTCATTTGCTCGAGGCGAGATTCAAGCGTGGCAACGTAATCTTCATATTTTTCCAGAAGATCATCGTTGTGCAAATTTCTGTCTCGGATATAGAACGGCTCGAACGCTCTGCGCTGCTCTGGGGTAGCGTTGATCTGTTCCCACAACGAAAAAATATTTTGGCGCGCTTCCTCGATCAGCTTGTCGAGCATCTGGGACTTAAGTGCATGCAAGCGCTTCAACTCATTCTCGCCCTTTTCGATTGTATCCATACCAAGCCCTTGTACGCTTTCCGTGAAAGCTACTTGCTCCTCCTCGGGAACACGTAGTTTCTCCCAAAGCACGGCAATTTGCGCACCCATCTCTTGAAGGTGGGATTTACGGCGCCGTTTCTCACCGTGCAACTCTGTTACTCGTTTAGTTAGGTCTTCTAAAGCACAGGAACTGATGCCTGTGCATGCTTCCGACTTAAACTTAGATGCCATAATAAAGCTCCCATCTTTGGACCGAACAAGCGATCCAGCAATTTGTCTGTCTATTTCTGAATCACTCGTACCGGCATCAATGCGTAGGTCGTTGTGCAGGTGCTGACAGTCTCGTAGAAGTTGAATGACTGCCGAGGTTCGAGTTGACAACTCTTCCTTCATTTCAGCCTTCTTCCGATGGAACTCGTCACGACGTAGTGCAGTCAAATCTGAGTCAATGTCACGCCATGTGATTTCCATCTCGATACCCAAAGCTTCGTGGGATTCAATAAGAAAGTCTTGACAAACTTTTAAGTCTTCTTTAGCAGCAATTGCAGTACTCCGGAGTTCGTCCAAAGTGGACTCCAACGATGAGAGTCTATCCGTTAATGTCATTCCTGGTTGCTCCTGGAGAATTTGAGGATCGATCGACATTTTTAATGCGGATGCGGTTGTCTCGATTTCTTCCTTCGCTTCCGCAATTGTTTGTCGAAATGTCTCGGCGACTCCTTTCTCCTCTGCAATTTTGTGCTCACAGAGGTCCCGAAATTTGACGAGAAGGTCCGAAAGCTGTGAAGCACGATCCTCGGGACTGTAGCCAACTTCGTCCCACGTTTCCTCGAGTTGATGGGCAGTCGAGGCTGCAAGCGTCGTCAAGGTTTCAGTAATTGTTCGCGAGGGGGAAAGGAGTACCATACTTCCACTCCTGTTTGGCGTCAAAATAGGAGTAAATCCAGCTGATTGGTTTATTGCATGGCTCGTGTCAATGCTGCAAAGCGTGGGGCTCTTCAGCGCACTGAATCTTGGCGATGCGGAGGATAAGTTGAACTTTACTGTCGGAGAGGAAAAGCGCTTGGATGCCATTGCAGGTCCCATCTTCTTGGTCGAGCGAGGTATTATGGTCTGCACAAACAGTTTCTTTTGAAGCTTGCATGATCGAGACTGTTCGGTACATTTCGAACTCGGAGCTATATAGAAGTTGTTTAATACATTCATACAGGAATGTTTATGGCATTCTGTCTTCTTTTGTATGGTAACATTCAATCACGTATATTGTATGGAAATCTTACCAGAAAAGCCGAGCACCACAGTTACGGAGCCGATACGCCTGTCAGTCAACAGTATGTGTCTCAACTGTCAAACCGTTCTTCTAATTTCTTTTGAGCCGAGTCCAATGTCGCTGTCATGAAAGTCTGCACATCGACCCCACCTTTAGCACGGCCAGCTACCACTGAACACAGAAAACATTGCCGACAGCCGACAATGGACAACTCACAAAGCAAGACAACAAACCGCTCTTCACTGTATAGGAGGGCTACATAGCCGTCGAGTCAACAGGGCCATTTGCAAAGCCATCTTTTGACGCGAGGCGAAAACTTAGAAGCATGGGAAAGGGATCGAATGTGCAGAAAAAGCAGCAGGCCCAGCTACGCAACCAGAAAGATAAAGGCAAAACCGATGAGGAACGCAAAGCTGCTGCCATCAAAACCAAGTACGTCGAATGATGAATCTTCTAACGAAGGATTTCCTGTGATCAATGGATTCAGCTTAGCCGCTAATAATTATCCAATTTGTAGGCAGGACGCAGCGGCATTCATATGCGAGCTCTGTAAGCAGACTTTCATGGTCAATGCCCGTAAGTCTCTAGACTTTGAATTTCACGTCGCCTTGGAGAATATCTCACTTCTCCTCCCCTCTGTTCTTCTTGCAGGTGCTCCTCTTCTTTATCAACACGTAGTTGCTAAGCACCCTGTTGGGACATCTCCATCTGCTTGTTTTCCGGTTCAGCTGAAGGATTTCGACCCTAGTGACCCCAAGGGAGAAAAAAAGCTCAAGGAGGAGCCGGTGGCGGCAATTATAAAGCCGAAGAAGGTGGTTAAAAAAGATCCTGGTCTGGACGATCTTTTGAATGCTGGTTTGACAAAATCAAATAAGAAGTAGATGAGTTTTGTAGGTAGTAGATTCCTCGAGCTCTCCATGCTTTCATTCAATCTGTCTACAGATCGGGGGATGGTTTGTTGGCTCCGTTGACTCTGCTGGATCCTTTGGAAAGATCTGTATCTTCCTCTGGTGAATTATTGTCGCGTCTGTCGATATTTCTGATGTTAATTGCTTTTCTCCGGTTCAGAATGTCGAGAGATTGCTTCTTCCAAAACGCAACCTTGTCGGAAGGAGAATCCAGTCCCAGTTTATCTAGTCTGGTTACGATTATTCCTTCAATGTTTTCCCCCGTCTTTTGTCCTACGTGCGTTGCGTAACCCAAATTTTTTCGCTCGCTTGATTGAAGAAGCGATCTGCGGTTTGCATGGCAAGCGTGGGGTTGGTCGCGATGTCGTTCAATGTGTTGGAAATGAAGTGTCGTACTTTTTTGTTGAAAAAAGATTGCAAGAGATTCGCAAGTTCTGTTGAAGAGCAGCCCTTCCGACCCGTTTGTTCTAAATTGAAATCCGATAGGTTCCCAATCATGGCGTTCAGGTCGTCCGTAACGTCCATATCCATCGCAAAAGTACCCATATCTCGATTCAATGGGCGACTTTGGACTCGAACTGTCATATTGCGCGACAGATATATACTGTTGAAACGCACAAATGAGGACGTTTGTTTGCTTTCCGCGTCGTAATAGTTGGAAACATCTGGTGGGAAGCCAAAGTCTTGTAGCTCGTTCCAGTTGTTGAGCGTCAACATGAGATTTGTAAACTCGACCAAAATATCCACATCATCGACCTCTATGTCCAAACAAGGCCTGAGGAAGCTGTCCCAGTAGATATACACTCTCCCAATACGTAAGGCTGTCAGCTCATCCGGTAAACCCACGGTTACGTTGTACAAAATTAAATGACGATCCAAAAGATTCATTTCAGAGGTTTCGCAGTGAATGACTGATCTAAGGATCTTGATTTCTTGCTCGATAGACTTTGGAATAAACAGGCCACCCCGTTCAATTAATGTTGATATGATGTTGGAAGGGCTTACTGTCAGCATGGAGGACCACAGAGTCGGCCTTTTGCACTCAGCCTTCTTGTCAGTGCTCCTTCTTTGAAGGAACGAGTTGTCATCGCACGGCGAGGAAATTGCGTTGGCGCAGTTTTTTACTTTGGAAGAAAAGCATAGTTGTACCGCCAGTACAGAGGCGATGGACAATAACGGCACGTATCTCATTGGTCCAAAAAGGGTGATTGACGTGTGACAATTGACTTTCTTTTGGCATGCCTCACAGGAATATAAAGCTGAACCTGAGCTCCAGAGAGTGTTTGTTTCGCCTCGTTTGATTTCGCCGCCTGGCGTCAGCACAGCATCCTTGTGTCGGACTTCATATAGAAACGCACGATCGAAATTGCTTGCGGATAATACGTCCGGATTGCTGTACCCAATAAATGTAATATACAGCGAAACTATTGGAAACCTCCCAAAGACAGGTATTTTAGCACTCTAGTACATTGTTCTAAATTGCAGAACAGGAGCAATCGTTCCTCCTTCAAAAAAATTTTATTCATTATTAAGTTGGTTTAGGGTAGAGAATCAACAGAAAAATGTGTGGAGATTCTCTAGGTATTCTACACTGGTCGTGCACAAATGCAGATCACGATGGCACATTGACTGTGTTTCCACGAATGCACCACTAGCTCACGGCCGCGGAGGTTTTGGGCAGAAGGGCTTGCAATTCTTGGACCGTCCGACAGTAATGTGTAAAGGGCGCTTGCTTTAAGGTGTCTTCTTTGTGGCTGCCCCACAAGACGGCTATCGCTCCCATACCAGCCGCTTCTGCGGCTTTGCCGTCACTCGGGCTATCACCAATGTAAACACAGTCTGCGGGTCGCAGATTCAGATCTCGGCATACTTGAAGCAAACCAGCGGGAGACGGTTTGGGCTCCGGCACTGAGTCGGCCCCGTGAATGGAGACAAAACGGTTCACGAGATTTTTATTTTGATCGTTGACTTGCAAAACAGCGTGCGCGTAGTTCACCGCCGCATTCGTCAGAGCCCCGAAGGCAATATCGGATGGAATGGCCTGTAAACACTCCGCCACGCCAGGGTAAAAGCCTGCCGTTTGGGACGACACGAGACCAACGTACAAATCGTCAAACTCCTTCCCGAGCTTGGCACCAACTTCGGCGTACGTTTCGTCGCCTGGTACGAGACCGGCGTGTCGGGCGAGTCGCTCCGGAGTGCAGTATACCGTGTGCTCGTGATAAATTTGTTCCGTGATAGGGTGGAGATTGTGTTTGTCGAGTATAACGACCGTTGCGTCGTATCCTAGCTTCCAGGAGTCGGCTAACGTGCCGTCAACGTCGAAAATGATGCCTTTGATATTTTGGTACATGCTGTTGTTGGCGTCGTCGTTCGCAGCAGGGACACTGGATGCAGGTAGCCTGAACGACCGAAAGCTGGAGATAGTTTGTGGGGTTGTAGAGTGAAGCGGGAAAGATGAAATGGTCTGTTGGGCCCACAGACAGTAAAGAAGGAATGAACGTGGGATCATGAAGGAAGGGAGCATTACCTTGCTAAACAGTGGTCTCGATTGCGACACCAACAACAACTTTCAATTCTGCTAGTTTATAGAGATCGCAGGTACTCTCAAAAAAATTTCGGCTCACTTTCGATCGGGATCCTCTTTCTGCAGGGAAACTCTGTTTCCGAAGAATCTATTGGAAGAGTCGTATCGTCATGGTGAGATTTTCGCCGTAAGCCGAACAAACGCACCGACGCCACGCAACAAAGTCACCCACCCGTCTAACTCGTGCCTTTTTGACAAAAAATGATCCGCCACCGGGCCAAGGAAACATTAACCCTACCTGTAGGTTTTGAATAGACCTACCTACATGCGTATCTATTCGATGGTACGAATGTGCGGCATACCCGGAGTTGTCTGTATCTTCCAAAGGGCGACCCATTTTGTGACGCATGTGTTTCCCAACTGTATTCAACCCGTGATCGTCGCATGTCGTGGTAGTGTCGATCGCTCTCGGTGGATATCGGTCGACGGTCGAGATCGACGATACGCATCTGTCAACACGATTGTTCGGGACAACCGTAGAAACAGACGACGAAGCGGTTCGGACCCCGCCCGGGTTCGTCACCCGTTTTACCCACGTACTCTATAAACCATTTTCCCCGACGCCTCTCTCTAACAGATACGCTATTCATCTGGTCTACACCTCACAAGGTGGCAAACGTAGCACGAAAACACCAGCCACAATTCTATTTGTACATCGACCTTAGGTGTGCCGTCCAGGTAGATACTGCCAAGCGTTCCCGATTGGACTGCTGACATCGGAAGAACCCTCTGGCCGTCCAGGTAGCGCCATGGGGGGAGCTCAAGCCGATGACGACGCCATTGGAGGCGGGGGCAACGAGACAATGGAAATGATTGCTAGAATGGGATACCCGGCGATCCGGTTTTTAGCCGCCTTGAGTGTTGCTTACTTGGCGAGTCGCGCCTCTTCGTAAGTTTGTCCCGACAGAGAATCCCTTCAGATGCTTCTGCTCGTTGCACGTTAATGAAACGGAATCCTCGAATTGCTGCTTCTCCTATTGCCTCTTAGCTGACACCATTTCAATATTCTACCACAGGACACAACGACTGTTCTCGGGCACTCTTTCGGCGGTCTTTGCAGGATTTTTGACATATACGTACTTGGAACCACTCTTTGTTCCAGTCGGATCCGACACAGCCATGGTCTTCCTATACATTCTATCGATCAACGCGTCGCTTGTCGGTTTGTCTCTTGGTGTGCTTCTGCCCGTAATCTTTCCAGGATTCTGCTTCGGCAGTGCCATCGTCCTGCTCGTAGGTTGCTTCCTTCATCTGGCCAACTCGTACTTTTTCCCCGTGGTGGGCGTAGTTTGTGCGATTGTCTCCGCTGTTTTGTCGTCCCGGTACGTCCCTCACTTTCGGGCTCGTGTAGAGTTCAACGGAAGCAAGTCCGCTCCATCTCTCACATTGCTTGCGTTTTTGCAATATCGTCAGAACCAACTCGACCTTTTTCTTGTTGTTGGCCACCATTATGGAGGCTGGTGCGGTTGCCGCGTGTTTGGTGCTCAAACCCATGTTGCCCTACCTCATGGACATTGTGAGGGGTTACCCTTACTATCCCCACGCGGACGACGGTACCGCACCCGATGTATCCGTTGCGAAGGAGCTCTTGTACGGTCTCGTGTGGGTAGCTTCTTCGCTTTTGGTAGCGGCCTCGATTGTTTATCGAGACGGCCACGTTGCTGACTTGAATCCATGGCGCCTCTTCCGATCGCATAACTACACCGCCGTACCGACTACGATTGGGGACAGCAACAGCAAATTGGGACGAGAAAACTCACTGATTTCCCCTCACCGTGATCCGCCGGGAAACCAGGATACCTACAACATGTTTGATCCGGGTAAATTACCTCCGCGTTTGGCAGAGTACGCCAATCTGGTGTACTCGGCGTGTGAAGATCTGGGCAACTTTTTTGGCTTTCAGGATTCCTCGGTTCGGAACCAGGCAGAGCACTTGTTGATCTTGCTCAGCAACAATCGGCGGTATATGAGCTCACACATTCTTCCACCTTCGGTCCAGCCCCCGAGTCCCATTCACGCTTTGCACGCCAAAGTCTTTTCGAATTACGTCAAGTGGTGCCGAGCCATGGGTGTTTCGCCAAACTTTTCCAAAATGAATACGTCCATGAATGCGCCACCAGCGGTGGCCAGTCGCGTAGTCGATTTGGTTCTTTACTTTTGCGTTTGGGGCGAGGCGTGCAATCTCCGTCACATGGCCGAGTGTGTCTGGTTCTTGTACCACAAGACCATGGAGGAGTACATTCGAAGCGAAGGATATACGCAAACGCGAAGTTTGTACGCCGGACACTTTCTGGACTTTGTGATTACACCAATTTATGACATCGTGGCCAAGGTATGTGGCGTGGCTGCAATTTGTTGCAAACCGAATATATTATTCTACTTTTTGTTTCTTATTCTGAATTCCTTGTTGAATATTTTTTAGAACATGAGGTCTGATGCGGATCATCCCGATAAACGGAACTACGATGACTTTAACGAGTACTTCTGGTCCCGCAACTGTCTCCAGTTTCGTTATTCTTCGGAGAACCTGGATGCGGACGATATTGAGGGCACCGGAGGCATTGCTGGTCCATTGAACGGTGAGCTTTATCCTCCCATTGCGGAAGGTCTCAGCAAAGCTCCCAAGACCTTTCTGGAGAAGCGCTCTTGGCTCCGGGGTATTTTAGCTCTAAACAGGATTTTGGAGTGGCACATCGTTACCTTTTACTTACTTGGAGTGGTGGCTTTTTCTCGCGAACTCGTTTGGGGTTGGGTATTTTCCCTTCAAGTTGCGAGTGCCGTATTCTGGATCTTCAACGCTTTGCATCTTTGCTGGGCCCTTTTGGAAGTTTGGGGCAGCTACCCTGGTATCCAACTATCTGGTACCGATGTCTGTGGCTCGGTGTTTGTGTTGGCTGCTCGCTTTCTGACTCTTGTCTACCAGACACTCTATTTGATGTGGGCTTTCTCGCCACAGAAAGGAATTCATTTAGGTATCGAGGCCGACTCAACGTTTTGGTGGTGGCAGTACGTTTGGCTATCTTTGCTTGTGATGATTCCTTACTTCATCGAGATGTTCTTGCAGATTATTCCCTCGCTAGCGACCCGTATCTACACGAGTCAGAACGACTATGTGCAGTCATTTCTAAACATACTCTATCCCCTCAGCCGTTTATACGTTGGCAAAGAGGTTCACGAATCGTTTGGGCACACCATCGTTTACATTGCATTTTGGACGACGCTGATGGCTTGGAAGCTTTTCTTTTCCTACGTCTTTGAGGTTCACTCCATGGTGCTTCCTTCCCTCCAATTGACGGATGATTATTTGAACTACCCAAACCAGAGCTTCACAAAAATGATTCTGTTGTTGAGTCTACGCTGGCTCCCGCAGTTCATCGTATATTTGATTGACATGAGTATCTGGTACGCGGCATGGCAGGCGTTCGCCGGAACGTCAGTAGGATTTTCCGATCATCTCGGGGACATTCGCTCAATAGACGACATTCGAATGAATTTTGGACGCGCACCGGAGCATTTTTGTAAAAAGATGCTGTCTCAGGATGCCGGAAGTCGTCGCGGCTCTTCTGCAAGTTTCTTGTCCTCGTCTGGAAACAACCTCTCCGAAGGGTCGTCGCTTCTTGGCGCAGACCCACACATGTTGCAAAGCTATGTCAATCGACTACTAGACGTTCGTATCCAAAAGTGGGTAATGTTTAGTGCGGCATGGAATGAAATCATTGACCACTTTCGCGAAGAAGACATAATCTCGACCACCGAAAGTGACAACTTGAAGTTTAGTCAATTCGATGGGTTTAGTCAGGCGATATACCTACCTGTATTTCAAACCGCAGGGGTTATTGATGATGTTCTTTCTGAACTTGAGCGACCAGCCGAGGAATACAAAGATCTACGGACTGGCGAGTATACCGACGAGAGCTTTTTTAAACCCATAGCTTCACATGTTACAATGCAGACGGCCGTCGCGGAGGTATGGGAGCTTGGCTCGTTCATCTTTCTTCAAGTGCTCGGCCCTGTCCACAGCAAGGACATACATGCCGTCGTTGCGATGATGAACAAGTGGATTGAATCAGAAACAATGTCTGGATGTTTAAAGCTCGAAACAATGAGAGGTGTCATGAAACATTTTGTTGATGTGGTCCGCATCCTCGAACGCGGCATAGTGACGCGGAATCCGACCACTCGACCGAAATCACTAACGAAGAGAGCTCCAGAAGCAAAGCCGACTATGAAAAGATCGAGAGTGCGCCGTGTTGTTAGTGCTGGATCGTTAAGCAGCTTAGATGCCGAGAGCAAAAATCGCGAAATGAAAAATCAACACGAAGTCCGTGAGTCTGTCGATGTAAAGATAATTGACGCGTTGAGAGATCAAGTTCGTGACAAGTTTCGAAGCTTAACCCATGCCGTGAAGGGCATGCTGAAGAATACGGCTTCAAACAAAGACTCTCGTGATGTTCTTGATCGTCTGACATTCCTCGGGAGTATGGAAAACGGATTCTTTTGGGACGATTCATACGCCTCTGAACAGCTTGACGTAGCGTCGAAGAACGAGACATTTAAAGCTGTACTAAAGAAGATGCACGGATTGGTTTGTATGCATCCAGATGATGCTGAGCCTAAGTCAAAGGAGGTCCGCCGTCGTTTGACTTTCTTCGTGAATTCGCTTTTCATGGATATGCCAAACGCGCCCTCTATTCATGACATGTTTTCTTGGAACGTCCTTACACCTTATTACTCGGAAGATGTGACGTACAGCAAAGACGATCTTGAGAAGCGATCAGATGCCTTAGGTGTGTCAACATTGCTGTATCTCCAGACTCTTTATCGATCAGACTGGAATAACTTTCTTGAGAGATTAGGTATCAAGGACGAAGATAAGGTGTGGTCGAAGAAGTACGTAAACGAAACTAGACGTTGGGCGAGTATCCGCGCCCAGACACTCTCTCGAACCGTCAATGGTATGATGTACTGTGAAAAAGCACTTCGCCTGTTGGCTAATCTTGAAAGACTCGACGAAGACACAACGAATGACCTTATGGGAGAAAAGTTTGGATACATTGTATCATGTCAAATGTACGGAAAAATGAAGAGAAATCAAGACTCAAAAGCAGACGATATCGAAGCGTTGATGCACCGTTTTCCCCTTATGAGAGTGGCCTACATCGACAATATTCGTCTGAATCGCTCGGGTGCAAGCGCTTTCTATTCTGTTCTGGTAAAAAGTGATAGAAGAGGCAACATTCAAGAGGTCTACAGGGTTCGCCTTCCAGGAGATCCAGTTCTAGGTGAAGGAAAACCCGAGAATCAGAATCACGCAATGATATTTACTAGAGGCGAATATGTTCAGACAATTGATATGAACCAGGAAGGTTACTTTGAGGAGGCGCTGAAAATGCGAAATTGCCTACAAGAATTTGCTAAACGCGAGGGACCTTTGCCAACGACCATTCTAGGTCTACGCGAGCACATTTTCACAGGCAGCGTTAGTTCTTTGGCGAATTACATGGCTCTGCAGGAGATCTCTTTCGTGACGCTTGGTCAACGCGTCCTTACCCGACCCCTGCATATCCGTCTCCACTATGGTCACCCCGATATTTTTGACAAGCTATTCTTCATCACACGAGGCGGTGTGAGCAAAGCATCACGGGGCATCAACCTGTCGGAGGACATTTTCGCTGGATACAACAACGTTATACGTGGTGGATCTGTCGGATTCAAAGAGTATGTGCAAATTGGCAAGGGCCGCGACGTTGGAATGAGCCAAATCTACAAATTCGAAGCAAAGCTGAGTCAAGGAGCAGCAGAGCAGAGTCTTTCCCGTGATGTTTACCGAATGTGTAATCGCCTGGATTTCTGTCGTCTCCTCTCCTTTTATTATGGTGGGATTGGCCACTACTTTTCCAACGTCCTGACAATTTTTACTGTCTACGTTGTGGTATACCTCATGACAGTTTTGGCTATCTACGATCTTGAAAAAATTGGCCAGCGACTTATTACCCCGATGGGAACGATCCAAATGTTGCTAGGGGGTTTGGGTCTTTTGCAGACGATTCCGCTGTTTGCAACTCTCGGTGTCGAGAGGGGTTGGCTCGCCAGCATGCAAGAGATCTTCCTCGTCTTTGTCACCGGTGGCCCTCTTCATTTCATGTTCCACATACAGACGAAGGCAACTTACATGGCGCAAACAATTCTCGTTGGCGGGGCAAAATACCGGCCGACAGGACGAGGTTTTGTGACGCAGCACACTCCGATGGATGAACAGTTTCGCTTTTTTGCAGCAAGCCATCTTTACCTTGGAGTGGAACTTGCTGCGGGCTTAATTCTCATGGGTACTTACACCGATGCTGGACAGTATGCTGGGAGAACTTGGTCGCTGTGGCTGGCCGCGGCATCCTTTCTGTGTAGTCCGTTTTGGTTCAATCCCCTCACCTTTGACTGGAATGTTGTGACTAGCGACTATGGCCTCTGGCTGAAATGGATACGGGGTACTTCTGGAGGGGCTTCGAAGAGTTGGTCTATGTGGTACAATGAAGAGAATTCCTTCTGGAAACAGCTTCCTCTGACTTCCAAATTGTTGTACCTCATCAAAGCTGTTGTGTATCTTGTGATCGGAGAGGGAATCCGCCGTTCTGCCCTCTTCCGGTCTGATATAACTTTGAATCCGCCTACAATAGGGGTGGGAAAGATTCTCATCTTTTTGGCGGTACTCATAGTCGTCGGTCGAATTTTTTCTGCTCATGAACGCACAATGCCATATCCTGTACGGAGAACTATCGGCATCCTAATCTTCTCCGGTATGTTCGCAGGGATTATAACTCTTTTTATTGAAGATACCAACTACATTCGCTACGGAATGGCGGCCTACTATGGGCTCGGCGCTGTATGCTTGGCAGGTCTCCTATTTGGTTTCAGGATTGTGAAGTACCTTTACTGGCTTCACGATATTGTCTGTGCTCATCTCATCTTTATCCCTCTTTTCATTCTCGGGGCTCTCCAGCTCCCCGGAATGATCCAGACATGGTTGCTGTATCACAATGCCCTTTCCACAGATGTTGTGGTTTCAGACATTCTTCGATACGCGAGAAAGACGCAAGAATCAGGAGCAGGCGGCGAAAAAACAGAGGATTTGGTGGAGCAGATATCTGAGCTGCGCAAAGTTGTGCAGCGTCAAGAACAAGCCCTTGCGAGTGCAGGGTTCACGGGTGGCGATGGCCAGCTTGTATCATCAGCCTCCATTGGATCGGCAATGTCCAATAATTACCTGATATCCGCACCCGATCAACCTCAAATCCGTCAAGCTTCCGACGCCGGGCGAGGGTACGGTCGGGCGCTTAGTTTATCCGGCTTGGATGTATGGGGAAACATGGCGCTCGGCGATGTTCAAGCCGAGGATCTCCGCCAAACTGATTTGACGCCGGACACCATCCCTCAGAGAGGCACTCCTGGACAAACTACGACGGTAGCGCAAGGATTTTCGTTCTCTCAGCCGGACACGATGCCACCTCGGCTCTGAAGCAATCAAAGAGATATTGTAGTTCACCTTTATACATGGCCCGTGTCTGGTGCATTTCTTTATTGAACGAGGTCGCTAATATTAACAGTAAAACGCTTACCATGAACTTTAATTCTACGCTACACCATTACATATCACTTCTCCCCTACGGTGTTTCGCTTGTTTATAGCACCATAGACACAAACAAAATTCAAGATCAGGGTCGCTAAACTTGGCACGAATGAAATACTGTAACAGTTTCAATGCCGAGCGATATATAACGAGAGACATTTCCCAACGATGAACGACACATGCTTTTACCGAAACGAATGGGAGTGACCTCTAAATAATTCAACGATGTCTTGAAGACATGTCGAGTCTGAAAATCGAAAGCAGACGGTGACGAGTGATGCAGGATGTCAAAGCTCATCGTTTTCCATCCACTTTACGGAAGTCCTTTCCAACTTGGAACAAAATCGCTTTCATTGACTGTGAAAAGGCCAAAATCATCTTGTCACCCCGGGTGTCTGACATCAACTCATGCCGTCCAGGATTCTAACTCCTACTCTGTGAATATGCCACACTATTCGTTCGACGCGGCTGCGTTTCTGGATCAGTGTTTGAAGGCCATTCAAGAAGTGATTGACGCGGAACATTCGTCCCGAAGGACGCACCCGGCCCTTACCGATTTGAGGGGTTGCCTACTGACAACAGAGCATCTTCTATTTGAACACTTTCAGTTTCTTCTGGAACGAGAACGACGCGAGGTATCGTCGTCAAAAACGGTGCATTCACTGCTTTGCTCGAGGGTATATCCTTCCAATTTGCAGTCGTTGGTAGAACTCCTCAAGCGTATTCTGCAAGAAAAGCAAGCTTTGGATCAAGAACATCCAGAACAAGCTTATGTCTACCATCAACAAGATCAGTACAGATCATACTACCAGAGCCGAAATTCAATAGATTCGCTTCTATTCCGGCTGGTAGTGATTCTACAGTTGTGTTTGGTCCGTACTGACGATGCAAGGAATTCGACGAACTTTGGTCGGCGAAAGGACATTGCATTAACGAACACTCCTGGTTACTTTTCGTGGTGGATAATCGCGACAGTAGGATTTGCTGGGGCGAGGACAGCAGCGACCGCATTCCCGAGAACACTCTTGGCTATCAGGGGGGCTGCTGCACGCGAGGGCGTCACAATAGTCCAAGCCGTGGGCGGACTTGTTTTGCTAATGTCTTCGGCAAATGCAATTCGAAAACGATGGGGGAAATTGTGGATCGCGTCAAGGATAGCAAATAGCTCGGAAAGTCTACAGGAATGGAATCAACAATGGGCAATGTTGCAATTTAATGTTTCCAAGGACGATAAGTCGTCCAATGCACCATCGTCGTCTCCTACTTTGCCAGCCTTTGACACGTGCAAAACCCAGAAGCTGGTACGCTATGCATTTCGAGATACCCCATGGGTAAGTCAGGAGAACGGTATATACCAGGTTACATGAGTGCTGCCCTGGTTTCTTACACACTGTTTACACACGTTAGGCTTCCTTCTGGCACTCACAGGGTGAACTTCGTTTCATGATGCTGAAACGCGCCATGGATGTATTTTATGCTTCGGTTGGGACGGCGATAACTTACACTGGCAAAAGTGCCGGCTCCGATCGAGGCAAGTGGCAACTCACAATCGCCTCTGCTGCTGCAGCCTCATTTTACTCCCTGATTGGAGCAAACCGCAAGGCACACGAAGTGACATCTTCGTCTGATTCGGCACGATCTTTGATCCAGAATGCATGGGGAATGGTCTCGCTACCAGCGATTAAAAGCTTGTCGCTACAGGCCTCCCGTTTGATTAAGGGTGCTTCTGTTGCGGATCGTATCGAGATTTGTGGCGTGTCCTGTTTCATCCTGTCCAAGGAACCTGCCCCAGAACTGGCGGCTGCGATTCGGAGGGCGCAACGCCTTTTGGGTCGGCGTAAAATGCAGTCTAATGCGCTGTCTACAATCGACGAGGGCACGGAACACAATCCGGACTCAATACAAAGTCCCAAGCCCTTTGCTGCTTCGTCCGATCGCCATCGCCAGCGCGACGTCATATTTCATCTAACTGGCGGTGGTTTCTTCGCACACATTATTGCTTCCGATTTGCCTTTTTTATTGGATTGGAGTGCGGCTACTGGAGCTGTCGTTATTTGTCCCGAATATTGTTTACTGCCTGAACATGCCTTTCCGGACGCGTTGCACCAAGTAGAAGACGTTTATCGATCGTTATTATGGGGCGACTCCGTCAAGAGTCTTGGTTTTGAAGTAAATCGCATCGTGGTGACAGGCGAATCCGCCGGAGGCAACTTGGCTGCCGCTCTCTGCGTGAAGATCTGCATGGAAAGAGATGAAATACATACGAATGTGAGTATGACCGCTACGGGGGGCAAACGAAACGTCTCAGATACGTCCATGGATTATATCGAGAAGGAAACACCACCTTCCTTGCGCCTCCCAGACGCGCTTATGCTCTCGTGCGCGGTGCTGAACCTCTCTCTCGACTTAACTCTCTCTCGGGTCGCTGGTACCGACGATCCCGTCCTCCCGAGCGGTTTGATCTCCGCAATTTCTGACGCATATTTGCCTTCGGAGTCGGGAATCAGCAAGAAAAATCCTCTGGTATCTCCCATATACGCTGCTGACGACTGCTTACGCCGCTTTCCTCCGACTTTGCTGTTCGCGGGCTCCAATGATCCTCTCCTGGATGATTCTGTCGCTTTCAACAAAAAGTTATGCTATCTTGGGGTCGAATCGGAACTCCGCGCTGTCGCGAATCTCCCTCACGCCTATCTTGGACTAGGTACTGCAGGTTTTCCGGAGGCGCAACAAGTACAACAGGAGTGTCGAACATGGCTTTCGCATAAGCTAGCAACGGAGTCTGCATGCTAATACATAATCCTGTATGCTTATTGTTTCTGGTGCGAGAAAAGCTAAGCGAAATCTGTGTACTAAAACAAACAAAATTGGTTCGCTTTACATCATTCCAGTAAAGTACACTCTTATCGCGTCCGCGATTTAACTTGTTCTCGTGGCACGAGTTCTAGTACCGGTTTCATTTGCCGATAGGTTGGATCCCAGGGTGCTGGGGTTTCCCACTGCTGAGTCCGTGGATTCCTCCAGGCCTGTACCATTTGCTCTCCCTCAGACACTGGCCTATTACCGCCCTCCCCTATCATGTACGATGATGCCTTCGCAGTAACTAGAACCGCGACGGTCCCGAAAAGTAGATTCCGCGGGCGGAAAAGAGTCGATACAAATACTTGCGTATGCGAGGTAGGTCGTTGTTGCCTGTATCCTTTGCCGAATTGTTCGTACAGCTTTCCTGCAAACGCTTCTTCGTGTCGGATGCCGGCACCGAATCGTCCCGCCCCCTCCATTTTGAGATCGTAGATTTGTCGCGTTTTCGAACTGGACAGGACCGATGCCGCCTCAGAAATTTGCCGAAAGCGCTCCGGATTTGCCTTGGGACCGGCCACATCCGGATGCGTTTCTTTCGATAGCTTCCGGAAAGCCGCCTTAATGTCTTCCGTGCTCGAATTTTTGGTAACTCCTAAGGTTGTGTAATGACAGCCTCCCATGGTCAGTCGTCTTTCTGTAACATTTATTCGGATACGCCCATTGCTAATTCTATACACCTCTTTGTGGTTGTTGCTTGCATTATTTGCGTATCGGCATATGTCTCGCAAAAAAAAAACTTCTCTTTTGTGGGAATGCTCTTTTTGTTACACCAGCTCACAAAGCGACGTCGCGTGGTACCGTTATTGTAAGAAAACAAAACGACAGGGAGCTTTTTATTGGCTGATTATCATGCCTAGATTTTATACTTATGTATTGTTGTGTGAGCACAGCAAACAACCTTACCAAAGGGACCTCCACGCCTACTGATTGTGATCATCGCGAAATACTCTCTTGAGGAATAAGCTCAATCCTGCATTATTGCATTCGGAAAAGTCTGCGGGGCATTGTTGACAAAGTGCGCCCCGGAACCTTGATGATTCGTTCTCGAGCTCTGAATGCTGTGGGGACTCGAACGTTGCGTTTTAAATCGTTTCCGTGCCAGTCGCTTTCCGCTTCGACCCAATGTATCGTTGACGACAATATTGGCTTGACCGCTCCGCGCACAGGGCAGTCGTTACCGACACTGGTACACAGCGCCCTGTCTGGAGGATGTATGGAGTACGCTCGAGGATGGGCATGGCAATCCTACTTACTCAACCAGCGCTTAGCTAAACGAAGGAATGCGCACCAGGATCAAGAATTTTCACAAGAGACGAATGATTGCGACACGGTACTGCTTTTTGAGCATGCCCCTGTCTACACTTTAGGGCGCGGCGCGGATGAGAATCATTTAGTCTTTTTGCAGCAGGAGAACTCAGAGTGCGAGGCGAAAAGCAAGCTTGCTCGTAGAAACCGGGGACCGGGCTCGGCTCGCCTCTCCATGGATCGGTCTGTTTTGAACGAACAGCACTTGCAAAATTGTCACGTTAATGATGCCCGGGAAGCGATCCACGCGTTGTCGCAGACCGCGTCTCCGGTGCTAGCCCCTAATGGAGTACCCGTTTATCGAGTAGAACGCGGCGGGGAGGTCACGTTTCATGGGCCCGGTCAGTTGGTTGTGTACCCTTTAATCGATTTGACGCGGGAACCGTTTCAACAAGACTTGCACTGGTTCCTGCGCAAGGTGGAAGAAGTCGTCATTCAGACTTTGCAAGCGTATGGGATCGATGGTGTCAGAGACGAAATGAATACTGGCGTTTGGGTAGATCATCGAAAAGTTTGTGCCGTTGGTTTGTCCTCCAGTCGATGGATCACGACTCACGGCTTCGCCCTCAATATATGTCCAGATTTGACTTATTTTGACACGTCCATCATTTTGCCTTGTGGCATTGATGGGCGCGGCGTAACGAGCATTGCTCAAATTTTGATGGAGCGAGGCGAGACAAAGCTACCGTCTGTAAAAGACGTTGGAACGGAAGTACTTGCAAAGCTGCAATCTGTTTTTGAGATCCACTTGGAGCCTGGAGCAGATATCATATAAGATAATGCACCATGATCAACTTGCCTTCAGTCGTTGTGAATGGAAATCTTAAGAACCGTATGGTATACCAACAGGCACTCTACGTCGCTCCTCATTCAATTCCACAAGGACCTAGTGTCGTCTCGTACATATTTGGAGCTCTAGATAAAGATGAGAGTTCTCTATTACGGCCTCTGCACCGCGTCGATGCAGGCGTGTTTATGGTCGTTTTCTAGATCCATCTCTTATCTTTGATTAATTTCCCGATGCAGACAGAACAGTGCGTCTATTTCAGTTGTGTCCTTACGGTCAGACGAGACGGTTCCATTCTTAACAAGGATGAGTCGAGTACCAATGGAAAAGTCCGGACTGCACCGGAATATGTGTGCTTCATGTCGGTGCAATGTGGCAAAGGTGTTCAAGCTTTCTTAAGTGGAAACATTGTATTGCCAAAATCTATTGCTCATGGTCAGAAAATGTCGGCAAAACATGATTTCTTGTACCGATGTACTACTCCCGCTGGGCACTTTCGTCGTCGTCCTCCTCCTCCGCCCGCATTGCCGCTAGCTGAGCCTCAAGGCTCGACCGAAACCCTGGGTCGATAAGTGTATCAGTCGAAGGGCCGGGGACCGATCTGCTAGCTTTGCTTGTCGGACTGATATTTGAGCGACTCGCGGCAGGTTTATTGGCTGTATAGGATTTGTCCGAAGAAGACATGTCTTCTCTTCCTACCTTTGCATTCGCAGCAGGTCTTTCGACAACATGCTTTTGAGCTTTGCTCTCATCGGAACTTGAACTCCACGAGTCCTTGCGCTTAGGTTTCTTTGTGTTTGGAAGCTGATTGTCGTCTTTCTGCTGCGCTAATTCTTTATTCGAGTCGGGAACGGTCAACCTTTCGCTGTTCTCTGGTTGCTTTTGTGCAATGCTTTGTTTGGTGTCATTTGATTGTAGATCACTATCGTAGTATTTAATAGCTCCCGTGCGATGCTTTGTTCGTCGGCTTGAAAGCGTGGTTACTGGGGTTGGCTTTTTCTTGGCAGGAGCTGATATGGTTCGTTTCCGTTTGGCGGTTGTCTTGCGACCCACTGCCGAATTGGCCAGTCTGGCGGAATTGTACTGCTCGCAATCTTGATCGTCGATGACGCCTCCCAACCGCGTATTCGAGCTCCCGCCACTGGACCCAGCTGCCGCTCGAGCTTTTTCCACCTCAGATGCAAGCTCATCAATTCGGCGTTGCAGGTCTTTCACCTGGTTGTGCTTTTCGTTGTAGAGGGTAAGAAAGTTCCCCAAAAGCTCATTTTTCTCGTGATCCCATTCCCCTTCGAGCTTTTGTGCCGTATCTTTCCATCCATACAAACCACTTTGCATCCGTTCCAGCTTTCGTTGGAGGGTGGCGCACCGAGCTTGTTCTTCAGATACCACATCAACCAAAGTCAAGGATACGTCAAAAGCAGAACGAGTGTGGTTTTTCTCCAAAGTTCCTCCCCACAACTTCCGTATCAGACCGGACTTGCTGCTCTGTAGTATCTGAATCGACAATCCATCTGCAGTTTCGTTCATCTTGATCTCGCTGGCATTTTGAGTCTCGCTCACAGTCAGCTCTGTCTGATCCGTTTGTCCGGCTCCAGCTAAATACGACAACCAGGCGTTCACCGCACCATCTTCTTCTTTCGCCTGAACTTCCCTGCCGATTTCCCCTTGTGTAAAGGTGGATTGATACACTGCGTGACTGTTTGCGACGGAAACAATCCAGGCTGTTTCGTCGGATGGTTGGCCATCGTTTGGAATGGCGGTGACGGTAAGAATGCTTTCGTGGGCAGCGGGGGAACCATCGGCGTCGTTCCGTCGCACTTTCCGCACTACGCGGGACGGTAGAGACATGTGTATTTGCTGCGGAAGAGGACTCGGGAGCGATTTTCACTGTCCGATACGATAGAGTGCTAACGTCATGCTGGGAATGCGTACAATCATCTGAGGTTCGAGCTTTTCGTTCATGATGTCCAAAAAGAAGAAAAGTTTGGACGGTCGGGTTCATTTTCGGAAATCTCCAGTGGGTGTGTGTCTGTCGTATATTTATTATACGCTACAAGTGACGACATACATGTCGGCTTTGTTGTCGCACTTGATTGTGTTTCACTGTAAATTCAAAGTCAATACCAAGTGTGACGAAATGAGTGACTTATAGGTACTTTTGACGGCATCGTCACGGAGTTGCGCATTGTTTTCCATGTGACACACGAAAAAGGCAATCCGTTGGGACAACTCGACACGGACAGTCAACCAGAGACATTTCCATCTCCTTCGAAACGTTCCATTTTTCCGTGGGGAGAGGTTGTGCGTCTCACGTTCCAATTCATTCTACCATTGCTTCCTTTGCGCAGAACCTACTTTGCATTCACGATCGACGTTCCTTTACCATGAGTACTGCAAAGGCTAACGCAGTGGAAGAGTTGGAATCCGGTATACGAGTCGCCGATCCAATCCGGGCTGACGACGATCACCGCAACGATGAGATCGTGGACGACCAGGTGGCGACGCCCATTGCTGCGGTGGAAGTCCAACCCCGTCTCACGAAAACTTCCGAAGATGTGGTGCTTTTGGAAAAACAGCACGTCAATGATCAAGGAGAACCGATTGATGTAGCGCGAGCCGAACAAGACCGGAACCTTACCAGCGAATCCGACTTGTCGGATACGAATCGTAAGATATGGGTCGTTACGACTGCCGCCATGCCGTGGAGGACGGGAACTTCGCTTAATCCCTTAATGCGAGCCCTATATTTGACGCGGGGACGTCCCAAGCATAGTATCACTTTGGTAATTCCTTGGCTGGAAGACATCAAATCCCGGAAAAAGTTATACGGAGATGCCTTGTGTTTTGACGATGGGGGCAAGCAAGCCCAAGAGCAATGGATTCGAGAGTACTGTCGGGAACGTTGCAAGTGCGAAGGTACGTACGGATTGCCCCGGCAAGTCCTTTCTATGTTCGTGTCTCTCACTATGCTGTTTCGTGACTCGTCAAGAGGAGGAACAGAATTTACGCATCATGTTTTGGAGAGGACGGTATCACGACGGATTTGGCTCCATCTTTCCAGTGGAAGATATCTGTAGCCTAATACCTAAGAAAGAAGCAGACGTGGCCATTCTAGAAGAGCCAGAGCATTTGAACTGGTTCCGATTACCAACAAAAGTGGGAAAGAACGAAGAAAACCAGGACGTGGACCGACTTGGCTGGGCTCACAAATTCAAACATGTGGTTGGGGTGGTGAGTTGTGTTGCGGAGTATACATACACCAAGCACCACATTTATACTTAACTAACAGGTTTTCTTTTTGTTGCAGCTCCACACAAACTACGGTGCCTACATTCGTCAATATGGAATGGGAACTTCTTTCGTGACGGCACCTGCGTTGGACGCGCTCAGTTCCTTGGTGGTGCGAGCCTACTGTCACCGCCTTGTTCGCCTGAGTGCCACGTTACCTTCACTAGATTCAGATATTGAAGTCACCAGCAATGTTCACGGGGTTCGTTCCGAGTTTCTATCACCTCCCCAACGAAAGTCCGAAACTACTAAGCCACATGCTCCTGTTTACTTTGTTGGCAAATTAATCTGGGCCAAGGGTTTTGATAAAGTGCTCGAAGTACAGGAAGCCTATCATGAAGTGGCGGGGGAGTATTTTGCAATGGATATTTACGGTGGTGGTGACGACATGAAAGCGATCCAAAGAGGTTTCTTTGGGCGGCACAAATCAAATTCTAACAGGAGCGACGACTCTTCGGACTCGTTGTCGCAAATCGAATCTACCGATTCCATGGATGACTCGCAAGCTGCCGACGTTTTCGGTAAGAGCGAGTCACTTAGAGAACAGATTCTTACCAGAAACAGAGCTCATCATGTAAATTTAGCAGGAAAAGAAAAATACAAGTCAGATGATGAAGCCAATTCTGAAATAAGTGGAGAAGAGGACATTTTGGAAGGAGCCGACGATAACGCACCCCTGGATATCCTAGGCGATGTGTCCGGTAAGGCTTTGAGTACCGGTGCCGAGACGGCCAGTGCAGCCATGAAAATGATCGAATCGATCATGTCGGCCGGATTTGGTGCGTTTGGTGGCGGTAGCGAGAGCAACTCGGAAAACAAGTCAACCGACGAAATCGGAAGCAAGCGGAGCAGGAGTAATGTACCTTCATTTATGTTTGGACCGGCCCGCTCTCGTTTCAAGTGGCGCCGAACGCCAATTCCGGCTCGTTTTCTTGGTGTCGAAGATCATATTGTCGTCAGAGATATTCCGGACCATAAGATTTTTCTGAATATGTCAATAACAGAGGTTTTGTGTACAACATCAGCGGAGGCGCTGGCTATGGGCAAATTTGTGATTTTACCGAAACATTGTACGTTTTGTGATATAAACTTTTTGGCATCTCGAGTGCGGCACTTTTCTCACCAATGCTCTCTGCTGTCATAAAGCTTCCAATGAGTTCTTTTACTGCTTTCCAAATTGTTTGGCGTTCGAAGACATGGATGACTGCGTACGTAAGATACAGTACGCACTGACCAACAAACCGGAACCATTGACGGACAAGTTTGTACGAATGCTATCTTGGGAAGGCGCCACTGATCGCCTGTACGATTCATCAGGGATGACGCGGGACGAAGCAGATAAGTTAAAAGAGGCCGGTAGAGTGGAAAAACGCGAGAAGGCTGCTCGCTTTCATGTAGATAGCGCCCAGAAAAGCCATTTTGTGACGAGCTTACTCAGCGGAAAGATGTTGAAGAAAGCGCTATCTTCCCATTCCTTCAATTAGCACCAGAAATTTGCAAACCAGCGAATTCCTTCTATTCAAAAACGGTAGTAAATGATGAGTTCTTAAAAAGTCTAAATAATTTGATGCTGTGCAGTATTTTTTCAGTACCCATGCCCACCACCCATGGAAAAAAGAAGCACCTTCTTGCCTCTCGACTTCTTGCTTCCTGACGGCTTGGGAGATAAAACATTTTGTTGTGGCGGAGGCGCGGCGATGGGCTTGGGGCGACCCCATGATGTTGGGACTGGATGATGGACTCGTTGAGCCGCCGGGCTCGTGCTGAGTGAAGGAAAGTTTGTATCATTGGATGCGAAGGCTGGAAACGCGCCTCCAGTTCGTGTGATTGCTGAAAAACTTATACTTGGATCATGACCGAGAGGGCTTGCAGCTGCTGTCGCCGGGGGGCTGTCACCGAGGGCTGGGCCGAAATCGTCGCCACGCAAGACCTCAGCTATGGCGTCGGCGTCCTGCGTAGACCGGAAAAAGTCGTCGTGGGGATCGATACATTGAATTCTGGATTTCAATTCCAGTATACGAGCATCTTCAATCCTTCGTATTCGTTCGTCCTCTTTTCTTTCGGCATTGATTCGGCTTAACCGGATCTGTTTCCGCTTACTGAAATCCTTCTTGAACTCATTTTTAGTATTGCTACTCAATAAAGAACCCAAATTGATCTCAACAAACAGAATATCAGCGTAGAGTGGCAAATGCGATAAAAACCTTAGACGTTGGCGCGATTCGGGTGACAAGTGAACTCGCTCAATTTCCACTATGGATCCCTCCACAGCATCCGGCAATGGCATGACTTTGTGCCGATCCTGGGATGAGGCATTAGATTCCAGTATATCCGTTTCGGGTATATTCGGGGAAAACTCCTTCCGCAAACATTTCATATTGAATCCAGAAAGAAAACAGAGTGTTCCGTCTGTTGCTTGATAAAACGCACTCTCATCGGTATCTAGGAACATGCTCGACTCCACTGGACTGGTCTTCTTTTCTTTTCTTTTTTTGTCTTGAGTAGGCGGTCCATTCGTGCTAAGGGTATCATCGTGAGAAATCGTAGAACTGGCTCGTGATCGACCTTCCACTGCGACTGAGTTGCCGATTGAAGAGGCCACTGAATTGCTGCGAAAACGACCAATTTCCTTGCCAATGGTCGATGATGAAGTGTATGGCTCACTCAACTTCAGCGCAGCCATGGCCGAAAGACCAGCGGCTGACTCAATCTTGTCAGTTAAGGGGCAATGCGTCGTATCCTCCTTCAATTTAGTCACAATCTGCTCGTAAGTTTTCCATAGCAGTTGCTTAGGTTGCGGTTGGTAAATGCCCGCAGATGGAACTTGAAAGCGTTCCATCAGGGCCAACTCTTCTAGAACTTCTTCGGCCGCTATCTGTCGTTCTTTTTGAACATGATTCCTAGCCATTTGTTGACAGTTGCGCTCGGCGATATCTACGTGCGTACCCGACAAGACATGTTCCGCCAATTCTTGCAGATTGTACTCGAGCAAAACACGGTAGGTTTCCGGATCGACATAGTTGAAACGACAGTACGAGGCATCGGCGTCGACTTGACACGGGGCGGCATGTGGTGCCGATCGCCGGGGCATGTCAGGTCGGGGCAAAAAGGGTGCCGGGCAACCGGAGTGTGCGACACGGTGTAATTTGACGAGTCTGATGGTATGATGCACGGCGGGTGTCGTGACGCACTCGAACTGAACCGGTCGCAGATCCGGAACGTGCAGGGCGATGGCGCAACAAGGACATCGGGGTCCGTGTGCGGCGTAGGGTTGTGCTTGGGCAAATGCCTGTACGTGATGGAGGATGCAGGGGAGGCAAAAGATGTGTCCGCATTTGGTAATGCGGGGGCAGGCAAAGGTATCCAAACAAATAGGACAGCGTTCATCCTGCTGCTTTTCGACAGTGGAAAGATATTTGACGATGCGTACCGATTCCCAGGATACGGCCTGATCGGAACCCAAAAAGGTGTAGGACTGGGCTTGTTTTGCTGGTTTTCTCGTGAGGACAAAAGCGTGATCGGGTGAGGAATGGAGATAGAACATGTTGGAGGCCGCCTTCTTACGTGCCGAAGCGCGGTCTTCTTTGGTACGTCGATAGTGTGACGCAGAATTTTGGTGCGGTATTCGACTGTTGCTGGGTTGGTGGTGGCGACCGCTCCCACCCCTCGACGATGCAGATCGACCACGTCCGGCGGAATGGACAGGCCGAGAGTCAGGCACGCCTTGGGACGGAGACACGGGAAAGTGGAAATTTAACAAATCCTGCGGTCGCTCACGATTCGTTCGCACCATGCTACGATTCCTATTCGTTCGGTTGCGATATCAGACGAGAGCTTGTCTAAAATAGTTCACTCTGCGAGTTGGCTGGGTGGAATAGGTTGGGAATCTAGGTAGTTTGGGTGTGATGGATAGCACGCATTCGTCGTTCGACGCGCACGCCGTAACTGCACAAACCTCGCGAATGCACTCACGGTCGACAATTCCTCGCCACTGCCACACACACTCTCGACGAGGCAAAACAGCGGAGCAATGACTTCGGGACACTGTTAAACCGGAGCAAGCCTAGCTTAGTGTTGATGTGTCACACGTAGACTTGGTTGTGCTTTCCGTCTCCCAAGAAAGATTGACTTTAAATTGAAACGTCTCTCAGGAAGTGGTAGAGAAATCACCTGCCATTGCCGAACGAATCCCAAAAATGTAGGCATCGAAAAATGTGAATGTGTGACGGGCAAAGACTATGACGACAGTGTATGTCGCATATTAATTGTAAGACACAGACAACGATTGCGCTAATTATCACTATGGATTGTGGACCGTTTGGTCGTCGCCGGTTTCAAAGATCGTCAGTCTGCCACCAGTTTATGTGAGCGTTCTCCTTCCCGTCACAGTCAGAGCTGACTGTGACGGGTCCATCATCCTCTGCTATGCGAAGGCCCAACAACCATGGTGTCATAGGACGAGCAAGAATCTTCCCGTTTCTCGTTGGCGTGATTAGATCCGGTACTCGAGAGCAAAAATGGGTGACGATAAGCACAGGAAGGAGCGACGCAAGGCAATTGTAGCTCGCTTGCGAGCCGAAACGATGACCGAAATTGGTCCCTTGCTGCTGGGGACCTTTGCCATGTTGGCGTCGTCTCTGTCGAATCAAGCTTTGCCTCGTCTCATTGGCAAGCTGATTGATCAAAAGTCTACCGGAACAGACGGTACCAAAGGGAGCACTGCGTCACTGACCGCTTCGCTGGGTCCCTCGCTCGCTCTGGTAGTCCTCGGGGGCGGTGTGGCGAGTTTCATTCGTACCACAACGCTGCAACGAGCCGAAGAAAGTATTGCTGCGAGACTCCGCAAACGGGCCTTTCGCTCACTCCTGATTCTTAAAGATCTGGAGTGGTTTCAGATGGGGACTGTCCACGATAGCGCTACGGAAGAAGCCAAGGAGAAAGACACGGCTCAACAAAATATACCCGTGCCTGAAATTAAGGGAGTTTCTCCCGGAGCGATTGGCAATATTCTTGACGAAGATGTGGAAACAATGGCCAAGTCACGCACCACGACACTGGCTAATCTGATACGCTCTTGTTCTTCTGTCTTGTTCAGTACCTATCACATGGTCACACTGAATCCTGCTCTCTTTGGGGTCAGTTTGTCGGTGATTCCTCTCGTCGGCGCCGCCGCGACCTTGCTCCGCAAATCCATCAAGTCTCTGACGCAGCGACAACGGGAAATGGCAACTACAACGGCAAGTTTCGTTGAAGAGCGCTTGACGCACATACATGTCGTTAAAATATCCAACCGTGAACTCGACGAGGTGCACCACTACGAAGAAATGCAGGACGAGTCCCTACGATTGGCCCGTGCCGCATCGATCCAAAGTGGAGCTTTTATGGGATTCTTGTTTGCGGCCTCCTCTGGCGCCCTCCTCGCTGTCGTCAACGTCGGCGGACAGTCCGTTGCGCAAGGACGTATGACCTCCGGACAGCTTACCTCTTTTGCAACGTATTCGTTCCTCCTCGGATTGGGTACCAGTGGCATTGTCCGGGCCGCCAATGAATTGACACAGTCCATGGTGTCGGCGGAACGATACTACCAATTGACCGATATAGACGCGACAAATGATTCGGTGTCGAACGCCACTGCACAAGACACCACGGTTGAATGTGTTGCGGTGGATGTGAGCCAGATCGAATCGATCGCCCTGCGTAACGTCAGTTTTACCTATCAGTCAACCGGTAGTCGAGTATTGCACAGTATTTCGTTCGAACTGACACGCGGAAAGGTGGTCGCATTGGTCGGTAGAAATGGGAGTGGCAAGTCGACCATTTCGAGTCTGCTCGCTGGTTTGTATCAGCCGCAGTCGGGGTGTATTGAACTATCGGATGGAAGAGATTACCGAACGGTGAATAAGGAAAGCAAAAAGAGCCTCGTTCAACTTGTACCCCAATCCACAGCGCTGTTCAACATGTCCGTTTTGGAAAACGTACGGTATTCTCAAGTCGACGCAACCGAAGACAAGGTCCGCAGGGCCTTGACACTGGCGAACTGCGACGAGTTTGTTTCCAAACTGGAAGGTGGCGTTCATTTCGTAGTAGGTCTCAACGGTAGTAAGTTGTCAGGTGGGGAACGTCAACGACTGGCCCTGGCCCGAGCGCTGCTTTCAGAGCCAGTCGTCTTGGTTATGGACGAACCAGCATCATCGTTGGATGCCGAAGGCGAATCTGCCGTCGCCGACGCCATTGTGGCCTGTCGTCAAGCCAACGATAATGGTCGGGGTTTGTTGTTAATTACCCATCATATCAAGAATTTGCAGCACGCTGATATGGTGCTGGTGCTGGACGAAGGAACGATTGTTGAAGCGGGACAAATGGCGGATCTCAAAGCGAATCCTAACAGTGCCTTGCGGAAGCTTATGCCTGATTTGAAATGAATTATGTGTAACGCAATGGCATGTCATAGATACGAAAAGTTATAACTCTAGGCTCGCGTAAAGACGAATATGTTGTCGTCGATATCCCTCGTTATGCGGACACCTTCATCCAAGTAAAATGTCTTCATTGGAACGACCGGAACTTGCCCTTGTAAGGTATTGTAGATATTGCTAACGGGGATTTCGAAGCGAGCATCGTCGAGAAACTCGTTGATGATAGGGATGTTGGAACCCTTAACGTGTGTTTCAATAATACGAGTCTCCCAAGTTTCCGGTGAAACAACGTCCAACGTTGCGGATGTGATCACAGTTCCCTTGACACGTATTGGAAAGCCTGGTAAGAGTCCAACTTCCAGCTCCACTTCGGACAACAGCTTCGTGTCGGAAATAGTTTGTCGCACTCGTCCCACGCGCGAGGCGGTCGTTGCGCGGTCGTGAATGTCGAACGCGTTTTCCGCCATAGCTTTGTTATTTTCACCCATGGCCACACGAATTGACTGGAAGAATGGGCTGGAACGAAAGAATTGCGTCGAAGACAAGGCTAGATCCCATTCACCTTGGCAGTTCGAGGCGGGATCGGCCGTCGGATTCAAAGCCTCGAGTTGGGCCACTATATCCACAATAATGTTTTGCTCGTCGGGTGAGGCGTACTCGCCGCGATTCGTGACACTGCTCAAGAGCAATAACTCTCGTTTGAGATCGTCGCGAATGATACTATCGGCCTCGTTTTCGTCGACGGCCACACTCTTTTCACCCGTTAAATCTGCGGCATCGTAGTCGGAAGGGTCCGATTCCGTGTAGAACTGAAACAGTGCCGACTTGGAGCCACGAGCCCCGATACCTCCAGGATCACCTCCAGAAAAGGCATGCGTCAAGAGTCTGGCATCAAACGCAATTTTGCACAAGAACAGCAACGGAAAAGGTGTCAAAGTCAGAATCTTCATGGTAATTGATAATAACACGCAGTCAACGCGAAGCGTCGTTTCTGTACAGTGATGGATTTTGTTTGTCGGGTGGGTTTCTTCTTCATTCGCATTCCACGTGCGGATGCGGGACAGACTGTTTTGATCGCGATGAGGCTGGATTGACTTCAACTCTATACAAAATAGGAAAGGAATTCGGTCCAAACGGTCTGCCTGCCCTTCCGGCTAGTAAATCGAAGTCCACGTCATACGGGATCCGCATTCCCACAATGCGTCAGTCGCAGTCTTTGATGTTCGGAATCTCGTAACTGTAACCGCTGCCTGCAAATGGTACGATGGCAATCGCTAGAAGAACACCGAAGGCCAGACTCCCTTTTCCATTTCGATCTTCAGGAGGTTTTCTCGTGGGACCACGAGAAGCGTCTCGCAATACTATATTTTTACGGCAACAAATTTTCTCGAGAGATTGAGTCTATTCCATCGAAAAGAATGAAATTGAATCTTGCCGTTTATACTTTGATGCTGGTGACGACAACCGTCTGTCTAACAGAAAGCGATGCCTTTACTCCACGCGCCTTCGGTGTCACTTCCCCTCGTCAAGGCCTTGCTCGGTTCGAGAGCTCTTCAAAGGATGAAAGCAATCTCATAGAGGATATTGCCGAGCTGGTCACTACGGACTCGATGATGGCAACGATCAAATCTTCAAACCAGCAATCCGCAAAGTCACAACCTAATGAAGGAATGATTGAACAAGCTGAACGTACTCCCTTATCGTCTACAAGCGGCAACTTTGCTTTATTTCAGAATGATGGACCTCTGGCGTGGATGCAAGACTTTCTGGACCTTTTCGGCATCAAAGAAGGCAAAGGAATGGCGTACGGGCCAATTCCAGTCGACGTGGAAGACTCAGAGCGAGTCTCGCCAGAGGTGGTGGCCCAGCGTCGGCAAAAAGCCACTCAAGATTTGGTTAATATTGGACCGCAAGAACGGCAGCGTCGTGAGGTAGCGGGGAATGTTTTGGCCTGCATCTCCGCTGTCTACGTGGTCTGGGCAACCTTATTTGCCGATCACGGCGACTTTGGTGGTCACGTCTTGCGACTTCTAGCTGTGATACCAATCTTCTTGGCGGTGGGGTACAAAGAGTCTGCAAAAACTGGCTTATGAAACGTCGCCCAAGCCGGTCTCTGGGACGTAGACGGCAATGGCCTCGCCAAAATCGACGACCCAAACGTGGCACACGCCTTGTTGAAGAAGGTCAACTCCATGAATTTGCAAACTGTTCTGCGTGTCGTGATTCCTGTCAGCATTTTTGCCTCTTTGGAGAAGGCCACGAGTGCCTCGCTAGTATTTGTTGCAATACTATTTGCTCTGCTGTATTTTGCGAAGGGAAAGCTGCCGGAACCGTGATTCCGAATATCAAGGTGATAATTTGACAGTAGCAGCTGTATACTGAATGAAGTGTTTTTCGTTTTCTACCAAATAAACGACGAAACTGAAGAGACATATAGTGTGCACTGATCTTACCTTGGATCTTTTAAAGCAAAAGTTGAAGTATATTTCTTTAGGTCTTGTATGGGTCCTTTCCGTGCGGTGAGCAAACAAAGTTACTTCTTCTCAATCCTTGTCGCTGCGGGAAGAAGCCTTTTTGTCTAATATTTCTCGTCCATGTATATGGAAGAGGCCAACAGGGAATGATACGCTTTAGAGTGCGCTGGCTTTCCTCAACCGTCCAACCATCGTAGTAGACGGGGCCGTTCGCGAGAGCCTGTAGAAAATGGCTACTGACGAGACCGTCCTCACAGCAATTTTTGAAAATTTCATCAATAAACGCCTGTCGTACTTTGTTTTGTTCTGCTCGCGAAAGGGCTAGTAGTCCTATCTGTAGCAAACTCGAGTAGTGTAAACAGTCGACACGATGGTGAGATTCTCGTAACAGATCAAAGATCTTTACAGCAGTTTCGAGAATGTCAGGGTGCTGAGAGGCACACTTTCGACCGGCAGCCAATAACAAAGTATAAAATTCGCTAGGAGCCACCAATCCGCTCTCGTCTCTCTCGCGTGCTTCCAAGCAATAAAACCAATAAGCAGCTGTTTCAAAGCCTGATTTATCACCCCTATTCGCCAAAACGAGCCACGCACGAATGACCAGCGTGTAGGATTCGGATGTAGGGAACAGGTTGCCAGCTCGGTCTTTTTCTGAATGACCAATGAGCTCAGCGAGGAGCGCTTCCGTACGCTTTGGCTCTCCCTTTTCCGCCCAGGCGCGCATGACAAGGTTGTATGTAGTAGTGTTTGGCCGAAGCCCCTCGTCGCCCTCGAAGTCATAATCCTTCCATTGCTTTGACAACCACCATGATATGCGTTCGGCACGAATACTCTGTTGTGAATTAAGCCATGTCCGCATCACCATCAGATAAGATGTAGCATCGGGAGCCGTGTGATTCTCCCCCATGTCTTTCATGCGTATCATGCTTTGCAGTATTTTCTCGCTTTCGTTTGGGGCATGAGAATGAATTTTAGCCAAAGAACTCCAACAAGAAATAAGAGTGTTGAAAATGACTCCGTTCGGCGCCAAGTGATGTTTTCCAAGGCTGGCTTGATTTCTCATATATGAGACTACTTCTTGAAGCAAATTGATCTCGTTCAAACCGTTAGTCGATGGGTTTTCCACGGTTTTCGGCATACTTTGGCATCGTTTCACTTTAAGTCTAGCGACCACAGCAATGGAATCCATCACCATGGCATACGATTTGACATTGGGACGTACCGACGAGTCCAACGTTTTTTCATAATTTTCCAGCAAATGCAATACTGAGATTGATCGGTCCGCGATGTCAGGACTTCTACGACAACGCGTCCATGCTCGAATAGCAAAATTGAACGAATCAACATTTGGGGCCATGGAAGAATCTTCCCCTTCTTTCCTCCTCTTGAAAATCATCAAACGCAGCGTTTGTTCTGCTTTTAAAGCGTGATCCCTCACCAGGTTTCCGTCTGTTGCCTTTGCCCGTTTCAAAGCGCGACCTTTCGAACATAAGTCCAGGAAAGAGTTGAAGCAGGCAGTGTCGGGTCGCAAATCAATGTTGTCATTTCGCAGGTGCTTCATAAGCCATCGCTGGGTGCGGGTAATCAAAAGGTTTGGGTCTTCGTTAGTGGCTTGACCCCAAGCTTCGATTACTCTTTGATAGCACTCCGTGGTGGGCTGAGGTGCATCCGGATTCGATACTGAACGAGCTTCCAAACGTCGTAGCCATCGCTCAGCTTTCATTGGTGCATCTGGTTGGGTGGACGTTGCCAACGACCGTAAAACAACTAGGTAAGCCTCGGTATCAGACAGATCCTCTTTATCTTGAAGTAGGTTTTGCAGCCAATCCTCCTTTTCTTCGATTGAGGTATCGTCGAGGAAACCAGGTAGATGCCAATATTTAAAGCCCCCGCAGTTTGTAAAAATCAATGAGCGTTGGAAGCAGGTCAAACGCTGACGACAAATATGTTGCTTGTAGCATGCAGCTATATGATATCTTTGAAATTGAATAAAGGGTCGGTGTAATTTGCTTGGGAATTTCGTCGAGACACACCCACTGTTCCATGGTGCAGGTTGTGTCAAGAACTTCTTGGAGGTAGTCGTCCAAGGCGACAAGGCCGGCTTCGGTATCGACGCTGAAGCAATGCCAAACGAGCACATCATTGAACAACCCAAACCGAATTTAAAGCGGGTGCCTTTCACGGCCTCGATCTTTTCGAAGGAGCTTCATTCGCTTGACCTGGTCCTACTAATATATTTCATATCGGTTTCTCGATTCTTTTCATAGCCTTATCGTTTCCCGTTTCGACATTACTGACAGGAAACCGCAAAACGACGGCATTCGACGAGCGATTTTTAAATTACCCCTACCCTTTTATGGAAGCAGGGAGAGAGCTGACGAGAGACATGGCTTCGGATCTACCTACTACTCTCAGCGTCGGTTAAAAGTATACAATATATCTGTATCGCATGTCTAATTTACCGATAATTCCACAAGCACATGATGGATGAAATCAGTTTAAGCGGTTTGGATGTTTGTAAGTTAATTGACTGACATTTTTAGTGGCTGCGCAGAGGCTCGCGTGGAATGATACATACATTCATCTAGTTTTTACTATCACCGATTAGACTCACATTGATTTCCAAGAGTGAGGGACGCGAGTTTGCTGCTGACGAAGGTTTTAGCCATCTCCAGCACTATTTCTGGCATTCAATCGGCTGAAGTAGCTAACTGTAAAGATCAAGGGCATCACTTTCAAACTTAAACCAGAAGTTGTGCTCCCTCAGGAAATTCACACCTCCATGGAATCGTCACCTGTAAGTTGCGCAATGCCGATGAGCAAGAAACAGATTTGCAAAAAACTACGAATTTGTTGCAGATGCATTGACCTTTGAGTGGCTCTGAGTGTGTGAGATGTCAGGTCGTACGCAGCACAACAGCAGTTGAAATCGGAAAGCGTAGCTTGGCACTCGTCGCGTTCACCCGACGCGAGCGCATTTACTCTGTGACTATCATGCGTGTCCGTCTTCATCTTCTCTCCCTCGTTGGCGTTTTCGCTTGCTTTGGATACAATTCTTGGATCACCTGATGTCAACAGGAAAGGGGAAACAACGCAGCAAAATCTCTGTTTTCAGTCACGTGAATTTATCACTCACGTAATGGTACATATTTTCTTCGGCACAGGCAGCTATACAGCTAAACGAGGATGGCGAACTTGGTGTCGATGATTTGTTCGATGAAAGTCAGCCGGCTAAAAAGGGAAAGAAAAAACGTGATATTAATGCGTTGAGAAAAGCCCCGCAGGCTCCGAAAAGGTTCAAAAGTAGCTACATTTGTTTCTTTATGGCGAAACAGAACGAGATCAAGGAAGAACTTGGGGAGAAGGCCACAGTGACAGCTATCTCGAAGCGGTCAGCTGAAATGTGGAAACATTTACCCACAGAGGAACGCACTCATTGGGACGATGTCGCAATAAAGGACAAACAACGGTACATGGTGGAGAAGGCATCTTATACTGGCCCGTGGCAGGTACCTTGGAAACGTGCTAAGAAAGACCCGTCGGCTCCCAAACGGCCCATGTCGGCTTTCCTTTACTTTTCCCTTGGACGACGTTCCGACTTAAAAAAAAAGCATCCAGAAATAAAGAATACTGAAGTATCACGTCTTTTGGGGGAAATGTGGCGCAGTGCTTCTGAAGAACAGCGCAAACCACACGTGGACAAGGAAAAAGCCGAACGGGAGAAGTACAAGGTTGCGATCGCTGAATGGCGGAAAGATTATGAAGCGAAGCAAACAGCACAGAGGAACGCCCATGCTGAGCACATTGCAACTATGGGACAAATGCAACCTGATCCGCATGTTGGTGTGCCGTATGGGGATTACGGACACCATCAAGCCCCTGCATCGTACATGTATCAAGGACCAGGTTATGGATACTGTAAGTCTTACTGTACGTGTTTCAACTTGTTCATAACGGCTGAAACTCAATTCTTGTATTTTTCAGCGACATATCCTCCAGGCCCTTACTCATTTCCAACAAATGGCAAGCAGCCTATAGTGTTGGGACCATCAGGAATACCATATCAACCAACCGCTGGATACGGCCCAACATCCGCACAACAGCTAAGCTCTTCCTTCATAGGATATCAAGCGCATGATCAGCAGCCAACTCCCCTGAATACTTCAAATCCCTATTCTTCCCATTCTGCGCCAGAATTCGGCGAAAGCCCGAACTTATATTCAACCTCAGGAGAAGCACAATTTGATTTTTCATCAGAGCAAGGCGGTGGAGATCCAACAAGCGATTGATGTTGCATTATTGAAGGTTTACATGTACCATTTGCCTCCTTTGAGTATCTTTTTTAATTTCGCCTTCACGCCTTTTCTCTCTCCATCATAGTGTTTCCATAATTTGTTGAATAATAATCTAGGGAAGATGGAAGACCTGCACCATACCAAACATTGCTTTACGGCTAGTCTCGGCAAAAATTCTCATGCTGCCGAAGCGCGCGCTGTTCTTGAAAGCTTTTGCAGCAATAAACGCATTTAAAGCGCTCTGCCAATCTTATTGCCTGGGCAAGATTTACTGGCGTGAACACTTGAATGTGGTGGGCGGAGGAGTCGAGTTTTGGATCTAACACCATGTCGCAAATCTCGCAAGAGGTTTGCGTATCACACGTAGAGGTGTCCTTCGTAATGTTTGACCAGTCCGGAAGCAAATCCAAATGCACAGCCTGGTGCTTTGCTTGTGTGTGATCGTCTAGCGCTCTCTGGTTCTCGAAAATCCGACAAGGTTCGCACTGGAGGCAGGAAAAAACAGCTCCATCTCGTCTTCGTTTCTTATCGTGCGGATGCTTGGCCATGACATGATTCTTGACCGACCTTTCTTCTAAAAACATTTTATCGCAATGGGGACATTTCATCTCAGTTCTTTCAATTTTTTTGATACTCTCGTCGTACCAGCAGGGTTGCCAGGAGGATGCACATAATTTTTCTCTGTCATATCGTCTTGCATACGTTATTGTTTCACTTTTACCGGCAGTCCGATTCGCAAAGCTCTTGCCACTTTGATGTCTACGGAAGTGGTAGTAGGGTTCGGAGACATGAGGTGGTTGGAAATCGCAGCGATCTAAAACCACCATGCCATGTCGCTCTGCCGCCTGTTCACACTTCCACCTTGAATACTGCCCAGCCGCCAAAGTCAAATGGAATAGGCCTCCAGATTTCATCCAAGTTTCTTTGACGGTATGAAATAGATGGCATAGAAAATGAAAATGAAGGGTGGCGCTTTCTGTTCCAAGATGGGGGTGATTGAAGATTACTCGATCAGCGCCCCCGAACCCTTTAAGTGCATTTGCATTCTGGTCGTAAGCATCAACAGCGTTTACGTTGAAACAGGTCGTAGCCGTCAAACGAGAAAGTTCACAAAATTTTTCCAATTTTTTTAGCAGAAACGAAGCATTCTTGTATTTTTGCTTTATTTCTTCGAGAGAGTCAATTACCGTAGCGATTAATTGCAAAGACCCGTTTTGATCCCCAAAAGTTTTGTTGGTTGCCAGCCATTTCGCGAAATCAAGCGAAAACGAGAAGTCTCCATCGCCAAGGGTAAGGAAGACCAGGCCTTCGGATTCTGGTGCTGTCGTGCTGGCCAGATTCGCTGGACCGCTTTTGTCATTTTCCATGCCATTGAATAAGTCTTCTGAATATGAATGTTGCCGAGATGATAAAAAATGAACATCACGAATCTTACTATGTTGTCGCTATTTTCGTCGGCCTTCGTGGAACCCTTACTTGTTACTGCTAAATTGTGTTTGTGAAGGATATTGACTGTGAACGCTGAAACCCGGACAAACTGAAACTGACTGTTAGAGGGTTTCAGGTTTGACAGTGACTGTGAATGACGAAAGTCTTGAAAACCCGGAGAACGATGAAGGGGTTTCACAGTCAGAATTAGGCAGTAATGTTATGTAATTGAAAGAAATGTTCACAAACGGAGTCTTTTGGTTGCGAGACGGCAGTCAGGAGAAGTAGACTGCATCTTCTGGCTGTGAATAGGTAGGCATTAGAACAAGCATAGCATATGTATTGAAGAAAAAGCTGACAAATGTACGGAGGCCTGTTCGGCGATTTACCCGCGGCGAAAAAATCCAGGAACGATGCGAGTAGTCATACCCACTCGGGTATCTCGGATCACAGTCCGTCTCTGTGTCCCGATACAGCATGTGCGCCTTCAGTTCTAAATGGGGAGCACAATCAAGGAGTGGCAGCAGCATACATGAACTTTGTACCTACGGTGGCACGAGGGCGGCGACGTGGCGATGTCAACAGCAAACCCAGCACTGAGCCGCTACTGAATCCTCCGAGAGCAACTGTCGACGTCGCACAAACGAAATTGTCTTCGGCACCCATCATTACGACTTTCTTCAAGCCAAATTTGCGAGAACACGATGATCCATCGATGGAAATCAAGGCCTCATCGAAATTGGCAGCCGACCAATTTGAATCGGAGGAAAGTGTCAGTCCAGTCCTCTGTGCGGAGTCTGAGGAACTGCGAAACCTGCATGAAAAGGCCACCGAAGACCCGTATGATCCTATGGTACCGAACGATTTGCTGCAGTACTGGGATCACAAATCTATGTCTCGTGAACGAGAACGACTGGAAAGAGAACGTCTGGAAACCATGGAAGCGCAAAAGCGATTATGCGAACAACTTGAACGAGAACGCCGGGCGCTGACGACTTCTGGAGACGTCGCCAAGATTGCGGACCAACATATCAAGCGCAGCTTTGCGGGAGGTAGAGGACGAGGATTGTCAAATTTACCTGCATGGCTAGTTGAGCAGCAAAAAAGCGAGAGCAGTGTCGGTGAATGAGGATTAATGAGAATTACCGCAAGTAAGTTTGTTGGGCCGGCCGTCATGGCATGTCTTGGTCGTGAGCTGTCATGCGTGCTAGTATGACAACTGCAATCACACATTTCTCATCACATGCTGATGCTAGGAGACGTCATCGGCAAATATGGCAACTGATTCGTTTGCTGAGGACACATTAAATCTACCGGGGTTCTAATTTGCACTCTGCATACTCACGAGCATGAAGGAGCGATCCATGCGAGTACGAACCACAGGGCTGTGCCAATCAAGTGAACTACACTCTTCTTCATTTAAATAAGGAATACGGAATGGGTAGCCTCGTCTGCTGTCGATCGAAAGAGCCGCTTCAACCAGATGTCATGTCCTCCCTAGAGTAGGCGTCAGGGCTCTATACCTTAGATTTAATCAACAGTAAAAGGCCTTCTCAAAAGTTAACTTTCCAATGAGTCAAGATGACAGATCTAACTGTAAATGTGAATCAAATTATGCGCCTGGTCAGGTGCCCTTCTGTGATAGTGGCGGCTATCTTTTTATGAGTGACGGCGTCGGAGCAGATGGGCAGACGGACCGTGTTTCTAGTCAAACAAAAACCATCTCCAACTGTGACAATACTGACTGTGATTTGCATTGCCCTCACTGTCAGTACCCCTCGAGTCTGCAAAAAGTGCATGTCTGCAAACAAAAGGTATCGGTCGTCTTACAGATAACAGTGACCCAGACTATGAGCCGCGACATGCTTTCTCCCACTGTATCAGAATTCGCAGCTGGACTGTTAACGATTGCAAAATGCCGTAATTGTGGTAAAAAACCTGGAACTAAAGGGTGTGTGGCTGGACGTTGCATAAATTGTTGCGAAGAAAGTACATGTGCGAGACACAATCGCACCAGAGAACAATTGCAAATAAAAGAACAGATTTTAGCGGGAACGACGGATGTACAGAGGATGGCGAGAGAAAAACGTTCAAAGCTATTAAAGCCTGGACGATTTCGTGAGACCGGATTTCTGTATCAAGGAGATACTGTGGTAATTTGGAATATCCGAGACTACGTTGACAACGAAAAGTGGAGAGACGACGCTGTGCGAAAGTCTCTTCGAAGGAAAGTTAGGCAAATGGATATCGTCGGCGGTGAGTGCAAGGTGAAACCTGTTGTAAGTGGGAAGCGTCGATTTCGGAAGCTTATGGATGAGCGGTATCATATCTTACAAAAAAGAAGTAGTATAAACTGCAATTGAAGAATGAAAAAAGCAATCGTTGCCTAGCTCAATTCTTTTCTATAGTCTGACGGCAATTTTAACTTTATCATACATCACTGCTTGCTTCGCTATCAACTCCAACATCATTGGGAACGACTCTTTCGACACGTTCCAAAATGTGCGGCGAAATATACTTGTTCATGTTGAACATTGTTACCTTGGGTTTCTTCATAACAGCTCGCAGTTTCTCGTCACAAAGTATCTCACGTTTGTCGCTCGGATTTTGCAGCTCGTTGGCTTTGATGTATTCCCAGATTTTTGAAACGACTTGGGGTCGCGGTAATATTGCTTCACCAGTAATCTCGGCCAGCTCGGCAGAAAGCCGATAGGGTGGTTGTGTACCAGGTTGGCGCTTCTTTTTCTCCCCGGATGCCTTGGTAGAGACCTTTCGTTTCCGAGGCTTGGAAGGTGTCGAATTTGTATTCAAATCTACGGCCTTGAAAGGGCTGACATGCGCTCCAATGTATTTGTTCATTGTAAACATTGTAAAGCGATCGCAGCCGAAAACATCGCGCATGGCGTCGTCGAGTATAATTTCTTTTTTGTTTTCGGGATTTTGTAGGTTGTGCTCGCGAATGTACTCCCAGAGACTTTTGACAATGTCGGTACGAGCCATTTCTTTTCCTTTTCCTAAGAAATTTGCCAAGGCGTCGCTGATCTCCTTTTTCGCAGAAAGGCCACCACCTCCTTTCCGTTTTGGTTTGAGAACTGGCACATCACTGTCGCTTTCCTCCGATTCTTCTTCCGTTTCCATGGCGTTGATAGCATCGGTTAAGGCTTGCTTTATATAAGATTTCTTTGCCTTGAGATCATAGCCAACTTCTTTCGAAAGCAGTTTGATGAACTTATTTAGACCGGTTGTTTTCAAATCAACGTTCAGAACCAGAGCATGGACTAGTTCTTTCAGCTGCTCGTCAGTCATTTCAGCCATCGTTGCTATCACTGGGAGACTATATACCTGGGCTGGGCTGTGGTTGGGTTTTATGACGGTGAGCGCTTGTCGAGCATTACTTAATGACTGACTTTGAGATCTCCAGGCCTCAGCCATTTTTGTTGATACGGACTTGGAGCACGTCTGTTTGTCTCGAGCGGTTTTTTGCATAGTGCAGGCAGGATTTACTTGTTTTGGCGAGGCAGACGTCGTCGCTGGCGGATGTCTTATTCCGAACTAACTGTAACACTGCCTGTGTCTGCTCGCCATCAGTTTCGAACCCTGCCCTTTGTCACATTAGTGACTTCTTTCACAGCGAACAAACAGTAAGCGGATGAAAATTAGGGCTCTTTGCGTAACAGTAACCGTAATGTAAGTTGACTACGATTCCTGCTGCTTCTCTATCAGCTGGTTTGCAGCGTAGCTTGGTGCGTGCTGTGCGAAACGACCTCGATGAGATTTTTTTACTCTTTTCGTTCTACCTCTGAACCCACTCTTGCAGTTCTGCCATTTCCGAATATAAATTGCGAACTGACAACGACCTCTGGTTTGTCTATATGCCGTCGCTTCGTTCTAGTAAGGGTGCCTACCGCTTCAAGAAACAGTAGGAGCTGAAGCAGGATTGCAACATGGCAATGGTGGGGCCCTTCTCGTCGACAAAGCTGTCGACGCAGTCGCCCATCTTCAGTCCACGTATCAATAGGCAACTTACCGGCACTCCGAGTCGTCCTCGTTCTGGTTCGCCCTATCGCAGTGCTACAGAAAATCCAAATTCTAACGCTGTTTCTAAGTATACCTTTACCTACAATGAGCAGGTGCTTGAAATTCGAAATGTGTGGGCGGAAAATGTAGAGGAAGAGATGGCAATTATACGGGAAGTGATCGAGAAATATCCTTACGTTGCAATGGACACTGAGTTTCCGGGTGTTGTTGCAAAGCCAATCACGGAAACGTTTTCGCCAGACTATCATTACAAATCTCTGAAAGTAAACGTGGATCTACTGAAAATCATTCAGCTCGGACTATCGTTCGCCGATGCGAACGGAAACTTTGCACCTGGATGCCCTTGCTGGCAGTTTAATTTCCAATTTAGCCTGGAAGACGATATGTTTGCGCAAGACTCGATTGATCTTTTGGTTAAGTCCGGAATTTCGTTTGAAGATCATGCTACGCGAGGTATCAATCCCAGATTGTTTGGAGAACTACTGATGGTTTCGGGCTTAGTGTTGGACGATCGCGTCAAGTGGGTGTCTTTTCATTCTGGATATGATTATGGATATCTCCTAAAGCTTCTGACAACACAAGATTTACCAGCAGACGAAAAAACATTCTTTGAGCTGCTCAAGATTTACTTTCCTACAATTTACGATATCAAATACATGACGAGTATTCTGGACGGCAACTTTTTTGGCGGACTCCAACGGCTGGCAGATGATCTTAGTTGTCAACGACTGGGTGCGGAACATCAAGCTGGAAGTGATTGCATGCTTACCATGGCAACCTACTTTGCTCTGGCCAAAGCCAAATTTACCAAATCTGATGGGAGAATCGACGAGAGTAAGTACACGAATGAACTGTTCGGGTACGGCAACAACCATACGGTACGCAAGGGAACTATGATGCATCGTGACTTGAGCACTGCGTCAACGGCGTCGAATGGTAGTGAGTAAATCATCGTTTACTTAGATGGGAGTAGTGCAAACTAAAAGTCACATTGCTGTCAATTGGAATGTTCGCTGAGTCCCCTCCTCCAAAATGTCTACAGTGCTTCCGACTCCACTGGTTGCAATACGATCGTCGCTAGATGATATAGCGATGGCATAGCCTGACTTATGGCTTGATTGGACACACTGTGTCTGCTCTAAACTAAATGGATTCCAATGTGTTGTCATACCATCGTTTCCAACCGATATAACGGTGTGCTGCCAAGAAGCTAGCTTCTGCATACATGCATTAGTGCCTAGCTCTGCCACAACCGAGCGCGTGGGAGCGTGAATAGTTGCTAGAAAGCCCCCTCTAATTGAACCTCCAGCCACAGCCCACCATTGATCATCGCTGATCGTCTCACAACTACTGATCCATCGTTTGGGACATGTTCGAGGACGGACTGCGTTTGAATTGGTGTTTTTTGAATTGCTCAGGTCTATTGCGTCCACCAATTTGTCGTGAGCTGTATCGTAAATGCTCAGAGCGCCATCTTCGCCTCCCATCAAAAGAAGAGATCTCTGGTTGCAGGGCGCTGTTAGAGCCAAAGCATGAAGATACCCACGATGCGGCGATTGGTACGTGGTCACCAAAGTTTCCTTTGTTAAATCCCATTTGTAGCAACCAAAGGAATCTCCCGCGGCTCCGTATATATGGTGTGCCTGGATCTGGACGTCGTTAATTTCGACTTTGCCTTCGTTGGCGGATGGGTTGGGAACAAACCGTGAGATCGGGGTGATCGGCAAATTCGGCACGTTAGGTCTTCCTGATTCCAGGAACGGAAGAATTTGCTTGTTCCAGTCAAATATGTAGACGCCATCGTCCCCTGCAGCTACCAGAAGGGTTTGGTCCGTATTGTTGAAAGGAGTATGCAACCGAATAGAGTACAGAATTCGCGAAGAAATTTTCCTCCGAAATATTGGAGCTCGGCTCATATCGTCTGCGAAGTCAGATGTAGTGATGCTGTTGTTTCCGTCATCACTTAATACCAAATTCGGCGTCTTCCATATGCAAATCTCTCCTAGGTTGGTACAGCCAATCAACCAGAGATCTTTCGATGATTTTTGCCACTTCAGGTCGAAGATTACCATCTTCTCATCCCGCTGAAAGCCGTCTCGGTGAATCTTCCATTGCATCTCATACGATATTGTATCAGCATTTGTGAAAGGCTCTAGAAGTGGTGGAATAGTTAACGCTGGAGATACCCTCATCTCGACAATTCCGTTTGTTGCAAACAACCTCACCTTACACTTGGCTTTTTACAAGAGGAAACATTTCCGAGTTCTAACTTGCCGTATTTCACGGTGGAGTCAACGTGGTTAAGAATCAAAAATGTCCTAGCGAAACAATAAAAGTATTCAATTTGTTCTAATAATGTCGCTTCAGACAACAAGTCGGTAGCAGGAGAATCAGAGACTATTTATTGTAGGTACCGCTGTACCGTCAGAGTGGTGCTTGTCGAGGTTGCTTTTTTGGTGTTACCATGGCAACCGTTCAGATTCGACAATATATTCGTTCGTCAATCAATGCATATAGCTCAGCACTGACAAACAAGATCTTCGTTGCTGCCGAATTTCGTCTTTGTAAAATATGGTCGCTCCAGCATGGGCCGGAAGAGTAGATATGTACCGAAAGGTACCGGCGGACTTGATGGAAGGCTCGAAGTCAGGCTCGTACTTCAGCTACTTTGCTGTCGCAGGGATGTTGCTTTTGTTTCTAATGGAATCCAGCGAATTTTTCGCTAAGAAGTAAGTAGAATAGTGCTGAAAGACTCAAAAATGAGAAACGACGACACTTGCCTGCAGATAAATCGTTTCCTGCTTTCGTTTGACCTATCGGCTCGCCAGTCTCTCGTCCGCTAAGCTGAACGCAAATGACCACTCTAATATGCAAAACTATGCGCTTTCCAGGCTAGTGACAGATTTGGCATTAGACTCCAACAAGGATCCGCGAGTTCGTCTGAATTTCAATATAACGCTGATGGATCTTCGCTGTGAGTATGCGGTAGTCGACGTAGTTTCAGTGCTTGGCACCGAACAGAATGTCTCGTCGCACATTACGAAATGGGGCGTAGATGCCGAGGGCGTACGCAAGCGGTACGCTGGCCGTAATAAGGATCAGAAAGATATAAAAATGTTCGACAGTAGCGTGACGAGCACTATCGAAGAGTTGTACAGCGATGGCGAAGATGCAGTCAGCTTGGACGAGGAGACCCTGGAGTATGCTCTGAGAGATCAGCAATACCTGTTCGTCGATTTCTATGCGTCATGGTAAGTCATTTTGCCAATCAGGAAATGGGCTTGCAACAGATGGTGGATCTTTATGTGCAATTAACGCGGCTAATCGTAGAGTGAACTCCGTCGTTTGTTCGCTTTAGGTGCTCTCACTGCCGCGCTTTGGCGCCAACATGGGAGACACTTGCGGAAGTTATGAGCGATGTAGCCGAAGATCTAGTGGAACAACACGATCACGAGTATTCTGAAGAGGAGTACGAGCATGCGAAGAAAGTTGAAATGCCTGTTATGATTGCTAAAATTGATTGCGTTCTACACAAGCAGGTTTGCATGAAACAAGGGATTTTGGGATATCCGACGTTAAGGCTGTTTGTGGATGGTGAGAGATGGAAGGGTGGCGATTACCGTGGGGATCGAACTGTGGTTGCCTTTGCTGACTGGTTACAACAGGTCGAAGACGCTCACAAGACAGACACCGAAAACTCAAGTGCAAAGAACGTCCAATTGGCTCATATGGGTAAGGCTTTTACGTACCGAATTCACGTCAGTACAAACATTTTTCGGGAAGCTCACCTTTTGTTTGCTGAGTAGCCGCGAAAGACCGTTTGGATAGCGAAGATGAAGGATCTGACGAGGAGCATGAGTGGGCAGAAAAGGTCAAGCGCCACAAGCAGCGGCTTCATCACAGTTGGGTTGATGCTGAGCACCCTGGTTGTAACATTGCTGGTCATCTATTATTGGATAGAGTGCCCGGAAACTTTCACATTCAGGCTCGTTCCCCTCATCATGATCTCGTCCCTCATATGACCAACGTCTCCCATGTTGTTCATCATTTATCAATTGGAGAGCCGGTGGCAGAACGATTGATTGAGCAAGAGAAAGTGATTCTTCCTGAGGACGTAAAGCGAAAGCTTAAACCAATGAATGGGAATGCATATGTGACAAAAGAGCTCCATGAAGCTTATCATCACTACCTGAAGGTCATCACAACGAATGTGGATGGGCTAAAGTTTGGGAAGCGCGATCTTAGGGCATACCAGATACTTCAGAGTAGCCAGTTGTCTTTCTATCGAAACGATATAATACCAGAGGCCAAGTTTGTGTTTGATCTTTCGCCAGTTGCTGTCTCTTATCGGACAACATCTCGGCGTTGGTACGACTACTTCACATCGATCCTGGCAATCATTGGCGGAACATTTACCGTTGTTGGTTTATTGGAATCGACCATACATGCGACGGTAGCCCGAAAGAGAAGATATTGAAAGACGTGCCATGGATAATTGCAGGCTATTCGAATGGCGCTGTGGGCGTAATGCCAGTCAAACCAGAGGAAGATCTTGTATGAGTTCATACTGTTTGCTAGCAGATACCACCAAACTGTATTTCACATCAATATAATTGCAAGTCCAGCATTCTGTGGTCGATACTTTTTCGTATGGGACGCTTCATTCCCTTAGATCTTCAATTCAGTCATTCTTCAATTTCAATTATCCCTCTTGACTATCATTTCGTAAATATGCCAGTATAATGACTGATTGTCCCTATGACTTATCTGTCTATCTTATCGGGAATTGATCTTGATTGCCAATCAAAGGTGTGAGAAAAACAAGGTTCCGTTTGCAAGTTTCTTCACTGTTGTCACTTTCACTCGATCGACGTCTCTTCTCAATTGATTTCCACTAGTGTGATCGAGATTTCAGATCATGTCTCCACCTCCAGTTAGTGTTAGTTTTGCTGAAGAAAGCGATGAAGAGAGCATCAAGCTTGATCTCGGCGGAGGCGATTCGTTGGCAGGCTCCTGTGGCACACATAAGCAGGACCAAGACGAAGATGGATATAGCTCAATGTACTTTCAGCGTGAAGGGCTTGAGTATATGACACCGATTTTGTTTGAAGACGGTATGGATTTTGTTGAGTGCAGTTTTTATTATTTGTGTCGAAAGTCGCAGGATTCTGGAGGAGTACTTTATAGGGAGCGTAGACGCTGCCAACCAAGAGCGACCACAGAACAATTGACTCATATGGATAACGCCCAGCCTTCGCCTTGTATTCGCAGACCGTTTCGATTTCACAGCTTTCCTTCTTTGGTTACTGACATTCAAGCTCGACGCTGCTCCTTCAGTGGGATACCTGACCTCGGGAACAACAATTCAGATTCACAACTCATTCGATCAAACTCGATGCGCAGTCTACGTGACCAAGTAGCCCGGGTTTCTTTTGAAGAATATGTTCAGGTTGTAACTATTCGCGCTGCACACGATTATCCAGAGGATGTGCGATCAGGGCTGTGGATATCGCGAGAAGAAATGGCAAAAGGTGTGCGAAGTGCCATGGCCAACCAAGAGTGCGAACAAAGGAAAAGACACGATACTGTTGCAAGTGACAATACTAGTACACGTGTTCTTCAGAGGGAGATAGATAGCGAGCCATCTGTAGATTGTGTCATCATAGAGTGTTTTTAATCTCTCCAAATAGCAATAGAATGATCGAATGTATTCACAGCACGAATCTAAAGATAGCTGTTTCAAAATGACGACAGCCGAGCCATTGACATCTCTTAGCATATTACCCAAAGATTTTATATGTGATTGCTTCTAGCTGGCTCTCAACCACACCATTTGCAGACTTGTAAAAGTACAAGCTAATCAGCGATTGTCCTTTTTCCAACACTGGTTTGTAAAGTCGCTGAACTAGCCGTTCCAAAGAGAGATTCCACTTGCTGGCGCATGGGCCATGAAGTCGCGCCAGGTTCTGGACTCGTGGAAATTTTGCTTGTGAGCAATGTTGTGGTCAATACTGTTACCAAGGCGGAAGGGAATGATGGTACTGCAGGAGTTACTCCTGAGATTGGCCGTCGCGTGGGATGAGGTGTCTTTACGTTGGTGGTATGAGCTGCAAACGCGGTGGACCTATTGGCGCCATAGTGGAGTCAGAGGTATGGTCCGAGCTGGTCATGGCTGGAAACATGATACAGGGGGCAGGATGGCTATGCTGTAAGCACGGGTTGCTAATAGAGGTTGGGTGGGTTCATCGAAGTGGAAGCAGTTGGTTTTAGTTTTTGTTCGTAGTAAAAATAATTCATCTTCCAGATGGCATGTGCACAGCCGACATGGCATCAAGCACAACCCTTACTTCTCCCAACATCCTTAAAACTGCAGTCCTCAATTCAGCAACGCCGACTCCTTCATGAATACTTAGCCGAATGTAAGGCGAGCCGTCGAGAATCTCCTCCAATTCTTCTAGTGAGCCGTCTGTCGTTCCAAGATCGATCTTTGACACAACGTCGATCCAAGGTCTTCTGGGGAAGCGCTGTCTCACTTCGCGTCGTAATTGAAGCTGGTCCGCTATACTAGAACACTTGTCTCCCGCTTCGCCCGATAGGTCCATGACATACATGACTGCGGTCGGCAAATGTTGCATCGCAGCCAAAGTTAAGGCTTCCATTTCGTTTCTTTCTTCGTCCGGCCGAACAAGGAGCCCAGGTGAGTCCATAACTTGGCAAAGTTGGGAAAAGGCATACTTTCCCAAAACAACTTCTTCGGCAACAGCACCCAGTTTTCGTTTCGCGTCTGGGACAACAGCTTTTGCGATGGCCTCTGTGTTGGACCAAAAAACTTCAACGTGCCCCAGCGTCATACCACGTGTCGTGAATGGATAGTTGTTGACCTCGGGATCTGCTGAAGAAATAGCTCGAACGATAGAAGACTTCCCTACATTCGGAGCTCCAACCAAAACAACGGCCGGTGTATCTAGAGCAACAGTGGGGGCACTTCGCAAAGATCGCTGTAACTCGAGGATCCCCAGTACTGGTGGAGCGGCAAGCTCTCTAAAAAGCACAGTCATACTTTCAATTCCTTCTTCCATGAATTCTCCAGCCTCCCGGGCCGTCTCCGCTTCCTTGACTTTGGAAATCCAATCCTTGCTACTGTCTAAAACCATTTTCCGTGCTTCGTGGATCTCATCCAGAAGAGTATTGAGCGTCAGCCCATCCTTTTTTTGACGAGCTCGAGCCGTCAAGTCGGCTACGACGCGCTCAAATGGATGTAGTCTTCTCCATTCGGATTTATAGCCATTTACCAAATCCCGGAGTGGGAGGCAAAGCCCCTGCGAAAGGGCGTTGAGCGTTTCGGCTCCATGCTTTTTTGCGCGATTCCGTGTATTCTTCAGTTCTTTGTCAGTTTTTACTCGATATGCGTCTTTTCGTGCCCGGTCTATTAACTCGTTGGGAGCTTTCACAACAGGAAGGCGACGAAGCCCGCCTGTGTTGCGGGTTAAGGCATTGTTGCGACGAATGACTTCGTCAGACGAGACGGGAGCAATCGCAGCGAGACTTGTCAGGCCGTTCACAGTTAACGGCAAAAGTCGCTGCCGGGCACGACTGCAGTAGGCAGACACAGTCAGCATCAGGTGAAAAATGGAAAGCAATGTTAAGAAACGATAACTCATTGTCACGTGACTCCTAAGGACGTCCGTTTTGCGACGAAAAGAAGTGGGCGATACTATTGGTATTCCCTTCCACTCTACGGGTGATGGCCTTGAGACTGGAATGTGTTTGTTTCGGAATTACGAGAAATGGGTGATAGTGAGCAGCTGTCCTACTTAGGATCAGTGACTTGTCTTCTTCAAACATTCCACATTCTTAAGAATTTCTGCGTTGCAACATCCCTGCCATCAATTAACTAGAAGACCTTAACCCTATTGCAATGGATGAAACATATTGATGTAGGGCACTTTTCCGCTGCTCCAGCGCCTGCCTCCATGTTAACATTTCGTTTGAACAAAGGCTACCAGTAGCACTGTCGTCACGAAACCAAGAGCTGTTGCGGTTGTGTCTTTGAGTGCTGGGAGTATGACACCAGGGAGCCGTCGCATGCGGCGCTCTCGGGAGGCAGCAGCTTCGAACGAAACCGATCTGTCAGCGTTTGAGCTGTACGGCATACAGGGCGACTCGGTTGCGGCCTTGAAGGCGTTGACGTCGGATGCTCCATCTTCGTTGACGACAGATTACAATACGGCGATACTCAGGCATGTCTCTTCCAAATCCTTAGATACGCGAGTTGTCGCTTTACGAAACGGTCTCCTAAGTGAGTTAGATGGTTGTGAGAAGAAATACTTCAATAGTCTTAGTCAAGAACAGATTTCAGTTCGCAGGCGTAAGCGGAACGAAATGATAATGGCTTACAACCGGGCGCTCGTACTGCAAACATCAGGATTCTCAAAGGAGTGCATCCAAATCTGTCGCGAAAAGCTGAAGGACCTAGTTGTGAAAAATCAACCGCCTCCGGAAGAGCTCTATATTGTTGCGTCTCGCATGTCGTTTTTATTCCTCGAAACGACGCTTGGTCCAAGCGTCAGCCGCTCATCAGGGCTAGTGCATGAGGATCTAAGCACACCTTCAATCTTGTCGGTCATAGCGTGGTTAAATTTATTTAACCTGGAGAAAGATCCACAGTCCAAGTTTTTATTGGCTCTTTGTAAGAGTCGGCTTCATCTCTCTGAGTCGGATAGGAAGGGAACGAAATCTGAAAGCAATGCTCGGTTGGCGAGGAAGGAGCTGAAAGCCGCGATGGAGATCCTACAGCATAAACTTCGGGCATCTCATGGTGGAGATACTGAATCAGTGGTGTCCTCTTTGAACTCGGAGGAAATTATGTCCACGGGTACTCATCAACTTCAGGAGTCGCACCAACAACTGCTACCTCGCTCGCTAGTTTTGCAAAAGCTCAATCAATCGGCATTGAATTTGAAGGCAAAATTAGAGCAAATGAAGGGGAACGCTAAGAAGTCACTGCTTTTATGTAGTGAAGCTCGCGGTGCGGCTGTTCTGGATTCTAGCTACGAACGCATAAATTCCAACAATCTAGGAATCGTGTACGGCACTACAGGAAAACGCCACTTGGCGCTACATTCTCTCTTTAAGAGTTTGCAGGTGAAATCGGAGGCTTCGTTTGATGTGGACGGTACTTCACGTCCCAATCAAGCTCTGACTGCTTTGTACAATACTTCGCTTTGTGCTCTTCAGGCACAGAACTACATTTGTTCATATGAATGTATGGCGACTTATGTTTCTCGCTGTGATGTATTCCACGTAGGAGTACGCTGCTGGCTACGAATGGCAGAAGCTTGTGTTGGAATCTACTCCAGCTCGAGGCCATCCAAATCTTTTAAGGACTTCTGTGCTATAGAAGTCAACGGGTACGTTGTTGCTTTTTCTATGTTGAAGGATTTCTAGAGCTTTCCTCAGCCGTTTGATTTCTACAACAGGAAAGCGAAAGGTCTACTTTTCGATCATGGTTTATGTACTGAGCAGCCAAATACGACCCAGGAGATTCTCGTTCAGGAACTAGCAAGTGGTGAGGACATTCAACAAGTGAAGCGCAACCCATTGCTCCGTGCACGTGGCTGTCTGGAACATCTTCTTTCAAATCAAGAAGCTTTGGACAATGACGCTCTCAGCACTTCACGTTTGATGTTATCGTTTGTATTACTGTCGTTCCGCGAATTTTATCGAGCTTTAGATATGGCCCGTCTTGTGCTCGATTCTCAAACTTTGGAAGCAGTCGAAGTCGGCAATGACACCATTGGCGTGGTCAAGCGGCGCATCGCTACAGCTCGTATGTATGCTGCAGAAGCCTCTTGTGCACTGGGAAACTCAGCTGAAGCAATGAAATATTTAGTCGGAGACGGAAGAGATGATGCGTTTGACCGTTTGTCATCAGACCTGGGTGGCGTTACTATGGACATGGCTGCATTGAATGGAACAGGGAAGCGCCGTTTGGCCCGAGCTCAAGTGAAAGTTCGATCATCGGCAAGCACCGTTACAGCTGCTATGGACAATATGCCCGCAGCCAAACAGCTTGCCATGTCGGCTCAAGCCATTGAAAATGCGTACGCCAGCAATCGAGAACGATCGGCAGCGCGGCGGGCTTTGGTGTATTGTCTGCTGCGTGGTGGTAATCACTCGGCAGCACTCACTCTTCTTCGATCAATAACATCGACGTTGACGAGTTGCCAAGCCTCCTAAAGAAAACAACATTGGTAGCATAATTTGAACTAGTGTTTTAGACTTTTTGACGTTTCCTAGAGCGGCCGAAACTAGCTGGATCGTGGGATTCTGCGTCGCGGGAAGAGTTATCGGAATCCACATCGGATAGGCTTTTGTCCCGTGGATACCATACAAATCCAAGATGGTCAAGCGCGGCAATCCGCTCCTGGGTAATGTGACAAGTCTTTCCTTCCCGAAACTTTTTGTGCTGCCTTCGTTGGTGGTGGACCCACGTTCCTAGCTTCGGATTGACATTGAAGTTTGTGGGAACAAGACAGTGCCCGTGTTCGTCTTTAAACTTGGTAAGCTCACGAAGCCTCTCTAGCCAAGTGGCTTCATGGGTGTCCCAGCAGAAGCCAATCTCATCGAGCTCTCGAGCACGCTCGGGAGTCATATGTGACTGTTTCCCTTGTTTTAGCAAAGCAAAGTGCCGACGCTGCTCCTTGACCCAAAGGCCAAGCTTAGGGGGTACTGGGTGGTTGAGTGGAACTAAGGAATGCAGATGATAATCGTTAGCTTCTATAAATTGTCACTAAGGTTGGGCTTTTTCCAGGATCGCTCACCGTGACAGTGCCCTGTCTGGGATCGAAAGTGCTCTAAATCAGCCATATGGCGAGCCCAGGCGGCTTCCTGGGCATTCCATGCAAAACCAAGTTCATTCAGTAGCGCTATACGTTGCGGGGTAATACTGCTTTGTTTTCCATCAATCAGGAGTTTGTACTGTTTACGTTGTTCGGCAACCCAGCTGGCAAGACGAGAGTTTAGCGCATATCCCCGAGGGACTGTACAGAAGCAAAATGGTGAGGACGGTATTAATACAAGAGTATGTCGGCTCAAGTTGAAAGTACCTACCGACGCAATCCCCGTGCTCTTTCCTGTATGCCTTGAGTTGCTCGAATGTCAATAACCATTTCGTATCCTTCTTTTTGGGTTTTTTCTTAGGTTGGAGGCGCCTCAGCGACATATCGTTTTCCCGTGTGACACGTGACGAAGCGACTTCTGTTGACGCAGCGGCAACAGGATCATCTATTGGCAAGCTGGAATGTGGAACAGAAGCGATGCCAATATTGGGTTCCTCACACCCTATCCTAGCTGCTCGCCTTGTTGGTATTGACTCGAGCAGAGCTAGGGACAACTCGGAGTGATGTCGTTGAGCTACGTACCGATCATAAGCAAGTCGTTCATGCACTGCTTCTGCTTGATCCATACGAAGCTGAAGCTCATTTTGTTGGCGAACGAAGGCGATTTCCCTCTCGCTACCGAGCATACCTTGGGGAATCATATTGTTAGAGCCCACTGTAGATCCAGAAACAGATGGGCGATAGTGTAAAGGATTTATACTCGCATATGACCCTAGGGGAAAACGAGTAAGCAAGGGAATCTCATGCCGCAACTGTAGAGGATTGCGAATAAAATTCTGACTGTGATACAGGAGGGGCAGCATTGAAGATGGTTGCTGCCTCTGTTGCGACTCGAGCATTTGCCATCGGAGGATCATTCTTTGATCTCTCGCACCATTCGGCATCATCTTTTTCAGTGGATAGAACGCCGACAAAGCAGTTCTCATCAGGAGGGTGCGCTGGCGTCGAGCTGGTTCGACCAGAGATTGTGGAGGTGTGCACTGCGTCTTGAGGAGAGAATGCTGCATGAAGCTTTTGCGCGATTGACATAATCGAATTGTTAATCGTGTCCTAAAGAGAAAGCCGCCAGGAGCACTCTGTTCTCAAAAGAAATTATCCGTACTTGAAATTCCTAAGTATGTTTGAGGGATGCTATTTAGTATTTAGCAATTAGATGACCCATAAATCGTGAAGACTGCTTGGGATTTAGACAAAAGCATATAAGCTTCAAGCGAAGACTGCATGTGTCGCTTGACTCGCTGTGAGAATCCGCAGACGCTGCATGGCCAACGGAGACCGGAGACGGGCTTCGACATATTACGCTAGAACTTCAGTAGATGATTACTTATGACACTCGAATAAAAATAACGATAGCGCAACGCTATTTTCAAACCAACTACCAAATACCCTCAAAACCACATATTCTTTTGAGGAAATTCACTAAAGGGGATGGAAAAAGGTAAAAACTCCCTTAAAGGGGACAGAACGTGTTCACTTTAAGTAGCATCATTTGGCGCTCAAACATTATTATGTATTCAAACTATTTAAACTAAACAACAAAATTTTAACCTTGATGCCGACGTTTCCCGCCAGGATGTTTATCGCATCTCCGTTGAGAGTGAGATATGCGATCGTACTCGTCTTCGTCGTTGGTAAAAAGTGCCACCCACCGCTTGGGATGCTGAACAATTAACGTACCTCGCATTCGGACGACGGCGCGATTGCTGGAGATCGAACGACGTTGTGGCGGTCGTCGAAGACTCGGAGGGGTCGACGATCCCTTCCAAAATTCGATGGGGATCGTACAAATAAAACGTAACCTCGGCATTGACGTGTGCCCGTGAATGCTTGTCATGTTGGGGCTGCTTTCTCATCCAACACGCAGACTGTCTGCGGAGCAAAGTGCATCTGACCAGTGCCGTCAACGTCAACGTTGGGGGGATGAGGGGTGGCTCTTCGGAAACGCGACGGGAGGTGGACGAAACCCGGCGTAACGGGTCATCGGTGATTTATAGTCTACCGCAACGTGTGGAGGGTGGGGTGCCACGCTGGGATGCCCATAACCCTACCATTCCCCGACGACAATGATCTTGGTGTGGATCAGTCGATGGCGTGTGAAACCGTGACCAAATTGCATTTGCTTTATCCGGCACCGCTTGACCGAAGCACTTTGTACAGTTTCCATTAATGCCACCAAACTTGGTACAGGTATCCTTTGTGACAGCCTCCAGTCAACATCATCAACACCATGGTTCCGTTCTAGTGCAAGCACCACTGGTGGATGTCTGGATTGCCGCCGGACAAACATCGGATTATTTCTGGGTAGTTACATTTAGGTCTTGGCGTCCGTTGTTGGTGCTGTGGTCGTTTTACGTGACCTCAACTCAATTGCAGCGTGGTAAAGCTAGGTGGTACTCCGCAGAAGACGGTCATTTTGGGAGCGTTCTGGTCCACCAAGTCTTACTGGTTTGCGTCCAGCTGAGGAGGATTCAATGGTAGCGACTCAGGACTTGCTGACAACCTTGGAGACCCAGGACCAACTAATCCAGTGAGTCGCTGCCGTTGCAGCCTTCCAGATTGTCGCCCGAAGTCCCCAACGAGGTTTGCTACCGTAACAAACGTGAACTTCTTTGCACTCGGGTTGCCCTGTTCTCACTCTCATCGGAGGCCATGCAATAAACATCGTGGCGGGAAACGTCGGCATCAAGGTTAAAATTTTGTTGTTTAGTTTAAATAGTTTGAATACATAACAATGTTTGAGCGCCAAGTGATGCTACTTAGAGTGAACACGTTCTGTCCCCTTTAAGGGAGTTTTCACCTTTTTCCATCCCCTTTAGTGAATTTCCTCTATTCTTTTCACTGACTGCGAAACTCTGTCTCGTCATCTCGCCGTCAACATCAATATGACAGATGATGTGTTCGGGGGATCTTAGACTGGATGATGCCACATAAAGCGAATTCGATGAATTTGTACAACGAACAACTCATCAAATATGCTATCTTCTCTACCAGGCCTATAGTTGAGCCAATCTTTGAAGACAGACAGTCAAGCCGTCAAAATGGCATTCACATCGATACAAAGAAATGATCGCCATCTTGAAGCGCTTATTAACTATCACACGAGGGAAGAATCCGAATTTACATTACAACTTATTGGTACTTTGCTCCCATTGTGACAATTCGGGTATGCAGGTTGCAAACCTGATGATGTCTACCAATAAGACTAGACAACGGCACGCTTCATGTAGCCGAAGTCCAGGAAGTCTTGCGAATACCGATTGTGAATCCAATCCAACGTGTGCTTATCCAGAGCGTCCGTGGTCAAATGAGTGTCATCGCTTCGATCCTTAAAGTCCTCCGCAGATCCTAAAGCCTGGAACTTTTTTAATTCTACGTGGCCCAGTCCGAAAACCTGCATCAAGTGTGCAAATTGTGGATTCAAGGTATCGTCTAGTCGCAAGATGTAATCAACGTAGCGTGTTTCGTGAGGGCCAACAATATACTCAATCTGAGGTGTAAAGTGGCCATTGTCTAGCAAGTATCCAGCCGCCGTCTTGGTTTCTCGATCGTGCATTTTGCGCATCAGCCACTGGTTCATGTATGCACTCTCATGAAGTCTACTACGATTGCACTGATCGGGTCGCCAGTCTTTCACTTTGAGCGTACAAATATAATAGAATTCGCTTACCATACGCTCGTATGGATCTCGAATCACGCCAAAGACTTCGGCGTGTTGATACGGATCGCTCTCGGCCAATGGAAAGACATAAGTAGGGAGGTGCCACCATCCTATCCGCATGGGCCATTCGGTGCCGGGATAGTCACAAATGTCGCGCTTCGGCTTATGAAAGAACGCGCAGCTTCCCCAATTTATCCCATTTTCGCCAGCTGCATTTTCAATCGCGGAACCCGCTGTCTTGGGAATGTGCAGAAACTTTAGGGGGCGTTCCAGGCTTTGAAAGGACTTCGTATACAGCAAGGCCTGTGCTTTCTCCGCGGTTGCATTGTACAATGGGAAGCTCACGAACCGCTGCGTGTGCACATTTGTTCCATAGCTAACAAAGCCCCGTTGCCAGCTATCGGATCCAAAATTCAGCTTTGGTGAGTTCAGGTGGAAAAAAATGAGGACAACGGTCTGGGATACAATGTAAAACACCACGAAACATGCAATGATAGTGTAGGCCGACTGGCGACGCAAGTGAAATGGTCGTGGCTCTCGTCGTGGTGCTGCCATGAAGATCTGAGAATTATAATCTGTTAGCTATGATGAAGTCGGGGCGTGAACAAGGCTCATTCGAGCAGAGTGTACTCACAGTCAAGCATTCGCCATGCTCGTTCGCTGGACCACTTTCAGCCAATGCTCAGGTTTGAGTGTTGCTGACAATGAAAGGCAGGATATTTGTTTTTGCTTAGGACAGGGTAGGGATTCCCTTCGTTTACAGACAAGTCAGCCCAGCCCTACCAGGTACTTCCATTCCAGGAAATAAATCATCGATTATTCCATCCATTCACAATTCATCAGCGTCCCAAGCGGGAATGGTATGTCCAAAAACCTGGATGCGATAAAGCTGAAGCGTGCACGATGGACTTGTCGTCGATTTTGGATGACTCCGACTCTTCGAACAATGATGAACCAGACAGTTCCATATATAGGAGTATTTCTGACACTTCAAGTCGGATGGACTTGGAGCAAATCTTGCGCGAAGACGAGGAAGACAACGATGAAGTTGAGCTTGATTCGCCAAAGTCTCAACATGGCTTTGGCGCCCTGCGCTGGAACGAACAGACGCCGCTTGGGGACGGAAGCAACTCCCACATACTCAGCCAAAACAGTTTTGGCAGACCTTCGCAGAATGCTGAGGATTGGGCGCTGCTGCAGGTCATTCTAGATGAAGGCGATGACGACGAGATTAGCACGGAAGATGACTGGCTACACACGTCGGGCTCGGGACGCGTCTCGTGTCCTACGACGGATCGAGCAAATGTAAATTCAATAATGCAGTCGGACGAAACCAGTATGAATTCTGGAGACGAAAGCAGTGTGACAATGACATTACCGTCGAGTATTTCTTCCACGCCACGGATGGATTTGCCATCAAATGAGTCCTTGCTTGTCAAGAAGTCACAAAGGGATTTTCCCGAACCTGTTGATCGTGTTTCTGGCCATGCGGCGCTTCAACCGCTGCCTGCAACCGATTTACTTGAGCACTTTTCCCGAAGTACAGCCCGTCGCGGCATTTCTGGTGCTCAACCCTCAGCGTTACCCCAACCAGATTCGACTGAGGACCAGGAGGAAGAGGAAGCTTCACGGCGGGCCTTAGAGCATGCCAGAGCTTACGAACAAAAACTACTGAGGGCTGGCCATCGTGAAATTATATCACCTTTGATGGTGAAAAGGCGATTAAAGCCCAAAATCGAGTTGTGTTCGCGCTCTGCCCGAAAAAAACGGCCACAGCTAACGGAGCGCTTCGCGTCAACTTCCACGCCGCGCTTCAACTTTTCTGGCATCGTCGAGGAAAAAGAAATGCTTTTAATTGGTGCTTCTCTGGTTCAGCACACCACAGCTGGATCAGACGAAAACTATGGCCTGCCAACCTGTCTAGCTTTCAATTCGAGATTCATAGCTATTGGAACTCAGCTTGGAATCGTTCTCGTGTACGATTTCTTTGAAGTCTTGCGCCAACAGTTGGGAGGAGGCGGCTCGGAGGATAATTGGAATGCACAAAAGGCCGGTGCGGTTACAAGTTTAGACCTGAGCACTAATGGCGATATGATTATCTCTGGATATACGAGTGGGTGTGTTGTCTTATGGGATGCGATAAAAGGGACTGTGCTGCGCAGCATCCACGATATACACCCATCGCCAATCACTACTGTTCGCTTTGTTGCGAATCTCAAGGCCGTGACAGTAGACGCTGGCGGACTTGTTAACAAAGTGGCTTTTGTCAAAAATATTCTCTGGTCGACGTATTCGACGGATATAGATTGTTTGCTGGATGGGACGGCAGGGCAAATTTTATCGATGAATGTGTTACCGCCATATGCAATGGTAAATCCTCAGCTGCGGCCGGAGAATCTGGCGTCAGTCTTACGTGGGATGAACTTGATAGCACTTTCATCGGAACGGAGCTCATTCGTCGTCGCTGTCGACCCCACTGTCAACGTTCTTCACCGTTGGGCCAGACCGCCGCAGGAAGACTTGAATGAAAGCAAGGTAGACGATCACGAACGTGAAGTGCATGCGCACATGCCTTGCTTGGCATGGGGATGGGCGCTTACTTCTGGTGGCGGCAACTTAGTTATGCCAGTTTTGGCTCGAGGTTGGGGCTGTTGCCTCCAACTTTTGGGTGTCAGCTTTCCGACAGGTGACGATACCACAAATGTGGAGAAGGGCAAGAATGCTCCTATTCACTGGCCAGCGTTCGGACTGCATGACGAAATTGACGCTAAAGCTCCAATTCTTGCTTTAGAATGGCTAAGTAGTCGTTCAGTCTTATATTTGACACTTTCGAACGAACTTCACTTGATTGATACTGTAATGATGACGTTGCTCGAACGAATCGACGTTTCGAATCTTCGTACGGTGTACGCCGAATTTTCCTTGAGCCGTAACGCTTCCCAGAAAGGCGACCGCATAGCAAGTCGCGACAACGATCTGGAGGTTTCTGTGACATTTCAAAACAGCGTTCGTTGCAGCCATGACCGGCTTATGATTCTTTGTCAAGAACAGCTGAAATGCATATCCATTGTTGGTGCACGCCGTCGTATTTCTTGCTTGGAAGCGGATGGCGAATGGCTTGAAGCACTCGCGCTCACATTAGACCATTATGAGAGCACTGTAATCAGTCAAGAAGACCGTCAGCGAAATCCAAATCAAGCGAAAGATTTTGCGAGCCGTCGTAACTTTGTCTTCACAAAAGGTGAAGATCATGAATGGATTGCAAAACTTCTGATGCGGTACTTGAATCTTGCTGTGGAGAATGCACCAGATTCCAGTGCCAATCAACCATGGTCTCCAGGATCAATAGATGCTAGAATTGATTTGGCCCAAAGTCATTTCCAGATGCTTGCAGGTGTCTGCGTGGATTTTTGCGTGGTTACAAGAAGACTAGACCTTCTCTTCGGTCCAATCTTCAGACGTTTCCAGCACGTTGGGTACACAGATATCTTTCTGGATGTTCTCGAGCCGTATGTCCTAAATGACAGGCTTACCTACATTGCACCGGAAGTAATGAATCACTTTGTCGAGTACTGTAGATCGCACAATGGCATCGCAACCGTGGAAAGATGCCTTCTACATATGGACTGTACTGCTATGGACTTCGATACAATCATTTCTTTGCTAATGGTCAACGAAATGTTTACTGCTCTCTTCTTTGTTTTCAATCAAGGTTTAAACGACTTCGTTACTCCGCTTCAAATGTTGTTCGAGAAATTGTTTGAGGAAGCTGATACGGGCAAGGCCCTACTCAGTCGTCGGCGAAATGGTACTCCGCAGAACCGTTTTGAACGATATGGCTATAAAGCTATATTATACCTACAAACATGTTTCCGTGGCAAGACTTTCCCGGTGGAGGAATCTATTGTGCCAGACGAGCGACGGGGGTCTTTGAAACGTGAGCTTTTGGAGCTTTTGATGCGAAAAGATTACAATCCATCGCCACACTCCATGCATTCGGGTGAAAACAATGTTGTCATCGGGCAACGTGCTCAACTGTATCCTTACATGAAAATTTTCTTACAAGTCGACCCAAGGGCAGCCCTAGACTCCCTGTCCCTTGCATTTGGCTACGCTGAACATTTACTTACTGTTCGACCTTTGCCTTGGGATAATACAGTTGGTATCACTGGACATTGCTGTTCAGAAAAACTTCAAGCAGTTATGGATGCTTTGGCACATATCACTCTACCGCAGTTTTCAGACTTTACAGATAATGTTCCTTTGGTTCGACCACAGAGTGCAATGAAAATATTTCTGGATTTTGTTTCCGTTTATATGATTGCAGGATCTGTACAAATGGACAACGAGATAACATTTATGGTCTTAAGTCGCATGTGCGATAAATATGTGGAAGCAAATGACGCTGTGCATCGGCAGCGTGCGCAAAAAGATGTGATGGATCTCCTAGGAGCTTTACCGAGTGAAGCGTACGATCCAGATCGTGTGTTGTTGCTCATTGACAACAGCGGTATTCACAGAGCTGCGTTACTTCTGCACCAACAAGTCGCATCGTCCTGGAAACCGGACGCACTTGATCTGCAATTAAGGTGCCTCCACTTTCAAAGCGCGATCGACTGCTATCTCGAAGACGAGGACTTCGAATTTCGTAAGGACGTCTTTGCTTACGTTAAAAAAGAATGTTCTGGATCTCTTAATAGCTCACGTACGCCGGAGGAGGAAGATCCGATAACTTTACGAAATGCACTTCGTACGAAACTCTCCGACCTCATCCGTCTTGACGCGACATTGACTGTACAACTTGTGGTGGAGCTCTTTTCTGATGAATTTGATTCTGTAGTTTCATCTCTAGAAGGTGTGGGAGAGGCGCAATTTCTGCTTCTCCACACAATCATTTCAGGCAATCTCTCAGATTCTGACCCAGCGGCCTGTTCTGTTCTGAATTTGACGGTCGAGCATCACCACATGTACCTGAAACTGATGGCAAGCGTTCATCCGGAACTCGTGTACGAGTACCTGTCAACTCATGACAGCTATCGAACTGCCGATGCATTAAAACTTTGTCAAGACTGTAATATTGCCGATGCATCAGCCTACCTCTTGGAGCGAATGGGTAATGTTTCGAGCGCTCTTCAATTGATATTACAGACGCTAGAGAGCCGTATGATGGGCTTGAAACGGGCAATCCGTGGAATGGGCGGAGATGCATTCCGAAATAGGTCGGTGTCTGCTTCTGCCTTCGGGAAAAGTGGACGTTCTTCCTCCTTTGAGACTTTGATGACGCAAAGGAAGGATACGGAGAGCGTAAAACGCATACTCATCGTGGCGCTCGATGTTTGTGAAAGGAATTCGGGGACCGCCATATCTCGAAGTGAACATGGATCGCAATTGTGGTTCAATGTTCTCGACCGTCTTATTAACGCCAAAGGCTTTCTACGGCTTTCAAGAGAGCAACCAGAACATGCCTGTGTCATGGCCGTTGTTCTTAGCGACCTTCTTCGCGTGACGATGCAAAGAATGGTGTCAAGTGTTCCTTTATCGGATCTGGTCCGTAAAGTTACTTCCGATAGTTCCGGGAGTCAACTTGGTGAGTTACGTGAAATGCTTGATATTCTCCTTGGAACGTATAGCTTCGAGCTGGATTTGTTCAAGAGTGCCACCAGAGTTGGGCGATTTGATATCATCCGAATTGAGCGAGAACGCAATCACCTGCAGCAACAAGGATCCGCGGTTGATTCAGTGACAAACATCGTTCTCGAACAACAGTCGGCTGCACAGTTGACTTCTCTTTTCCACAATACGGAACGACGGGACGGTTTGCTTAACATTCATTCAAACGGGCACTCCAATTTCATGGACGGGTCTTTGTTACCTTACTCGCAACGAGCTGCCAGCGGACTAGGCTCGGCCTTGACCAAACTTCGCTCTCGTCGTGGCAATTTCGATACGTCGAAGTCATCACGATTGCCGAATATAAGTATGATTCGTTCAACAGAGCGCAACGTGTCAAACGGAAGATTTGAGCAGGTTTCCTACGGAGAGCGGCTTGTTGGTCTTTTAGGTGAGCCGGAGCATCGAGGACGCTTGATATCTTTCGAAAACAAGGAGTCCCGTTTCAAACTTTAAGAATTTGATACGGATTCTACCAATGTTGTGTAAGTTAGTTGGACTATATGGTAGGATCTATTTGCGGCTGTGCGAAAACCTTTGAAAGTTCAGGAACCATTCTTTCAGGCGTGAAGGCAAACCAGTACATAACACAAACACAAGTATGGAGAGTCCCGCCATTGGAAACAAAAAAAATAATCAGCCCCATGCAACCGCTCTTTCATGTATTTATATCAGAAAGAACCCCGCGCATAATCTCGTCTTGATCCAAATTTGCATTCATATTGCTGCGGTATACATTTTGAGCTTCCCGCAGTTTTTGACGAAGGTGTGCTCGCTAAAGAAAAAATCAAGTAGTTTCAGACCACCACTTAAGCACAATAAGACTGAACCAGCGAGGGGTCGGGCTATGACTGTACCTTTCTGACTTTCGCACGGACTTGTTCCGCAAGTTGATGGACTTGCTTGTTCTCAGACGTTTGGTTATCCGATAAACTCGACGCGTCGACTATAAAGCGCTGCTCGTCCGCAAGAACACTTGCTTGATCGTCAATGAGACTTGCTGTCCGCTTCTGTAATATCTCTGACTGTTGTGTACGCTGTGTAGCCTCTTGCTCTAGAGCTTGGATTTCGCCTTCTAAACTCTTCAAATACAAGTTGGTTCGAGATTGATGGGGGGCGAACAGAACGTTGATGGTCCCCTGCCATGCTTGTTCTTGCTGCTGAATACTGCTGTGAATTTTTGTTGTCGCTTCCCGCAATGAATCCATTTCTTGAGCACATGCGTGCTGCTGGTCATGGATCTTCCAGTACTCTAGTTCGACGCAATGACATTTTTGTTGCGCTCGCAACATGGACTTTCGCACCGTCTCGTATTTATGTGTGTCGTGCTTCAAAACTGCCTTGTAGTGCCTTAGCTCTCCTTCAGCACTTTTCAGCAAAGCTTGTTCGTTTGACAATTGCATTATGCGATCTTGGATTCGAGCCGCAACCGTGGATAAGTTATTGTTTCCCAGGGTATCCGTCCGGTGGGATCCTGCGCCAAAAACCTGTGTACCGCCATGGTTCATTTGCGCTGGGTCATTCGGTTCGGTTGTACAACGACTTTTGTCCATGATTCGTCGGCCGTGTATACTTATTTTGTTTTGGATTTGTTGGAATGTTTGTGCTCCTGAACCATCGATAGAAAGCGAGTTTAGAAGCCAATGCCGATGGAGCATCACTGTCTCCCATAAGAACAGTATAAACATTGCTGAGACCCGGAGATCCATGAAGAAGAGGGATAGAATTTCCTGGGTGAGTTTCCAGTACCGCTACCTGATACTTACAGTAACCGTACAGCAATTTTGAATCTTGAATTTCGTTTATAGCAAAGGAGTGAACATCACGTTTATTGCTACGCACATGATATACTGTAACACTTGTCACATTTTGATTATCACGAACTCCACTAACTGCGTTGCCTCTTTGTTTTATTCTGGTTTATATCTCTGTGGTTTCGTTTAGCTGCCATATGCGATATCGGTGTTCCGGGCGAAGCCAAAGAACAGAAGTTTTGTTGGATGAGATCGCAAAACTCTAAATGCGCGAAAGAAAACAATGGGAAACCATGCCTATGGAAGTCGTCAGCGGGAGACGGTATCAACGATAGTCCGTCGTTGGACGCAGTCCATCGACGCTTCGCAAGCAGACCACAAAAGAAAGACTTCTTCTCTCTTTGTTCCACTGCGCTTGTGGTGGCCCAGGAATTTGCTCTAAGTTGCTTTTTGCTAGCTCGGCATCGTGTCGCACTCTATTTCGAACAATCCCGATCAACCCCAGAAAATGCGTTTACAATCAGTCAGACCAACTTAGACCAAGCGACCGTTGCCATGTCTGCGGCCCTCATGTTGGTGCTGTTTTGCAGTAGTCGCTCTAATACAATTCCGCGACAGAAACGAAGAGAGAAAGCTCAACAGCGCTTGTCGGACGCAATTCTGCTTGGTATTGTACTCCGTCTCCTTGCCAGCGTTTTGCGAACCTTGACAGCTTCTTACTCCTCCGATACTGTCGAGGCCTTGGCCACTACAGGTATGACTTTGCACGTTGTAGCGTGTGACTATTCGTACGCCAACGGCCGACGTCCCCATGGAGAGATAATTCGTCCTTTGATATCGTCGCAACGTCCGGTCTTTCGAGGAGGCACCTTTTCTCTGAATGCGGCTCTGTTTGCGACAACACTATTGGTGAGCCGGGTGGAATCCAATAGCATGGCATACTTTTTAATATCACTTGCAATCGTCATGTTCGCCTTTTACCCCGACGCAAGGCACGCTATCGCCAATAGCTATCCCCCATCGAGGAGCGGTACGTCCGTGAGTTGCTACACATTTTCAACTTCTTTGATATATTCTTGTGATAGCACTTTTGATGGCAATCCCTTTCTGTATTTACTAAATCTGCTGCTTCATTCCGTCTCAACTCCGAAACTCAGGATTCCCGTGGCTAATTACAGCAGCAATCTCGGGCTCAACTTTGGTGTTACTGAACAACCACGAAAAAATACTTTTCTTAGTAGGCATGACATCGCTAGTTTTTGTGGTACCATTGTGGAATTATATCTCTCAGTGCAACAAGGTGTGGTTTCGTGGACCCTGGGACATACCGACGCGTTCTTCAATGAAGTTGGACAATAAATTGTGAGGGTGATGTCACCAGCTCATGCTTGTTCGATTCCTCTTCTAGCCGTCATCAAGATAAAGAATCAAAGACTCTCCTTTCTCTGCGACCTTTCCTCAAGATGGGAAAGAAGGAAGGGAGCCTTCTCTCCGTTGATATTTTCAACAACAGGATTTGAAGTAATTTTCACTTAGTGGAGATTTGCCCCCTTTGCAAGGAGGATCTGTTTCATCTTCCAGTCAAGATGGCACGAAATTGGGTAGCATTTCTCGTCTTTTTGCTGTCAAAAATATTACATGTGATTCACCTTATCAATCCGGTGACAGGCCAAATGGTACAAATGTCCTCCAAAGCATACTGGAGTGAACCATTTTTGTCCCTTGATTAAGGCCGCCTGTTCTCGCATGATGTGTTACATTGTGCTGGGAAAGGAAGTGGTATTTTTAAGAACAATCGTGTTACGGCGAATGACAAATCTCAAACAGGGTTCCAAATGAGCTGGTGTCGCGTTGGCATGTGAAGACAATATGGGTGTCAACAATCATCAGTACAAGGAACAATCGCACATGAGCTATCTAATGAAAGCAGGTGATGTTTGCGTTGGCTACAATTTGAAGGAAACACAATTATCAGCGACGAAGCCGATTCGCTTCGATCTGAATTGAAACTCCTTTGGCGCAACTTTTACGGAGCCGTCGCTAATGAAGAATCTGACGCTGTCAAAAGCGGCAAATGTGGCGCCTTCAGCGCTTGGATGTGGCCGTTGCCGAGACAGCAGCAGCAACTGGTAAGGTTGTCAAACACGCTGTCGAAGCCGATGAAATGGACAAAGAAGATTTCTGCAGGAAGTTGAGGCGGATAATGGCATGCGCTTGAAAATGAATATTTACTAGAGCGAAAAAAGATGCACCAGCCACTATGGGAGTGGAAGGAGACACTACTGAAGATGAAGACGGCAAGGACGATGAAGATGACCCACAGATCACACTCGACGAGTTGCTAGACGGGCTGGTTTGCACCAAGGCCCGGAAATTGACATGGTTGATCCGCAAGTCCTCGATCCACTTGTAAAGGGCGAAAAAGCAGCAAAAGACGGCATTCGAGCTAGGAACATTTGTTACAAGGATGCGGCTGTTCCAGTCTCGAGTGGATGGGGGAATCAATTCCCAGGCGGGTTTGTGCAATAAAGTCGGCAAAAACCTTTCAATATTGATGTCGTGTCCCCAACTTTCACAGTGAGGAGTATGCAGAAGATTTAGCTTGCCTTTTAAGAAAGGACGCATGCCAGTGTTTTTGCCTTTATTATTGCTTTCAGTCGTCACCCTTTACAATTGGTAGAATTTCCGTTGGTACAATTGCCGCAACACTTTAGGCTAATTATTTGACCTAATGTAAGAATGCCATAGATTCTCGACGAAAGCGGATATGCGATCACCGTGTTGTAACATTGTCAACTTTTAGCAAGCGTCTGTCGTGCGTCAGCCTTCGTTGTCCTGGTTGTTTCATCACGCACGCTTACGATTTGATTGTGACACGAAGATAGCGACGCAATCCAGCAACGATAGTTGACTACGGCCAACCAACCGCTGTTACGATGGGAATTATTATCGCAGTGATTTCTCTTTTCCTACTACCTATCGTCCGAGCGCTGTCAAAGACAATGTTGCGCGCTGCCTCATATTTACTTCGTCCACGACCAGTGGTAGCCATGGCTGCTTTCGAAACAAAATCAGTGCCTAACTCGTTGGCAGCGTTGGCTCGCTTTTCGTCAATCGACCATTCCCCCTTGAGTGTCGAGGAAATGCAGTTTTTGCACCACGGAAAGCGCCCGCGCTTTCGAAATTACGAGAAATTTCGTTCACCACGCAAACGGGCTTCTAAACTACTGCACGAATTGAACATCGAAGCCGTGCAGCAATCCAAAGCCAGCAAGCCCAAAGTTTGGGAGACTCATTTTCGAGTGGGGGACGCCATTGAGATTGAAATGGTGTCGGACGGTGGCGTCAAATCGGATGATACCGACCTGATTCGTGGAGTTGTGATTGGAATCACCAGAAGGGCCCTCGACACAACGGTCTTGTTGCGTGATGTCGTTTTCGGTGAGCCTATTGAGCGCCGGGTACCGTTGCACAGTCCGTTGCTCAGATCTTTGAAAGTGTTGGAAGAGAACTTTATTTACAAGGGAAAGCGCAAGGTGAAACGTGCCAAGCTCTACTTTCTGCGAGATCGTAATCCCTTGTGTAAGTGCCGTGTTGGCGTTGAACCAAGTTGGGGGTTTTGTAAATTTCATTTCGACGTGAACTAATCATTCTTGTTTTTTCACAGTGACTCGAGTGACCAAGGCATAAAGACGGATAACCGAATTAGTCAAAGGCGCAATGGCCATTTTAACGCAACTATTTGTTGTTATCTAGGATTTTGTGCTGATGTAAGTTGTGATTGACTGTGGGTAGCAAAACCAGCACACTCACAGTCAGTTGACATCGGAAAGGGCTGGGACAGTCCCCTTGAATTGTCGTTTCCGATTATGGTACAGTAGTCTCCTCCGTCCGATTCTTTGATGTAACTTCCTGGCTGGAATTTATTGTAGAAGAGGCTGCTGTGTAGTGCGATAAGGTCTGACTGGGTGTAATATGCTGTTGATGAAGGTGGTGTGTATCTTGCACTTTGGGAGTAATCGGAATCGTCTTATGGTCTTTTTCGGCTGTTTGCTCAATTTCTGGTACTACTGGCTTTGGATGCTGTCCCAACGGTAAGGTGGACAAAAAGGATGCCCGTACCAGTGCTCCTAGTTCGGCTTCGGTCTTGCCAGTCGTGTCGATGGGATCGTGAACATGTACGTGAAGTTTGCCGGCTCCTGTTTGCACGGGAAACAAGGCGTTGGACGGCATGACGGCGTGCGTGTGCGAAATCGTGATTGGAACAATGGGCACCTGTGTTTTTACCGCCATCGAAAAGAGCCCTCCTTTGAAATCCATGAGTTTTCCATCGCGGGAGCGCATACCTTCGGGAAAGGCCATGATTGGTACGCCCTTTTTCAGCCAACCAATACCATCTTTGAATGTGCGCAGTTGCGACCGACGGTCCTCTCGATCGATGAGAATGTGATTTCCCTGTCGTGGAACAGTGCGAGAGATGTGTATGGATAGAGGAGACAATGTGTGAGTCAACGCACGCAAGGCGGTCGTGTACAGTGTACGATTCCTACGAATACAACGAATACATACCCCCTCTAGTTGTTGTCCAATACATGGCACTTTGCGCAATTCTCCCTTGGCAATAAACTTGAAAACTGGATCTAAAACGGTGCAGATCACCGGAATGTCCAGCCAAGATGCGTGATTCGCCACGTATAGACATGGGCCTTGAGAACTTTTTAAGCGGTCCACATCGCCGGAAAAGGTCGGATAGGAATCTGTCAGTGTGAGCCAGGTTTTGGACCAAATTTTGCCCGTTTTGTCGTAGAGTGCTCGATTCGGATCCCAGTCGGCGTTAATTTTGTAAATAGCTTGTAGTGTACTCATGGCAGCGACCCACAAGGGCCCCGTAAAGACGGAAACAGCTGCGCACCAAAGGCCAAATCCGTTCACAATTTTTTCCTGCTCATCCTTTCCAAGCCGAATAATCGGGTTAACGTCTTCGTTGGGAACAATAAAGCTTTCACTCTGATCGCGATCGAAAGGTGTGGTGGATGCCAATTGGGATCCCCGGGTTTGCCGAGCAGTACAGGTGGAACGTGTAGCTGTGGTACGCCTGTACGGAGCGTGTGTCGTCAACGATCGCGATAAAGAAACCCAATCTAGAATCAGTGTAATTAGTACGCCTCTCAAATGCCTCATTCTATACTCTTGTGCTTGTTTGCACCGTTGGGGTGCTATACGACGAAGTGGTGCGAACCGAGATTCCAGACGAGACCGCCGAGGGAGGAAACGGCCATCCGATTCCCAGACAGTGGTTGGTTGGTTTGCGGAAACGAGGGAACGACGGATGCTGCGTATCGTTCGACTTGGCACCTTTTTCTGGCACCCGTGTCTTCTTACGTTGGCTTGTGTGTGCGGACACTTCAACAATGAGCGCGTGCGTGCAGGAAAAGCATGTGACTAGTTTCCGGGTACGCCCCCCCTTCAAATATCTCTTGTCTGCACACGTCATCCACCTTGGTCCCGGATGGCCTTTTCTTCGGGACTTGACATGGATCCTGGTCGGACTCGGATAGGATATCGTCATGGACGGTAAAACGCTTTGGCCTTCTCGTTTTCAAATATGTTCAAATATTGCACACAAGCGTTCATAGCAATATATGGAGAGGAAATGTGATCCGTTTTTGTTATGTTCCCTTGCAAGTGAGCCAATGAAACGGACCGAAACAGGACCCCGTCGAATGGGCTTACTGTCAAGCAGGTAGCTTTGTCCAAACCCCGCAGGTGTCGCGACAAATCACGACAATGACCTCGAGCCAAAGTCGTATCCACGCCCAAACGGTGCTGGACGAAGACGAGAGTAGTGCGGACGATGGCAAGTATCCTACCGATTACCAAGATATCGACAATGTTTTGGAGTCGTTCGAAAAAGAAATGGACGCTTTGACGCGACCGCTAGATCAGCAGGTTTCATTGCGTGAGCGGGTGGCACAAGCCAAAGCGCAGCGAATCTCACAGACAACCAAACCAACGGTGACGACGACACCCATTTCACAGGATAACACGACAACGAGGGAGACGCCGGTAACAACGCAGAACCGTTTCTTCTCGTCACCGCCGCCGGTGGAAACTCCAGCGCACAATCGTTTCTCGCACTTGCCGGATCTGCCGACCACACACGATGCGACGCGAGAGGAAATCTCGGAAAGCCCTTTTCGTTTTGTGTCTCGGTCGAAAAATTCCAATGCAGATCGCTCGGAATCATCCGACTGGAAACGAGGCGTGTTGGATTACATGCGTAATGTTCTAGATCAACAAGAAGCCGCGATGCGATGTCTAGAACAGGAAAAGACGGACACGAAGGCCCACTATCAAGCACGCGTCCGCCAACTCGAGGACGAAAACCAACAATTGCGTCGAGCTCTAGATCAAACACAATACGACCGTGACGCACTCCGGAGCGAGCTTGACGCACGCGAGAATTACCAGTCCCTGCCCAGGCGCTATCAGAGTCCCTCACCGCCACGAGATTCCAGGTACCAACAGCGATATCCCTCCGAACCAATCCGAACACCCCCACGCAGTGATCGCAATGCGAACAGCTTCCACTCACCTCGTTTTTCGGTACGGCGTCAAGAACGAGATGCGTCATACTATTCCGAGCCGAAGCGTCCTTCGGGTATGAGCAGGTTTAGTCCGGGTACCAGGTTTGTCGCCGAATTAAGCAAAATGATGGACCTCGAAGTTGGCCACCACGCCCCCTTGTCCCTCATTGTAGATCGCGAGCTGGATCGCCAATTGACGAAGGCCCCTTCCTATTATGAATCATTTAAGTACTAGAATGTGTCGATCTCGCTACGCAACTTATTGAGAATGAACGGATGTTAGCACGATGCGATTTACAGTCTTGTTATAATTCCTTTCTAGCGCTAAAACGCCCTTCCAAACAGTGCCATGTGCGTTGCGTCATGGCCGCTATAGAAACATTTCTTGCCTTGGTGCAAACCTTGCTTGTTTGCGTCAAGCGGGTAGCATCGAATAGTAGCCTTGCATTCCTCTTTGATCTTGTTTTCGTTCTCGGCGTCACACTTCCACGGCACCAAGAACAGACCCTTCCCAGAATACTCGGACGCCTCGTCGGCTTCCAAAAACGTTCTCATTTCTTCGTATGTCGTGTCCGTCGTAATTCCATTGGTCAATCTCGCTTTTGCCGCTTCCAACAAGTCTTGCTGCATACTTTTCAAGCCGGCCGTTGCGGATGCCGCCGCTTCGGACAGCGGAATCGTTTGCTTTTCGTCAGCATTCTCACCCGCACGGTACTTGAAGACGCAGACGTTGTTGCGAACGTCTCGTGGTCCAATTTCAATACGCAGAGGCACACCTTTGCGTTCCCATTCAAAGAACTTTGCACCACTGCGGACGAAATCACGATCGTCCACCTTGAAGCGCAAACCTTCAGCTTTCAAGCTTGCCGTCAATTGATTCATAGCAATATCCATGGCTTGTTTCGTCTCTGCGTCGTCCTTTTTTGGAGGGATTGGGACAATTATAACCTGAGCTGGAGCTACTTTCGGTGGTAAGACCAAACCAGCGTCATCCGAATGCGTCATGATAAGAGCACCAATTAATCGAGTGGAGGCACCCCAGCTGGTCCCCCACACATCTTGCTGCGTACCATTCTCGTCCTGGAACGTCACGTTAAAGGCCTTACCAAAAGACTGCCCCAGAAAGTGCGATGTCCCGGACTGTAAGGCCCAACCATTCTGCATCAAGGCTTCAATTGTATACGTATCTTCGGCGCCTGCGAAGCGCTCCGATGGACTCTTCACACCGCGTACTACCGGCATGGCCAGCAAATCTTCGCACAATGTGGCATAGTTATCAAGCATAGCTTGGGCATCCGCAATGGCTCCATCCCGTGTCGCGTGGGCTGTGTGTCCCTCCTGCCACAAAAATTCAGAAGTCCGCAGAAACGGTCGGGTCCGCATTTCCCAACGCATTACGTTGGCCCACTGGTTGATTTTGAGTGGCAAGTCACGGTGGGAGACGATCCATTTGCGGAACATGTACCAAATCATGGTCTCGGAAGTGGGACGAACAATGAGGGGGTCCTCGAGAGCCGCTTCGGGGTCGACCATTAAACCGCTGCCGTCTGGGTTAGTCGTGAGACGGTGATGGGTGACTACGGCGCATTCCTTGGCGAAACCGTCAACATGTTCGGCTTCTTTGGAAAGGAAGGATTGGGGTATGAGCAAAGGGAAGTAAGCATTTTCGGCACCATGTGCTTGAATTTTGGCGTCAAGCTCGGTACGAACACGGTCCCAGAGTGACATGCCCCACGGCTTGATTACCATGCAGCCACGAACTGGTGAAGTTTCAGCGAGGCCAGTGACGCGAACGATATCGTTGTACCATTTCGAATAATCCACTTCACGAGCAGTGATAAAATCAGAATCATCGTTCTCCCTCTTACCGGATTGATTCTGTTGCTTTTTTGGCTGCGTTTGGGCTTTCGGTGCCTTTTTTGGGGGTTCGAGAATAGAAGGATCAAGCTTTGCTTTGAGAGCGAGCAATTCGTCAATTAAAGGGGCAACGGTTGATTTGTCTGCTCCAGATTCCTTGAGCGCTCGAATCTCGTCTCCTTTCACTTTGATCTGCTCTTCTACTGACGCCTTTGTTTCCTTGTTGCTGTCCGTTGACGACGAAAAGAGGCGAGAGGGCATCGCATCGGGGTCCCTCCGGGAAATCGACACACCGACAGCGTGCCCCCGTGTGCTCCGTCGTAGACCATTGCTTTGCGTAATCGCCGCGGCATAAGACCGTCCCACGGGTCTAAAGGAAAAAGAACTCACGGGTCGGAGAACGAACAATAGAACCGAGACAGCCATTGCGATAAGAACCAGCCGCCGAGGTACAAGTAATGAATTGCCAATGATTGCCGCCATGAAATCAAAAAGACAAAGGCACTTGGATCAGTGGGAGGAAAAGGAAAAATCTTCCGATGTTAATGAAAAGCCTTCCTATAATTTCAAATTCCAATGGCTTCTAAGTTAACCTAAATGTGAGCAATTGGCGTCAAGTAACCGTCACTTGCCAAAAGGACGGTGTATCCTGTTTCCGAGGAGCAAGTACCGTCCAGTCCGTCCGATGAGGTGAGTCTGATGTTTTCTGTCAGAGTTACAGCTATAGGACGTGCGGTGGAATGTCAATGCAATCATCACTCCTCGTCGTCATGATAAGGGCGGATAGGGTTACAGACAGACGAATCGTGATGGTTGGGACGTTCGAAGGAAAATGGATCGAGTCTTTCCGTGATTGTTTCCTAGTAAACGGAATATGGAGTTGTGCGAGTAGATGAATATGCATTGTCAATATAACTGTGAGCTTGCAGGTAACTTTCTGTTATTGGTCGAACCGAAAGTCACCGCTAATGCCGTATGTGAGATGAGTTTGAAAGCATTTTGCGGTTATTTGTTCCGTTTTGGGACTTTTTAGTTATATCCTGGTATACGGAAACGTATTTTCATTCCAAATCACGAAAGCAAGCCGACAATTGCGAAAACGTCGGGATCAACGACAACAGTCTTGCGGTGTTCCCTTCTGGGCGCATTTCGTTCCTTTCCTCGTTCCCCGCCAGGATGCCATAGTGGGGTGTTGGGTTGCGAGCTGCGTCACCTTACTGTTGGTTACTCATTCTTTCTGTTTCTTTCGAGTAAACACAGACCAACACAATGTCGGTGACGGATCAAAAATGTCTCGATCTGGAGCGGTATCGTCGTACAGTTGCGACTAGACCCGAACGTCGTGGCATTCCTTCGTCCACTGCCAAGTCGAGCCTTCCTGGTCCGACCTCGGCGTCCTCGAAGCCGTCATCTTCGACGAAATCGTGTTCCAACAAAACCGTTTCGACTTGTGACGAACTAGAAGGGCAGCTAGAAAACACAAAGCCGCAAACCCCACGGTCCGCTCCGACACCCTTGTCCCGTAAAATACGTCAACAGATCCTCAAGAGCGACAAAACACCGTCCCCGGCACCTCATACTCCCCATGTTTCTTCGTCTTTGACGCGTGCCACGGCTTCCTCAGCGGCCGCTCGGCGTGCTCGACTGGAAAAACATCGCAACATCGTTAGTCATCGTACTACGCTTAGTCGGGACTCCCGTTCCCAACGATCGTCCGTCACGGCCGGGACTCCCGTGAACAACGCAGCTGCATTGCCAAACACGGCCTTTTTCACACCTTCTCCTCGTGCTGTCTCAAACTTGAGTCCCAAGGACACTCGAGGAGTACCGAGGCCGGCCACCACTTCCCGCAAGACTACCAGGCATGCGGGTAGTCCGAATACGAACGAGACACAGTTGGTAGTGTCCGGGTTTACGGCGACCCCAAATAGAACTCGTGCTACAAAGTCTCCTCGCTCGCAGCAAACGACAAATAGTGCCCCAACGAATAGCATTCGTGACGGAAGAATTAGCAGCAGATCACCCCGAGCTGATCGCTTGACACCCAGTCATCGCACTCCTCTTCATTCTACCACACGGGATACCAACCAACAGCGATCTATCAGTAAGGACGATGAGCAGCCTTCGACACGCCGCAATCTCGATAAACGCTCGGCGCGACTAAAATTCGCCGACGAATTTGCCGGTGAAATCAGTCGTTGTCGCGCACTCACAGCGAAATTAAAGGCGATTCCCAAACAACCGGCCGCACCCGACATTCCCGTCTACATCCGCAAACGGCCTATCTTCCCTGACGAACTCGAGAATGGTGATTTTGATGTGGTAGAGAAACTGGAGGACGGAATTGTCACCATTTACAAAGCGTCCATGCAGCCCGATATGAGGACTAAAACGGTACAACCATTTTCGCTGGCATTTTCGCATGTATTTGATGAAGTTGCCAGCAATGAGGACATCTACAAAACGGTCGTGCATCCGTTGGTACTGGAAGCCCAAGCCGGTGGCAAGTCCACCTTATTGTGCTTTGGCCAAACAGGATCGGGCAAAACGTACAGCATGACTGCCATGGAACGGTTTATAGCAGAGGAGTTGTTCCTATGCAATCGTCAAGAGCCACAGTGCGACAAAGCAGAAGTAGTTTTACAGTGTTTGGAATTAAGTGGCAAGCTATGCCGAGATTTGATTGGCAATTCGGAGGTTCGTGTTATGGAACAAGGTGATAATACGGTACACTTTGTCAATGCCGAATCGGTGTCAGTAAGCTCGGTGGAGGATTTGATGCAAGCTCTAGCCCAGGCGAAAGCTCGCCGTACGACGCAGTCTACCGAACGCAACGACGTTTCGAGCCGCTCGCATGGTGTTTGTCAAATTTCACTCAAGACAGGAGGCCGTTTGCTGTTGGTGGATTGTGCGGGTACCGAGCGTCGTCACGATAGCCTTTATCATGATCGTGCTCGTCAAGCCGAAAGTGCCGAAATCAACGCAAGTTTGTACGCTCTCAAAAAATGCCTCCGAGCCCGCGCCGCTCGAGATGCCCACGTGTCGTACAGATCTAGTTTACTGACTCGCGTTTTGCGCGATACTTTGGAAAATCCCAACTCCAAGCTGGCAATCTTGGCGACGATTGCGCCAAACGGAACCGATTTCGAGCACTCGTTTGAGACGCTGATGGCTGTGGCTCAGTTGTATAACACGACTTGTGAAGCCGGTCCCGTGCGAACGATAAGAACCGAATCGGCCGAGTGCCGAGCTGTGGCCCCCAAGAACTGGACTCATGAGCAGCTTGTATCTTGGATGAAGCAAAAACGTCTCTGGAATGGGTGTGATCAGAAGATTTCCCCTGCTCTGAACGGTCGCCAAGTGATGCGCATGTCCAAAATACATTTGCGCAACGCTTTTTACGAAGATTCGGAATGGCAAAAGGCCGATTTGCTGTTCAACTTACTGCGGGCCGAGACGGACCGGGTCGCACGTATGGAACTTAAGCGACGTATTTCGTCTAAAGCAGTCGCTTCAACTTGATTCCCTATTGCAGACTGTTGTACCGAAGTTCATGAGTAAAAGTCCTTATTAGAATTACGAAAAGTAGTGTAGTTCATAGTTGGTGGCCCCTATTCTTGCTGCGTCCGTGGCCAAGTTTGTTGGCTTCGTTAAAGGTGCCCTTCATCTTTTCGGTGAGCCGACCAAGCATGTTTTTAAATTTGCCATTGCCGTGTTCATGCGGTCTTTCCGGCCTGCTATCGTCGTGCTCCTTCAGCAGATTTCCCATCAGTTCGGCAATTTCCGGATTGTCCTCAACTAGACCTAACCCTTGGAACACTTCATAAGCTTCCGTCCAACACTTTTGGGCCTCTTCTTCACTCCCTTGCATCTTGTGTACGTTGCCCATCATGAAGAGTACATTGACGTAGTCGCCATCCTTTTCCGTTTGGCTATTCTTACGAATGCGGATGAATTCCGATAAAAGTTGCAGTGCACGATCCAGTTCCCCCGCACGAAATTCTAGTGTCCCCATGTATTGGAGAACGGCCGCGACACTTTCATCATTTTCACCGAAACAGATGGTACGAATCGTCAGGGCTGAGGAAAAAATTGTGAGTGAGAGGACAAATGTTAGTGTACTTCTTGACTGCTCGAAGCCACGCCATGGATCACTGAAACCAACCTTCTTTGTAGCATTCCTTGGCTTCTTCTTTCTCATCTATATCGCTGTATACATTTCCAATCGCAATCAAAGCGTCGGCTACCTTTTCGTGTTCGTCGCCGAGCTCAGATCGTCGGATTCGAAGACATTCTTCGTAGCACTCTATAGCAAGATCGTGCTCTTCTTTTTCGCGGTGAACATTGCCAATGTTCTTTAGCGTCTCAGAGACCTTTATCGAGTCCTTCTGGAGTTTTCTGATCTGTAGTGCTTCCCACAACAACCCGAGGGCCTCATCCAATTCACCTCGTTTGACCTGTAAGAAACCCATCATATTTAATGTGTCCCCAACCTCATTCGAATCTTCGCCAAGATGCTTCGTCCGGATCTGCAAAGACTCATCAAAAAACGCCAAGGCGCGGTCGGAAGCGTCGTTTGCTTGGAGCGTAAAACCCATACTATATAGCGTTTCTGCCACTGCCAAGTCTGTAGGGCCGAGACGTTCGTGGCGAATATCTAGCGCTTCAGTATAATACTTCATAGCGTCTTCATATTCCTCAAGATCGTGCATGAGATCGCCGAGCTCCTGTAAAACGGAAGCAATCGCCTCGTGGCTATCGCCGTGAATCACCTTCCTTATACGAAGCGCTTCAGTGAAGGCAATCTCAGCTTTCTTGGACTTCCCTATTGATCGAGCAAGGGCCCCGATACGCTCGTGGGTCACGGCAACTTTTTCGCCGTCGGGAAGCCGTAGCTGACGAATCTTGAGTGCCTCTTCCAAACATTTGAGAGCCTTTTCCGGGCGGTTGCGGGTTTGATGGACAAATGCCATATTGAACAGCGTAGCGGCGACATCTAGATGAACAAATCCAAGGACTTTACGTCTCGCTTGAAGACTCTCTTTGAAGAGTTTCATCGCCTTCGTCTGTTCACCATTCAGTAAGTAGACGCATCCGATCAGGTGCAACAGCGATGCCACCTCTTCCTTCTTGTGAGACGCCTTTGTCACCAAGACTTGCAGGGCTTTTTCGTAGCACTCTAGACCTTCTTGTTGTTTTCCGCTTAAAATAAAGAGCACCCCTTTGATCGTAAGCACCTCCGCGTCTCGGCCAGATTCGCCGTCTGGGTCAAATTCTTTCAACCGAATAGCTTCTTCAAAAAGAGCAACGGCTTCGTCATTTTTGCCCTGGTCGGATAAGCAATTACCGGTGTGGTGGTATAACGTCGAGAGTTCCGGATGGTTCTCTCCAAGATCCAATTGCTTGGAACGCAACGCATTTTGGTAGCACTGAACGGCTTCGTCCAACTCTCCTTTGCAAAAGTGGATGTTCCCCATATTCTCAAGGATGTCGCCTATATCAATCCGGTGATGACTTGGTTCAATGTGCATGACATCCAGAGCCCAGTTATAGCTTTCCATCGCTTCGTGGTAGTCGCTCATTCCAAGAAAGATATCTCCAATCCTTTGAATAGTCTGAGCGTATAGAATGTGTTCTTCTCCATGTATAGCCCCTCGAATCTTCAAACATTGCTTCAACGAGCCGAGAGCTTGCTCATACTCGTGTGTTTCTGTATAAACGACACCAATGTTGTACAGTATACCGGCGACAAGCTCAACCATACCGAGCGCAGAAACAATAAGCTCTTGGCTTTTTTCCCAATGCTCAATTGCTGTATCCCAGCACCGTTTCTCAGCTAACGAAAATCCGATTTCAAAATGTGCCCGACCGACTTCCACGGCTTCTGGAGAGTTTTCTTCTGAAATGTAGTCATCTTCATCCATGGTGAGCTGTCTTCCTAAAGCGTGATAAGCTTTCTTTATTGTAGCTTTTGGATCAAGTTTGTTCCGACCAATAGTGCGGTGCTCTACCATTGCGGCGAAAAGGGCCTCACAATCCATGATGTGGCGTCGTGTACCGTTTTCGCGCCCTACGGCAAAAAGCCTCCCACGCACGAAACTTTCGTTTGAAAGTAAGTCCGCGGCCTCAGTCAAGAGCTGGCCTCTAATCAGATGAGAAGGCATCAATTCAAGTGCATAGTCAAGTCCTGCTCCGGGAGCATCTCTGTCCCAGTATATATTTTGTGCCATGTACGCTTCCCCAAGAGCTCGATTCCAGCGCCTCTCAGCATCTCTGGTGATATCTTGGAGTGAGAGGTCTTCTGAAAGTAAGTACTCACCGTATTCTTGCTGAATGATATGCATGATTTGTAAATATTTCTCTTCAGTCTCTTCATTTTGTGATCCGTTTTCAACGGACTCGGAAAAAGTAGAAATTTCCTTGAAGATTCCAAGAGCTTTCAAAGCCTCTGGTATTAAATCTGTTGCTTCATTTTTTTGACCACAAAATAGACTACCCTCTTTAAGCAAGCATTCCTCCTCGAGCTCCAAGATAGATTCAAAAAGAAGCTTTGCTATTTCGATGGGAATTATCGGTGACGAGTCTGCAAGCGCGAAATCAGATAATAGTTTCTGATCGCAAAATACCAGCACAAATGCTGAAAAGCAAAACTTGATAATGACTGTTGGTTCGCCATTCATTGAAGGGGTAAGACTCATGTTCAAAATCTCGTACATCATATCAGCATCCTCCTGGCCTCCCGTTTTTAGAACATTTTCCATGGATTTCACAACGTCCTCATGAATCTCTTCTACGCTACTAACCGCGCCTGCAGTCGCATGTTTGAGATTTAACCAGCGCCCAACGCTTTTCACGGCCAACGGATGATTTGCGCATTCGAGAACAACTGCTCTGGTTTCCGGAGACCCTGCCATTAAAGAGTGAGGCAGTTTCCCCGACTCTTGGATCAACAATGTAATGCTTTCAGCTTCGTCAAGCATGTCGACCTCAATCGTGTCCGCCGCAGGGAGAAGATTCCGGCATCTGCTTGTAATTAAAACCACGCATGCAAATTCTTCTTCATTTTCCTGGTCACCTTCTACAGGAGAAGGACCGAAGTCAAACCAGTCAAGATCAGGCTCGAAGCAAACATTATCCAATACAATTAGTACATTTCTGTATCGGAGAAATTCCAGCATAGTCTCCCGCACAAATATCATAAATCCTTCTTCACGCCGACGCCGTTTAGCTTTTGATTCTCCAGGAGTGTTAAGTAGCTCTGGAAACAGCGGTTCATCGTGTTCATCGACACCAAGTTGTGCGACCAAATCACGCAAGCACTGGACATATCTTGTGTAATTGAGCTCCTTTTGACCTATATGAAGCCATGCAATTCCATCGTGAAAAAAGCGGCGGACATCTTCGTGGTCGGCGACCATGGCGGCAAGAGTAGTCTTCCCTACTCCAGCGACTCCTAGTGCATTTGGGTCGTACAGAATTTCAGGCACCGACGAGATCGCAACAAGATTGGAAGAAGAAGACAAGCCTAGGGGATTCCTTACATTGCTCCGGACGCTTGCAAAGCGGTCGGTCAGTTTCGGGTCAGAAATTGCTTGAATTGGCATTATCCTTCGCATCACGCTTGCAAATGTACTCAATCGAGGCAGAGGGTCCCCCGTGATCTTCTCGAGGACATGTATCGCCTGTTCTGGTGTAGGCGCCAAGCGATCATCAGGACTGGGTTGTAGACTCTGTTCGTCAAGGATTCCTTGGTCGATACCACAAATGTGCATCAAAGTAGTTGTGTCAGGGCACCATTGATCAGTGCTAATCATGACCTCGTAGCAGATCTGACGAAACATATCTAAATCATTCGTTACCTCCAATGTCTTGAATTCTTCCTCATGCCCGGTCGTTTCCCATGCATCCTGCAATTGGGCAGAAACTTCGAAGTCAGGTGTGTCGACATCACCGAAAATCGACACAACCTCGAGAAGATCACGGGCAAGTAATTCAATAAGAGTCGAAAAAGACGTGTTCGATCTCGCATTCCACTCTTGCTTCTCCCCTACTCGATAAGTAAGCTCGCACAGCAAGTCCACTATAAAATTCATTCCGTACAGGAAGTCATTCATTTCTTCGTCAAGTTCTTCTTCTAAGAAATGTTGCAAGATTGGTTTCAATTCGGCGAAGACATCGTCCAAGGTGGGTGCAAAACTCAATACAACTTGCAATGCACTGATCGCTGCGGCGTCTTTCTTTCTTGCAAAAGTTGATATGAGTTCTAGTTCGTCGGCGAGCTGCAGGAAAATACCTACCAGCGCTTCAAAACCATATATTAACAATCGTGGTGTCGATTCGAGGTCAATATCAGTCGACGATGCCTGATCGCCAAGTTTGTGACCTACTTCGAGCCTTACGATTGCATCATTGACATTTGCAACTAGATCAAGAAGCTCGGTACTCTTGAATTTCTCGCGTCGTCTCCTCTTCTTCTTGCTCTTTTCGTTTGGGCTTCTAGGACTGCGATTGAATTCGTCTCCTTCGTAAGGGTACTGTGGTGCATTCGCAAGTTTTGACATTTGCTCACGCGAATATCTGTTATATTGCTTAGATGCAAGAGCGATGGTTTCATTTTCTTCTTCCGCACCAGATACAGTAACAGGAAAAATCTGTGGAATGTCTTCAAGAGGAGAGCTGGGTGATACAATGTTTAGCGCGTTGGCTGATGTCCGCTTACCGAGATTTCTTCGCGAGCCTTCCCTCTTAACACTGTTCTCAATACCAGTAGAATCTTCAACGCTACTTCCACCCCCCAGTAGCGACCTCTCTCCATCATGATGCACCCTCGAATCGAACTTCTGACTGTAAGGAGAGCCTATCACTTCGCTTGTGCCAGAATAATCCGGCGAGCTTTGCTCAACACTATGCTCTGTAATTTTTCCGAGAGGTTCGTCCTTCGAGAGCAACGAACCGCCAAAGCTTTCATCAGGATGAAATGAACCCGAGCCGAAGACATCTCCGAAGGGGTCTGTGTTGTCGAACGTGGATGCAAAACTATCACCAAAGCTGTTTTCGAAACCGACTTCCAAGGTGTGAGCAGAACGAAGAGAAGCCTTGCCATGAGAGTCGTCTATTGTTGAGGCTTCGCTGACGCTTAGTGTTTTGCTTATTTCGGAATTTCGTGAAAAGTCATTATCGAGCTTTTTCTGTTCATGTCCGGGAAGGCTTTGGTCGATGCCTTGTGGTAACGCGGTACCAAAATAAATAGCGTGGTCTTCATTGTCTTCCTCAGTTACTCTTTCGGAAGCAAATGATTGACCATCACTACTGCACTCTGAGCAACTTCGCTGTTTTTCACATGTCGTGTTGGCACGATTGATTTCAACGCGTTGGGTGTAAGGGCCGTGCCGATTGGATTGTTGCGGCTGAGATTCTTCATAAATAGATCCTGATTCATATTCGTCCGTCTCCGAATTTTCCTGAAGATCCTCGATTCCTATGGAACTTTCATTGCTCCCCGAAGAATCAGCGACTTTGATGTCGTCTGCAAATGAGTCAGTGTCTCCACTGGAACTACAATCTCCGGAAGCGTTGGTAGGAACATCCTCCTGATACGGCAGCTTACTCTCGACTGCGGATACCCGCTTTGCTGGCTGAAAGTCATTGACGTCGCCTTTTGCTAAAAACCCTGGACCGCTACTTTTGTTGGCATTGTCGCCACCTACTGACGCACGTAATTCTTTGGGATGAAATCTGGTTTGAAATGGATCCTTTGCTGCATATGTTTCGCTATCCGAATCGACAGCAAATGAAGGGGTGCTGCTTAACGCAGAGTTAGCAAATGAAGACTGAAAGGATGAATCCTTCGACGATTGAAATCGATCCTCGTCAGCTCGCGCTGTCTTCAGTCCATATACCTTCCGTACTGGGTCATCCTCAGAACGATTGCTCGTGTAAGATTCTTCCGCGGGTGAAGAACCAGTGCACGAGCTGGAATGGCTGACAGAGCTCTCATCGCAATCTGATACACTGCGCACTCGTGAGTCGTGAAAGTCCTCGGCATATGTAGAGATCATCTCGTCCTCTTCCCGCTTCCTGAAATCATATGATTGATCGTCGCCTGAGTAGCTTCCCGTGTAGGATCCATCCTGGATTTCCTGGACCAGATTGTTTTTAAAACACGGAGATCTCGACGTATTGTCCTGGTCACTACAATAATGATCATCACGCCCATCTGATTCATAGGATTCTTCCGCTCCAGAATGCGACACAGAAGCCTGTGAATCGTATGAGCGGGACCCTAGGGAGCCAGCTTCAGAGCCAGAAAAGTAGGAATTCTCATCCGAGAAGGACTTTGAAGTACGGGACTCGTATGAACGCGATGCAGAATCATAGGATCCAGACTCAAATGAATTTTGGGATCGCGACTGTTCCGAATTGTAGGACGTTGATTCACCGCTATATTCTCCTTCACTAGAAGCATCCTTATCTACCAGATGTTCAGGACTGGAAGGCCGGCTTTTGGGGTCCAAGGACTGTTCTTCAGACGAGGAAACGCTCTCCGAATACGACTCATCGGAGTGAAATTCGGGGTCGATTAGGCCCTCAGCTCGTGATGATTCGCTTACGCTATGTTCACTGCTGCTACTTCCAGTGTCCTTGTCGTTGTCGTCGTCTCTCATGGTGGATTCTCTCTCATTTGTAAGACTGGGACTGATCGGTGACGACTACTCTTAAACGGGAAACGGATTTGGGTGCACCGAGGTTGGCTCTTCCGTGACAGTCACAGTCATCATGGTTGGGCCTACTTCTTGGCGGTCCATAATTACCAATAAATAAAATTGTCGACGCTAATTAGCTTTACATGGATTCGTCTACTGTCGATATACACACGGTATTCAAAGGACTCGGTGTATCAGTGACAGGCTCTCTCTTTACATTGGAAGAAACTCTGTTCCCCTTTCAAATCTTCCCAAGACATTTGTAACGAGTTTAAGGGTCGGTGGGCGTGTGGCAACACGCAATCATAGGCAGTCAATGTGCACACTACGGTGTCGTTGCATTTCATTCTCGACTCTAGGTAGATGCAGAGACAGTGCATATTGAACGAAGGCCCTGGCCGAAGTGGAACGCATCAAGACCAGAAAAATATGTCCTGTTAGAATTAGCATCTGCGTTGCAGCTGGGTGCACCAAAGGCAATCGTCCAGGGCTAGAGCTCTCTAGTTCAGTGCACTCCAACCGACTGAAGGAACAAAACTGAACCTGTAGTCCAATACGAATGGCATAGATGGCGAACCTCTCTTACGTATACGACGGTAGAATGCCTGGAAAGTGTGGGTACCATGTGGCATGCCTTGTTGTAGATACCTATAGCTTCTATTTGTACGAGTCGCAATTTGAATTATTGCACGAAGCGGGTCTAATTGCGGCGTAGGCAGTCTCGGTAGCTCTCAACAATCTACCCTGCACGTTAGCAACAGTTTCTACGCGACGATTGGTTTCAGTTCTAGCAATACGGACTATGATCATAAAGAATGGTTCGCTTACTAGAATTCATCGGACGCCATATGTTCCGTTTCTTGCACCCGCTTGACGAATTCTTCCTTTTCGACGCATCCTTTACACTCGACACCCCTATCGGCCAAGATTTGTTTCAATTGCTTGACCCGCAGTTTGTTGATATCTTTGGTTTCCATTTTTTCCGTTTTAACGGGGAACTTGACGGTGCATATTTCTGGATTTGATTGGTTGATGCGTTGGCAGGTTTTCAGTGCCGTCATGCCGAGGGAGAAAGGCTGCGCCACGTCCCTTTTGATGGGGTCAATGTAGTAACAAATTTTGCGTTCGCGCGCGGACAAGGTATCCCGGGCGCAGTAGGCACCGAGTGCCGCTTCAATGGCCGGCTTTTTGCTGGCGTCGGCTTTGGGAATCGTGGCGCGCACGTCCTCCATGACCTTGACGCACACTGTGTGTATTCGAAAAGACGCAGTGTGAGTGAGTCTATAGAATCGGCGACCGAGTCACGACAAGGTAACTAACTAGTCTTGTAATACCGACACGGAGACGAACGCCATGATGCGTGCGGAAAAGTTGCAACGGACCCAACAACGTTGCTACGGAATGTTGCAATGACCGTGGCGTGCGACAGTACGAGCCAGCCTACCAGTAGTCGTTACGGACCTTCACAGTCATTGGCGGCCCAGCCGATGGTCAGAGTCGCCAATAAGGCAACAATGGAAAGGAGCTTCATGCTACCGAATGGTGGAAAAGGAGGTTTTGGGAGGAGAGAGATTGGAACGGGAAACGGGTGTAACGGTGCGTTTCTGTCGTGCTGGGCAAACTTGTGGGCGAGAGGAAGGAACGCGGTGGTGGGTGGTGACTTGCGTCGGGGTGCCGTGCCGTGCCGATTGGTTTGTGTTCCCGACCGGTAGAACGCAATGTTGGCGTGACTGCCGTTTTCCCCTGTGCAGGAAGGAGTACCACGTGGAAGTTTTCAGAATAGGACGTCTGGGAACAAGCAGACAAGTATGATTGGATAAGAATTCCGTATTCTCCAACAAATCATTCTGCACGGTGTCGCACATTTGGGAACAGAATTTCTCTCTGCGGGAGGTCGTGTGCTTTCTGTTCTGTTAGTCGAGCTAGCTAGCGCTTTACAGTTAGAATTAGTGGTTGTTGTTACTTACGCTTAGTCCTACTCACTGTCATTCCCTATCAGTCTCACTCGACAAGGTGACCGGAAGAAGCGACACGAAGGCCAAGGTTGTTTCGTTGGCAAGAAACCTACACTCTTCACACACGCACACAAGGAACGAGAACAACAAAGCTTAGTACATCATTTCAACCCTTTTCCATTGACTACTTTCTGGTCGATAGCTAGCACGCTCTCGAACGAAAGTGACAACAGGAATCCTTTACGTTACTTCGTCTCGATATCAGTCGAAGCCTTTCCTTCCTCTCTACACTCCTTTGGGGGGGGTCGTCCTCCGTACACATTTGCCCCTAGAGCGCCTGGTTTGGAACTGGCCTCGTTTCGTTGCGTTTTTGTTTGATACGTTGTATTTGTTATTTTGGCTCCACCATGCGAGTTCTATCGCTACAGCAATCGTATTGGTTGGGACTCGCCGTCGCGTTTACAACCACACCGCACGTGACGGTGCTGGCGAACACGCCAATCCGTTCCCGTCGGGGTTGGATACGTACGATTCCCCGAGGCGGAGGGCGACCGGATCCAACCTTCCGTGACACTACTGTCCCGGAACAGACTGCCCGTACGAGCCTGACCATTGCACAGTACGTAGCCGCGATGGAACAAAAGGACGCCATGGACCGGTCCCAGGCCGATCAAGATCAGGAGGAACGCCACGGGGATGCCTGGTATACTCGGAACAACCCTCTGGATCGGGAAAACGCAGCATCGCGGTCGGAAAATACCGACCACGGATTGGCGACGGACAAGGACACGGCAGCCGTTGGAGTCAAAACACTCTCGCACAGCAGCACCACGAAAGACAGCCATCATAAAAAATCCAACGCGGTCGGTGACCCCGACGGCGAAGGATCCGACGACAGTGATACGGATGCCACGGAAGATTCGGAATGGGACGAGGAACTGCAAAACTTGAACCTCATTCTGGACCCCACGACCCAAGTCCAAGTGGAAGTTGAGCTAGTGGAGGACGAGGATGAAAACAATACGGCCAACGAGGGGAACAACCGCGACAGCACCGTGGTCGCGTTTGAAGACGATGATGATGATGACGACGACGACCAACTCGAAAAATCGCCGCGTGGTGGAGGCGTCGGTGTTCGACTCGGATCGCGCTTGCACCGGGGCCGCTCCAAATCCAAGACCGGTACCGTCACCGCTTCTTCGCGTGAAACAGCAGCGGTAGATCCCCAAGAAATGCTCCGAGCGTGGCAAACACACCTCTACGTACCCCCTTCACCAGCGGCGCTGGCTTACTTGACTCTACACTCTCGTAGCTGGGACGCTGCATCCAAATCGCGCCTCGATCGGCGAACTCTGTATGCTTGCTTGTTGATGGAATGGCTCGGACTGCATACCAGCCTCCGCAAATTCATGCACGCTGATACGTCACAGTCCCTACAGGCAGCTCTATCCCTCGCTTCGCAGCCACACTGGCGTCGCTCCTTTCCCCGCGTCAACGGTATTCGTCTCTATCAAGGCGACGGCAAAAGTGCACACACCTGTACGCTGGCAATGCAAGAAACGGTGGCGCTCGCGTTGGTACGTGTCTACTTCTACGGTCACGGGTAATCTATCGTCTTTGTTGCACTTTTTGTTTGCTAACGTTTTGCTGGTGGCAATGAACGCACCATTCAACAGGCACATTCCTTGGGTGCGGGTATGGTTATTTTGGACGATGCCGTACTGTCCTCGTTGCGACAGAATCTCATGGCGCAAGGCTACACAGAGGAATCGGTCAAACCGGTGGCATTGATTCGGCACTTGTTGCAAATGGCCCGTGACGGGCAGTTGGGAAACACCGTATCACCGGGCTGGATCTCCACGTGTATGAGAAGTGATTTGCGAACCGGTCTGGATGATCCGTTTGACGAAAGGGCTACCACTAGCTGCCATGAAATGGAAACTTGGGAGAAGGAATGGAAAGAGACGGACTCCACCACAGAAGATAAGCGAGCGGACAAGCCCTTACCTCTCGTTCTCTTTTTGCGTACGCAGTCTTCCACGTCCTTGCTTAAAAGCAAATCGGTCGTTGAAGTGCTCTTGCAAGAGTGCAATTCCAAAGAGAGCATGAATTTGGTGATACTTGGCAAAGGTATTGACGCCAAAACAACAGTCTTGCCACAGGAACCGGCTGCACATGACAATCCGCCCACCATGGACGATAGCAACGGAATGATGCCCACAACTCGTGATTTGGCTGGAGCAGCACCTTGGTTCGGGTTTTCGCCGCACAATCAAAACGCTTCTGGGCAAAACGATCCGGAAGGGTCACGGCGATTCAATATCTTTTTGGCGCGCACAGTCGATGGGGACGGGACCCCTGGAGTCCTTGGTGCGATTGCACCTCCGCAAGCAGGCAACCTGTTTCCGCACATGATGGCCATGCAAGCTAGGGAACGCCTGGAACAACAGCAACAGCAAAACGTGGAAGACGACTCGCCCATCAAAGCAGAGTTGGAGCGATGGACGCAAATGCTTCAGCAGCAAATGCAAACGAACGGTGGAGCTCCCTTGCCACCACCACAGTTCTTTAACGCTTCCCTATCTCCACCATTTGAAAGCAATGACCCCTCGGCACACCCTCCGCCACCTGAGGTAATTCAGCAAACATTGCAGCACGCCATGGCGGAGCTTTTGGATCGTCTCGCGGAACTAAACGATGACGGTGAAATGCCCTCTGAGCTCTCGCCAGACCTTCACAAGGCTTTTGCACAAATTCTGCGGAACGAGAATTTGCGGAAGGGAATCGCCGAAAATTTGGCACGAGCTGCCCCCGCTTTGTCCGATCCCAAGTGTCAAGGGGTAATGTTAAGCGTCTACGTGCCGCCCCCGCTGCATCAGACAAATCGGGGTAAGCTTCCTGGTCGGAACCAAGTGAACCAAAGCAGCAATCACAACATGGGTGGATGGTTCCAAAAGATTCTCAACAATCAGGAGGAGGCAGAGAATGCGGAGGAGGACGAAGGCCGTCGTCGAAGCTTGAAGCAGAAACGCGTGCGTACGATGGCAGCCGCCGCAGCGGTCATGGCATCCAAGGACGCACAGGATTCTAAAGAGCGTGAAAACAAGGCAGACCGAAACTTGGCACGACTGGAGTCTCTGTGCCGGCCTATTGCCCCACAGACACCGACAGACCCTGTGCGTGCCAGGTCCTGGGATTCGTGGATTGCTCGAGAGCGCGGTTCGGTAGTCTTTCGCCAGAACAGACGAAATCTCAACGAGCTCTTGGACCAGCGCAACCTAGCGTTGCAAGAGCATACTGGCACTTGCGGTGCAGGTTCGTCACTTCGGCAAATGCTCAGTGTGAGAGACATTGGCGAATCCATGGAAAATGTGATTAAATGTGCGATTGAGCTTGAAGCAGCCAAATCACAACGTCAGCAAGAATCTCCGGACGAAATGCATTTTCGAGAAAACAGTCTTGGTGTTGATGTGACGTTGAGCCAGTTGTTGCTGAATGACGATACCCTCGTTCCGCGAAGCGACGACGAGAACGCAGACACGAAAGGGAACAAGGACTTTCAATACATCCACCCGTCAAGCTTGGAAACAGCTCTCTCTATGATTTGTCGCATCAGTCCTTCTCCAGCTGGAGGCCTTTCGATTTCCTCTAGTGCATCAACTTCACACCGCTCTAAAGACGAGATTGCGGCCCTTGCACAAGATAAACACGAACGAGCTCTTATCTCTCAGGTAGTCTCTCCTCAGGATATTGGTGTCACATACGATATGATCGGGGGTTTGAACGAAGTAAAGGAGCTGTTGCGGCAAAGTATAACGTACCCTCTAAAGTTTCCCCATCTTTACAGCGAAGGAATTGCTCGGGAGGCTGTGAAGGGAGTGCTACTTTTTGGTCCGCCAGGTACGCAAATAACTCTTTCACACTTGTTATCGTGCCCGATGGTTCTAACCTTTCCCCCCCGTTAAATAGGAACTGGAAAGACTATGTTGGCAAAGGCAGTTGCCACCGAAGGTGGTGCAAGTTTTCTCAGTGTGGATGCGTCTTCCGTAGAGAACAAATGGCTAGGGGAGTCAGAAAAGAACGCCAAGGCCGTTTTCACTCTCGCCCGTCGCCTGGCACCTTGCGTAATCTTCGTTGACGAGGTCGATTCCTTGTTGTCGAGTCGAGAAGGTACATCAGACGATTCAGCTCACGGGACTTTGACGAGCGTGAAGACAACCATGATGAGCGAATGGGATGGTTTGAATTCAGGAACAAATGGATCGGGTGAAGCAGGGTCCGAGCGAGTGGTAGTAATCGGATCAACGAATCGTCCATTCGACCTGGACGAAGCAGTGCTGCGGCGCTTTCCGCGGCGAATTTTGGTTGATTTGCCCGACCTTGAGACTCGCACAGAGATTTTGGAAGTAACTCTTGCCGAAAACCGATTGGACCCGGAGGTCAATTTGACACAGATTGCTGAGCGCCTTGAAGGCTACACGGGTTCGGATATCAAAGAAGTTTGTCGGGAAGCCGTGGTTCAAATCAGTCACGAACAAGCTCGTCTCTTGGACCAAGGCTTTATGAATACTAGAGAGGACATGACTCAAGGCTCCTTGCAAAGGCTCCGCCCTGTCACAGCGGAGGATTTCGAGACTGCGTTAAACAAGCTGAAGCGAAGTGTCTCGGAAAAGGGCCGAGAGCTCGCCCGTGTTTGGGAGTGGAATGATGAGTATGGAGAGATCAAGAAGGAGAAAAAGAACCATCTTCCCCATCTTGCAAACATGTATTTATAAATTCCTTTGACCTCATCTTTTGAAGGCAGCCACATGGCTAGCCAGTGGGATTTCTTCTTGTCGGCACGAGAAGAAAAAATAGAGACGTGAACACGTCAAGAAGCAGCATGTATGTACCGTAGGTGTCATCGTTGCAATCCACGGGAGTAGGTTTTGGACAAACTACTGTAATACCGACGAGAATTGCGCAAGTAGGACAGGATTACTATAGAATGCAGCTATACAGAGCTTTGGAAAGCCAAGAAGCAGAGCGAAGTATAAACTCGGAACGGTTAGACATGTACACCCGGACCAACATAGCTCTCTACGGACAGAGGACAGATGCTGCACTTCAATATTCTTCTATTTTACTGTTACATAGCATAAAATCAAAGTCTAACTATCTGGTAGCCAGCAGACATGTGACTGACTGTGAGAAATGCCATTCTACGGAGAGATCAATACCCTTCACCCGAGCGACAATCAGAAAGAAGTTTGACATCGGTGCAACTTCTTAACTGTAAAGAACCACATAGTCGAGCATCATGGATCATCTGAAAAGAACCGCGGCATTCGAGTCATCCATCTGCAATAGTCTCACGTGCAACCTTCGGCACTTTTACCACCATGGCGAACCTGACCAAGCCCAACTGGACATATGGAAAGCCCAAGCTCTGAGCTACGTGGGAGCCCACTGTACACCGAGCGAAACACATTCGGCTCATCTCGCTGTCGAACGAGCGATAGCGCAGGCCTTGGCAACGTATCAATGTACGAGTTCGGAATTGGAACGATCTAAACCTTCTGCCAGTAAAGAACGATCATTTTCTTTGCTGCAATCCCTTAGCGACAGCGGCGGAGGATTGGCATCGTTTGTAAACTGGGATCGAGTTTCCGAAGCAGAAACTTTGCACGAAAAGTTGAAACTAATGGAAGAAGTTCAGTATATTGACGATGTCGTACTAGACTGGAATAGGTTTCGTGAAGTCTTGCTGGGTGGTTTACGCAGCTCATCTCTCACACAGAAATCCCTACTTCTTCATCGGAAATGGTTTGAATTAACAAGGTCTTCGGCGTCACAGTATCAGGTCATCCAAAGCGACTTAGCAATGAACCTGAAAATTCTACTAGGAGAAATAGCCATCTCGCGGGCAGATTTGAATGACACTGCAGCACTCGAGACGATTCGACTACTGCATTCCATATGGATGAACTTCATGCTTAGAGGTGACCGTGTCAGTGCACCACCAGCTGAATTGATCGAATCCATCGGAAGTGCTTTCTGGGATTGGAGCAAGTCATTTTTCGAACACGACGAAAAGCCAAGTCAGTCCTTGGGCGAGATGCTGTTTGAGATCGATCCATATACAGGATGGTTTCAGCTGTGGATTAAGGAGTATTTTTCTGCTTTGCAAGTTTTAGAAAGATTCGCTACAGCGAAAGATGACTGCGACTTCCTATCAAAGTTAACTGTCAAAGTCTGGGAAGCTGTGCAGCGGAACGGGTTCAATTTGTACATTCAATGTGGGCTTTGTATAGTTTGGTGTGTCCTATCCGCACTTAGAGTGCGATATTTTCCTTGGAAATCCTTTTTAAGTGGAGGCACGGTGGCACCCGACGACTCAACAATCGAGTGGGTATATGACATTTTTCTTTACTGTTCAAAAGAAGCTTTGGCTTCTGGGCATGATGACTTTTTCTGTGTGGCTGCGGATGCTATGTCGATTCTCCTTCCGGGATGTAGTCCTGAGTTCCGTAATCGCAGAACAGTGAAGCAGAATTAACCGAATCTTAACATCATTGCCAAGCAAATCTACTAGCTTTTAGTTTCCACATAGTCTCCCAAAAGAGCTTTTGTATCAAATGCTGCTTCGATTTTAGCTTTGATGGTTACACTCGCTCCCTACTTGAACGCGGTAGCTGTATTATGCCTGACTGAAAGAGTACGTCGAGATCAAGACCATCCCTCTTTATGTTGCATGGGATATGTACCTCATAAAATGTTAAAAGTTGTAATCTAAATTTAAATATTGTCGTTTTTTGGAAAGCCCACATCTTGTCAAATCCACCCTCTACTAGCTCTAGCTAGAGCTAGCTAGGTCTATCCGAGCCCTCTGTTCGCTTGTGATCTACCTACCTATTACTTTTGGGCCGCGACCTTCCCTCGCAAAAGTGTGTGACATCCCAAGCAGCTCGATCGACAATATTACCGCTGGTAGGGGTCCGGCGCTCTCAGCGCGATGAATTGTCGGATCTCAGCCAAAGAATGTACGCGAGAGTGGGAAGAGTTGCGGGGTCGCAAACGACCTCGCGCCATCGACCGCAAACAAGAAGCCGCCCGTTCCACCCCGGATGCTACGGATCCTTACGACTGTTCTGATGTAAAGATTTTCCCCATAAACGAGATTGTCGATCGAGTAGCGTCCGAGGCGGTGCGCGAATGGAGAGACCTCGATGGACGAAGAGTTGCTGCTGGTTTCGGCACACTTTCTCCCGCATCATCCGGAGTGGCTGGAACCCCTTCGTCCCCAATTGATTTTTCAAAGCAACCTAGTGCTCAGCAAAAGATGGCACCACCTGCATGGTACGAAAATCATGTGAGACTTCCCGAACGATTTGACTACGCAACATCCCTACAAGAAGCTCCCGAAGACGACGGAACGGGCGATCGTGTGGTATCGCTGCAAGATCCGTCACAAACGACGTCGTACGAGCGGGAACTTTGGAAACTATTCGCACAAATACCTACAAAGGAAGATCTAGAAGCCGAAATAATCGACGGCGCCAAATTGGAGCGTTCCTTCGCAATGCAGAACGAAATTACAACAGGTATTACGCAATATACGCGGCTGGATTGTCATGCTCTGTCCCGCGTACGACTTTCAGACCGTCACGGTCTACCGCCAACTCCCGCCGAAGCGGCGGGGACGACGACTCTCGTGTTTGAATGCTGGCGCCAGGCTCTAAAACGAGGATCGTCGGCGGACCCAAATCGTACCATGTTGGAGTTTTTGGGTTCACAGACCTTGTTGGATTTTCACAAAGCTTTGACAGAGCTGACTGAAGATGAATTATGGGAGTCAGGAACGGCCAGCGGCTTACATAATGAAGCGGCAAGTGGCATGTTTTTCATTGAAGGTGTATTCTACACATTTGGAAATGTAGATTATACTTCGACGATACAAAAGTGGATGGACACCGCACCGAGTACCTTCCGACAGAAGTTGTCCATCCACTTGGGTTTAAGATTGATAGACAACCTTCCTACTGCAAAAATGACGGATATGAGATTGGATGAGCTCACCCTCCGCCTGGGCTTTCGATACGCACATATACATCATGGAGATGTGGAGACAGCAGTCTTTTTGGTAGACCGCAAGCTAACAACACTTCATCGCATCGATTATCCTATTCTTCACGATCTTTGGACATCATCCTTTACGATTCCAGATTGTGAAGCATGTCAGTCGCGGCTGGCTACGGTTGTGACGTCCGTAACATGCAGCGCTGCGGATTTTGCCGTCCGGGTAATATGTAGGTCTTGTAGTGATCAGCTGCAAATCCGAGACTTGGAATCGTCTAACATCAATTCATATACGAAATGGCGGCAACAAGGGGATTTTTCAGGCGGAGCCACGGGCAAGTAGATTTGGAATTGCGCAGCACAATCCCCTATGTTTGGGTCACACTTATGAATGACTGTAAGGCAAGGCTTCTTTTGCAGGAATCGTCCACATTCGCCTGCGATGCAAGTGCCAGCTCAACCAATCCCAACAATCTACTCTCTTCAAAAATATGTTGCTTTTTTTAAGTCATAGATTCACTACTGTAGATCGCTATGGTTGACATTGATATATTTTTGTTGGAGCACACTCCCTAATGAAAGACACAGTAGACAAGACACAGAAAAGGCAATTTGGATGACGTCATAATGACGAGCGAAAACGCACCCTCCGTATATCCAACCATTTTTTGGATGCCAAGAAAATGGTTACAGTAATCCAAGTTCTCCCTCGCCATTTCCATTCCGCTGTCTACGAGCGAGGCTCGCAATTTGAACCATTGCAAACTCTCATATTTACTTACGAACGATCGGGCGATGGGAAAACGACGCAGCACCGCAAGTAATGGTGATAAAGGCCTTCACAAAGGTCAGGCACCCGAAAACGAAAAGCAGCAGCCGGCAAAGGCCGACAGCGACGATGATGCAATGTACGGCAAGGTCGATCGGTACCATAACGAACGGGACGAAAATTTTATGCGACTCGACCAAGAATCGAATGAGAGTAGTGATGATGACGAGAAAGAAGAAGCCGTCATGGATCTTGGCTTAGCGGGAGCTAGTTCTGAGGAAAGTAACAGCGATAGTGAATCCGGAGAGGAAGGCGATCGACAGATTGGCAATTCATCGGAGGAGGACGATTATTTGGACTCCTCGGATGATGAAAATGACGAAGAGATACAAATTGAGGGTGTACGCGACTGGGGGAAGAAAAAATCAAACTATTACAAGGGTGACACCGCCGACTTGGAGATTGGACAAGACGAGGAGGATGCGATTGTGGAAGAAGAGGCCGCGAAAGAACTACTAGCTGCTCGATATGAAGGCATGTCCGAGGACGATTTTGTGCTTCCTGACATTAGAGAAGAGAAGCAAGCATCGCCAGGAGAGCTTTTGTCGGCTGCTCGGGATATTTCAAGGCTATCGAGAAAGGAAAAGCAAAAACTTCTCGACAAGCAACACCCGGAGCTCCTTCCACTGCTGTCTCACTTTTCTGAGATTGCGAACGATCTTGAAGAGCGTACGATCGTCGGAACTCGCGCAATTTTTGATGGAGAGGATGAAACTGCTGCGGTAAGTGAACCAAGGAAGTACTCATCTCGCATCCATGATAGACTGGAACGGAAGCTCTCGTGCTGGTGACGTTCTGGTAGAAAAGTGGTGCAACAGGAAACTTTTTGGGACCATTTTAATCCTAAGAGTTGGTCAACTCTATGACTAAGTCTCTCTTGGTTGGCGCCCAACATCTTCACTCACAATGAATATTTATTACACAGGCCGTTGGATGTACCAAGTCGGGTCAACAGTACCTTCTGGTAAAGTCAATGTTGCAGACCACAGCGTCACTAAATCTCGCTATGTATTTGCTGTTGAAAAAAGAGCAATCCTCTTTAGAAGACGTGGATTCTGGTCTGATTCAAAGCCACCCTATCATGGCTCGTATGCAAAAATGGAATTCTATGCTACAAAAGCTGGAGGAACAAGTCGAAGATCGAGCAGATGGTCTGGAAACACAGTTGAATAATCTCGTCAAAGCCGCTGCTTTAATGTCAGAAGGGCTAAGTGACGAAGAAATTGAAGAAGAGGAAGATGAAGACCACGCCGAGGATAGAGAAGGAAACGATGAGAGTCTCCGCATTGATATACCGTCGCTGGATTCGACTGACGAAGACTCAGTCGACACTGAAGAAGGGAGGCGCCATGCCCTGAACGAAGCACGATTTGGGCTTCGGACGAGCGAGATTAAATCCGGAGCGTCTAGCAGTCCTCAGCGCAAAGCTGTGGAGTCCGATCTAGGTGACGAATTTGAAAACGATGTTAATAATGCCGCCTCTAGGGCTCTGGCGTCTACCCTTAACTCGATCGAACAGCGGTCGCTTTCGCGCAAACGAAAAGCAGCTCCAAATGTGGAAGCTTTGGACGAACCACAGCAAGATAATTCTGAAATACGACAGGCATTGGAAATGATGGAAACCGAGCTTGGTAAAGACCCTGAAACAGAATATGAATCCAACGATGACGATGCAACTGACCCGGAGGTTGACGAGGACGATGGGGAAGACGAGTTATACAAAGAAGTTAAGAGAAAAAGCAAGTCAAAGAAAGAGCTCAAAAAGAGTTTGTACGCAGTGGCTCCTAAATATCCTCGATTGGAGAAAGAGATTGAGGGAGAGCGCGCTGTCAGTCGCACCATTCTCAAGAATCGTGGCTTGGTTGCCCACAAGAATAAGCTCAATCGCAATCCACGCGTCAAAAAACGAGAGCAGTATCGGAAACGACTTATTCAGCGCAAGGGAACTGTTCGGGAGGTCCGCACAGACGAAGGACACAAGTATTCTGGAGAAGCGACCGGTATCAAGAGTGGTCTTACTCGTAGCCGCAAGTTGGCTCGTTAGAAGATGCCCATAAGCAACCGCTTGAAATTTTCAAAAGCTCTATAGTGCATCTTTCATCTTCAATGCGTTGATTTACCAGTAAGTGGTGCTCACGACACTGAACGTTCGGACTATCATTGCGAAATGACAGAAACGGCTATCAGTACAAGACAGAAACAATGGAGGGATCATGGCTCTTAGCTTTATTTTTCTTCGACCAATTCTGTACGTGTCATATCGTAATCATTAATTATTCCACCTTGTTGAACGTAATCATGATATTCCTTCATTCGACGATCCAGCAACTCGGAACGGTCCCTTGAGAAAACAACCTCATCGATCATTCGAATTCCCCGATAAGGTTGATTGCTTGATGGGTATTTTACTGCTGATATTCCCGTTTGAAGACCTAAATGAAATTCCATCGCGGTAAGGAGGGATGAATGGGGCGCTTCGAAAACCTCACTACCATCAGCAAATTGTCGATTGCGGTACTTTCCAACCCGCCGGTAATTTTTGTTAGGTAGATGAAGGACAGTCAATGAACCGAAAGCATTTCGTGGCAGTACTTGCTGTACGTTGCAGTGCCTCCGGCCATACAGCATTTGGGAACTCATCCAAACTCGCTGGGTTCCCTCGGTCGGTTGGGACCCTTTACCAGGGCGGTCGCGTATTCGATCGAAAGCACAGTGTTCTCGTTCGCTCCAAGCTTTCAATAGGGCGCGCGTTGCCATAAACATGCCTTGATGATGATTCGTCATGGTAATGTAACCGTGTACAGTCAATATGTCCTGAGGAACAGACATGGCGGCATTGGGGACTACTGGGCGTTGGAAACCGGAATGTTCCCAGTAAACGCGGGTGACGTTCTGTGTGGCGTGTCGCGTCTTATCGTCCATAAGTACATTGGGGGGATAGTTGTACTCGTAACGCACAATACCAACATTAAAGTCCGAAGCCGCGTACGCGGGCTTGGGGTTCTGCTCCACGATACGTTGAATCTTTAGAGTTTCATACAAATAGGTGTCAACAGTTGTGGGAGTCACCCTTATATCATCTTCGGTGTAGATGAAGAGATCGTAGTCGTCGATCTTTTCATAAAATACTGTACGATGCTCATCCACCAAATGCAATCGCAGCGACTTGGGTTTGAGCACAATTGTTATGGTAAAGTTGCCGGTGTTTCCGTCCTCGTCTCCACTGGTACACTGTCGATACAGACAAGGAAAACGCGTGTTCCATAAATCTAGCAGTGTGACTGGGTAGGGAACTGTAGCATGTACAATTACATCGACCGTAGCTCCTGCGACGGCAATGTCGTGATATCCGTCCAGAACTTCTTCCAGATGCGGAATTTGCGAAAAATCGAAGGCCACGATCACCACCAGAATCCTAGTATTATGCAGCAACCCGCCATGCGCTGAGCCTGCTGTAACATCGGAACCCGTGTTGTTCAGTGACAGGGTAATTGCCCGTTCTAGCTCTGTTTTTCGATGTGTCGCCAACTTTGGTGTTGATGCCCGATTTATTAATGCGTGCGATTGATGAGGATCGAGAGAAGTCACCTTTAGGTTCAGAACAAGCGATGCCGTGACAACACAGCCAAAAAGAAAGGCCATCACGGCGGTCAACACTGTTTTCAACGACGCTGAGCATTTGCTTTCTCTCTTGGGAATGTAAATGCGCTTCATTGCGGTCTATCAGCTTTTTCTTTGTGCGTTTGTTCGAAAACCAAGGCCTCACACTAACCCTTGAGATTGCGTTGGAATGCGCCATTCCGGCGTGTCCAATGATCAAAGCAGGCGGGCGTCTCTGGATCGGACATATTTTGGTTGCCTTTCGACATGTGATATAGTAGAACACCGAAAAAAGCGCGAAAGCGATTGCCATAATCCGCTATGGTTGTCCTAGTGCATACATGTTATTATGATATTAATGTCAATTTCATGTCTAACAGAAATCGATTAATGTAATGTAACACTGCATCTCTACTGAAATTTCAATACACGTCACAAAGCATGTTTCTAACCCTACTGTAATTCCTAGACGATTTATGGTCAATTGAGCGAGATGAGGAACCCCATCCGGTAACTTTCCTCGATCGATGAGATTGCAATCGCAGTTATTTCAACCGCCCTACAGCAAAAGGATTAGCAAATGGCGTCAGCGCGCGTGGCACGAACGCCGCCGCGCCATCATGCTAGTGACGACGATCGGCACAGTCCCTATCCGAACACACCGTCGCAAATGGCAACGACAATCCGACGATTGCCTATGCCAGTCTCGGTGGACTTGATTCACGCTTTCCCATGCAATGGTCAAAGCAGCGCACTCCAAAAAGAGTCAGAAGCGAAGAAATGGTATAGAAGAGAGTATTCATCCTCTCTGTTGCATTGTGTAAGGCTGGAATTGATCGTTTCAGAAACAAAAATGGCAAGCGAGAAGCTCGGCAACCAAGATGTGGCTTGCGAAGAAAAAATCCTCTTTTCCATGTTAACTCCGAAACCAGCTGTTTGCCCGACATGGCGACACTTGGACGAGTCCATGAATCTCGAGGAGCTGACGATTGAAACTTACGAATCCATGATGCTCAGGTTTCACTGGATGGACGAAAACAACCATTGCGATGAAAGCTCAAAATCGCACAACCCCAAAAAACAAAGTTTCCCCGACCACTCCTTCTCCCTCCAAATACCCATTCACCCTTCCAAACTGATACGAATTCGATCGTTGCCATCTTCACTACCGATTAATGCGGTACTAGTTCATTTTTCGGATGGATCTATTCGGGTTCCACCAAGTGTACATCAAGCCCTCGAGCAGGCCAGTACCGTAAATCGAGACGCCGCAAAACACCATGAATACGAAGCATCGTTCAGTGCCGACGATTTCAGCCGTTTCCAAGACAAAGCCTTCAATGTTTTGGATCAAGTCACGCCGGTGCGGAAGAAGAGTCTGTTGGATGCTGCCGAAGCGGCGGAGAACGGAGAGGAGCAGCACGACGGCGAAGATGTTTCGAATAGTAAATCTTCGGAAGAATCACTCCCCCAACAGCAGCAGCTTATTCCTTCAATTGATTTGGATCGATTGCCTTCATGGTCAACAGATGACAAGTCCCGAAAGAATCAAGAACATCTAAACTATCTGATATCTTATGAAGAGAAACAGTTGCAACAAGAAATGTTGCAGCTTGAAATTACACAGTCGACGCTAAGGTCGACAATGACTTCCATCGAGAGTGTTCGATCACAGATATGCGAGGTACAAACTGCAGCTCAAAAGGAACACACTGCTCTCTCCAAGGCCGTTTTGGCGCAGCAGGCACAACATATCCAGCTTCTTCATGAACTGCGAGTGACGTATCCTATTCAGACGATAGAGCAGCCAACAAAGTCGACTACAGCTAACGTTTATCGAATACGAGGCCTTTCTATACCACATGACTGTTTGGCAGGAATGGTCTCGGACGAGGAATTGGCTGCTGCTCTGGGATTTCTCTGCCACCTTCTGGCCCTACTTAGTAAGTATTTGGCAATTCCCTTGCGCTATCGCACCTTTAGCAATTCGTCCCGTTCGGTCGTACAAGACGACCGAGCCACACTATACCCACTCTTTTTGGGACGGGGTACAGCCGAGCGGGAGGGCTGTTGTCACGCCATATCCATGCTGCAAGCCAACGTTATTTGTATTGCCAAAGCTAAAGACATTGATTTGTCCATGACTGAAAATCATGTACTGGCGCAAACAAAACACATTTTTGACATCATATTGTAAAGGGGCAGACTAAGGACCGCGACTCAGAAGCTTCTTTTACTGATCCGAGTTTACCCAATATTGCTTCCACGTGGCTTCGCTGCTGGGCTTATCCTTGGCTTTTCCCTGAGAGTCCCCCTTTGAAACCTCCTCTTCTTTCCATGTAGTAGTATTGGACATTGGCAGGGAACCCAAATCATTGTAACTGTCCTGTAATTCTTCAATAAAAAAGCCGCTTTTGCGTCGACGCTTCTCATCCTCGAATCGTCGTTGCGCTCCACGCTGTTCTTCTCGAGACCCATATCCCAACCATTGTCGTCGATCTGAGCCTTCTTCGTGAGTATGTTCGCCGCTCGATTCTCGTTTCGAGATTTCTTCCAAACTTTCGGCACGGATTGTCTGCCAAGTAGCCGCACAATGCAGAGCACGTGCTCGTTTAACACGATCGGCATAGATTTCGGTCTTACTTGGCATTTTGCCGGGACGGGATGGAATTGTTGGTGAGACTCCCTGTTGTGTTGCTGTGCTCCGTCGGTACAGAGATACGCTAACGAGCCGGTCCTTCAACACTCTGTAGCATGTACTTTGTGGAAGGATCATTAGTAATGCCTTGAGTGCCTGAAATAGCATGGAGCCGCTACCTTCGCCCCAAGGGTCTGTGTCTCTTTCCAACATACGAACATGCAAGTGGCTAGAGTAAAAGAACAACCGAAATGAGACATAGAATCCACAACGGATCCACAGGTGCACACACGAACGTACCGAAATAGTGGTCGCTCCAACATTTCAACTAACCGATCGATCTCTAACAACAATTTCAGATTCAAATCCAGCGTGTCAATTTGTATCACGGACAAATATGCAGTTCGGTTTGCTCCGGCCCAGAAGGAGAGCGATATTGTAGCAGCAAGGTTGTGGGCGAATGAATGCAGAAGGATATGGAACAAGCGCAAGCGTTGGTCATCTCGTTCACTCTCACTCTTTTTTCCAACACAGTCCTTTAAAATGACTTTCAGGGAGATCGCTTCCTTTGAATTTAGGAGTACGTTACTCTAAGGCAGATTGCAAAATGGTGAGTAGAGAAGTAAACGGTCTATCTAGCAATGCGAGTACAACGCACCATGTTCTGAATGAAAGAAGATACAAAATGCAAGTCTCTCGACAAAGTGGCATCGTTCGAATTACCAATGGCTTCTTTCGAACTCAGATTGAGCTTCCCTTCTCTGGCGCGAACGAATCGTTCCAATTCAACGCAAAATGATATCATGACAAATTCAGGAGGCTGTAAAGTACACATGTAGGAGATGACAGAGGAAAGTTCTGCGAGGAGTTGTTCGTTGTATGAATGAAGTTGAATCAATGCCGAGAATACCTCACGATTGCGAGATGTTTTGCAACGCTTTTCTGGTTCAAGAAGATTCAGAGCAAATAATACACTAGAATTGTCCATTGGGAAGGAGACTGATCCGTCAATGCTTTCATTGATACTAGGCAATGAAACAGAGCTTATAGCACTTGAGACCTCCTCACCCGGCACAGGTACTGTGATCTTTGCCAGTACTTTCAAGCTCTTAAAAACAATCATTTTGGGAGGGCTGTCGACAAGCTGATAAATAATTGCAAATATGAACTCGCGAGCATACTGTACAAAAAGCAAAGATGTGAGTCAACTTCGAACACTGTTTAGCCTTCCCTGCATCAAAGGAATTTGTCTTACATCAGCTTTCAAAAGATCTGGAACAACCGATTCATACAATACAACCACCCACTGTAAAGCACAAAGCCTCGACATCAACATGGCACTGTTAGTGCGGTCATTGCTGTCACTGCTCTGACGAAACCACCCTGAACTCTCGATTCCCGTCCCATCTTGCTTCACATCCATTCGATACGGCGAGCGTTCTACAGCGGGTAAGTTCCGTGCATTCAGGCCACCGGGAGAGTCGAGCTCTTCGCGTAAAGCAACAATAAACCCATCAAGATGTTGAACATAGGCAGGCCCATCTCGTCGAACAGCATCTTGCAAGCATGCGTTAGCTTGTTCAGCGAGGGATCTTGTAGTCTGGTCAGGGAGGAACGTATCCTTGATAGTGGCGTTTCCGTTAAAGTCGTCCCCAATACTACAGCCACGATTCCCAGAAAGTAATTATGTGAGATTTTATATAGATATTGAACAAACATCATGAGCATCTATCTTACCTGAGAAGAATACCGGGCAAAACATGCGGCAAAGAGTTCCGAACCGAAGCCGATGCAGCAGACAAGTCAGGGCCCTCCTTCTCTTCAGCGACATTTGCAGCACCACCGTCATTTGCAGCCAATCTCTTTGACGTTTCGCTTACTTCGGTCTCTTCCGATTTACTTATGTGCGCCTTGAGAATTCGAGACATCCAATACATAGCAACTTTGCGGACGAATGGATCAGGATGCTCCATCGTTGTCACGAGCGATTGCAATATTTTATCGAAGTCTACGTGCGTGCGTTCCATTTCTGATTCATTCAGCCCTGTGTTGACGACTAAAAGCTTCGGTAATACCGATTGCAGAAAAGCCAGTGCAGACTGCCGAATCACCATGGTTGGATCCGCAACCATATCGAAAATTCCCCCCAAGAATAAATGGAGAAATTCGAGAATTGGAGATCCAACGAGCTTCTCATTCAGCTCTTGTAGCCACGTCAACGTGAGTCTATTGGTCGACTTGTTTCGTAGATACACAAATCGAGCAAAGACAGGGACGCAGTCTTCAGCTGCAAAGAGCCCCGCGTTTATGGCGCTGACAATGATCTGTTTCAGTGTCTTGTCCAATGTTTCTGCACCTCCTCGAACATTTCCATCGACGTCTGCATAAAGGCTCCTTAAGATCTCGTACAAGATAAAGAAATGTTGTACTGCTAGATTGGGGATGGCCTTCACAGTATTATAGAGTGACTCGGTTGCATAATACCGCACCCGTTGCGAATGATCCTGACAAGCGTGAACCACGCTGGCAAGGATCAAATCTCGACACTCTTCTGCAGCAGAATCTTGCAGTTCAGCTTTTTTCAGACCGATTGCACAAGCCGCCAGCGCCACCACACCACCCTTCCGAGCGTCTTCGTTGGTGGAGCGCACGTAATCGTCCGATAAGAGTAATAGAATAGCGCGCACGCGCTCAATTTCCTTTTGATAGACGAGTTGTCGGATAGTTTTTTCAATTTCCAGAGCAGCCAAACGTCGACGTTCGTAACGCTTGTGTGCAAGCCCGACCAGGACAGCTGCAGAAATGGATTGTTGTGACGATCGCTTTAAGCTCTCCCGGTTGTCGTGCATAGTGGGATCATCGTCAACTTGGTCGCGTGCGAGTCGGAGCATATCGGAATCGAACATCGTTAAACTTTCAATCTTTTGCCGCATAGACATCAGAACATCTGGCAAGACTCCCGACTCCAGATTACTATTGTCAATCTCAAGCTGTCTCGAGACTGTTGAATTTCGCGGTCCAGTGCTCTGGAGAAGAGATATGGTAGAAGGTTTGTTACCACTCAGCATACTGATATTCGATGAAACGATCTGTAATGGCGACGGTGGTGGCGGTGGAAGAAGGGTTACACTGCCGCGCGGAGGAGGAAAAGTATTCATTTCACTTCGAGGCGGTTGTTGTTGTTGTTGTCGTTGGCCATTAGGATCAACACTATCTGGGTCATATACGGAATCTTCCTCCTCATCGTACACGCCGGATGCAGCTTCTTTTACTGCTTCATCATGAGCAGCAGAAAAGAAATCTGGCGGTGAGTCTACGTCCATGCTATGGATGGGTGCTGTAAAGAAGTTGGAAGCGTTCCCTTTGGAAGGCTTCCCCTTGCGGAGTGCCTTGTCCCACTCCGATGCGTAATTGGGTGTGATTTCAGATTCTTGACTTGGGCCTTCACGCTCCGAGTTCTCGTCGTCACTTCCAGAGGACGACGAGCTTCTGAAAGCACCTTTGTTGTGGTCGATGGAAACCGCGAGGTCTGCATTGCTGTCTTCATCTTCACCGTCGTCTTTCCTGCTTGTCAGTGAGCCAGAAACAGAACCCTCCTTCAAGTCATCCGGAAGCCTCCTCATTGATTCTTCTGCATCGGCACTATTGATTGGTGCGATATCCGAAGATTCCGTAGCGTCGTTTGCCAACCTCACCGACCGACAGTCCTCGTCCTTGTTCTCCATCATGAAAGATGGTTTCTTTGTTCACCGTATCAAAGAAGGCCATGTCATTTACGCTTTGCCGAAACGCAATAGCGGCATCTCGTCCGTCAGGATTTGAAATGATAGGAGTAGGGATTTGAGTGTGGCGGCTGAATTCCAGCATCGTCAAGAAGATTGTCTGTCCGCCAGCAGAGTGAGGCCTTAAAAATAGAAGGGTAAGGCTTGTAACAGAGTCAGTGTAGAACCTATATTTGGCGCTTTCAAAAACGCGACCTTGTTGGATCGGAAAGGTCGCTCTCGAATTGACAAAAACTTGATGTCAGTAACTATAAATGTGCAGTACTGGTCATTTGGTCATCGGCTGTTAGCGAATCATTTGATACCGCCACCACGACTGTTTTCACGAGGCATTTACCAAAGCTGATACATATTCTTCCCGATAGGGTTGCACCAGCTCCTTTTGTTATTGTTTGTTGAACGACTGGATCGCCGTACTATAAGTACCTTTTTCAGATACAAGGCTTTTTATGAAGATTAGGTTCATTGGTCATTGATTGCACCTCCACGGGAAGAGTATGGCTACTCTACCGAGCATCGGTGTGTGCTCACAAAACGGATTGCAAGGGGCATCTGCAAGAATCCATCCAGGAATAAAGCATGAAGATTTCTTCAGTTGCTTTCGCCGCATCGCTCTTGACGGTGACGGTTGAAGCAGATTTTAAGGGTCTCCGATCTCGTTTTTTCCCGGCCGACGAAGTTCACACTGCCGTGGAACCCGAGACGCGGTCCGCTTCTACCCCAGCGGTAGATGAATTGCGCTTTGGTAAATGCTGGACGAGTCTCTTTGGCGATGCCTGCTATGACCTCAAGGTGGACGAAAAGACTAAAATCGGACAAGTCTGTTTGGATATCTTTAACGATGAAAAAACCGACATCCTTTTGATTACGTATGATCTGACGAAGTCTATCACAAAGGAAAAGGTAGACAGTCTCGATTGGTACTTGTCGCGGCTTCATTCGTGGGCTGGTGATTCCAAGCTAGAATATCCCCAAAGTCGTGGTGGGTCGCCTAGTCTTCGTCAATTCCCGACTAACGCCGCCTTTAGTCTTCGTGACAAACGACAAATCCACACCCTGGCCTTGGATTTGAAGAGCAGCTGCACTACGGAGTTAAACCTCTTGGCGCACGCATCTGTCGTATCCTCCAAGCAAACCAGCCGGAATTCGATTTCGAGTCTTCTCGAACCCGACCGGATGCAGCGAGCAACTGCTTGGTCTGACGGAAAGGCTATCGCAAACAACAAGACTTACATGACGTTCAGTCCTTTGGAAATTGCCTGCGCTTGTCCGTCCATCGCCCAGCCTGTGGAACCACCGGTGATCCCCTTGCCACCTAAATTACCCCCAATTGAGGCGGAAACGGAAAAGGAAGAATCCTCGGTCGAGAAAGCAAAAGAGGAGGAACTCAGTATTGTAACGGACGAGCCCAATGAAGTGGACTCCGATGAAGTCTCTTCTCAGAACGTAACTTTTTCTTCCGGAAGGGAAGAGACGAAAGAAGAAGCTACAAGCATCGTCGAAACTAAAGATGCACCCCCCATCAAAGATATCGCAGAAATCATCAAAGAAGAATTAGAAGATGAGGTCACTGCCTACATCGAAGCAGAAATTGAGGAAATTTTGGACAACTCCGTCGAAGAGAAGATCAAACAGGAAACGAAACAAGAACTATTCGACGAGATCCGATCCGAGATCAAAATTTTTGTGGAGACGAAAGACATACCCCAAGACACCGACGAAGACATGGTTGTTGACATCGAAGAAGAGGGCGAAGAGAAGATTGAAGAAGATATTGGGGATAGAATCAAGGAAAAAATAGCACAAAAACTGAATGAAAAGCCCTCAGTTGAAGGGGAATTGGTTGAACCGGATAAGCCAGCCGAAGAGAGCCAACAAGAAGGAAAGCTTGTCGGGGAGAATCCTAGTGTGGATGAGATTTCGTACGAGGATGAGAAATCTGAAGAGAAAGAGAAAGAAACTAAAGAATCTTTGAACGTTAAAGATACCAAGGATATCAAAGATACCAAGGACATCAAACCAGAAGACAAACCGGAGAAGCCACAACAGGTTCGTGTATTTAAACCAGCGATATCTTTGGAGGAAGATGGAAAGTGTCAACGAGCCTTTGCCCTTTGCAAGGATAATACCAAAGACGTCACTTGCTTTGCTGACATGAACAATAAGTTTCACCGCCTTGACCACTGGGGGTGGACTCACGTTGTCACTGGCTTTGATATCAAGTGTGAACTGTGGGCTGGAGCTTCCCGGTGCGATACTTCTAAAGGAAAGCAGATTGGTTCAGCTGTCATTACCAAATCGAGCTTTCAAATCGATTTACTTGATGGCTTTAAGACAAAGGATGTTCACTTTTACAACGGCAAAACCATTCTCCCGAAGGACTACCGTGACCAGGACACTGTGGCTCCACAATGGTACGGCGCGGAATACAACGGAGATGCCGGGCCTGTTTGGGATATCGAGGCAGACGGAGCCCATAAGGCGATGTTCGACGACTACGAGAAAATTGATCGTCACTTTATCCTTCATGCTACAGTCTGCGGCGAGTTCGAAGCAGGTGCATCTCACTAATAAAAACATTAATCGAAGGGGAAGCTACGGCACATTTCGTTCCGATAAATCTATAATGCATATTAGGACTAAATACGTGGACGCAACTAGAGTTTTTTTCCCAACCGACTTATCTATCGCTAACGTAGCTGAAGAGGAGCGGCCTGCCTTCCTCAATCAGACGTCGCCGAGTTTTCGCCCCGTTTGCATCAGTTTCATACGTACGTTGGTCATTTAAGCAAAGACTTGCTCTTTGGTGGACTGCAAAGCTTGCTCACCCATATCTTCCGACGCAATATCAGCCAAGTTTGAAACGGCCTTCTGCCATTCTTTCGTCTGCGCATCAATCCCCGACGAAACGGAAGCGGATGTCGAACCTCCAGGACCTAAGCCGGTTCCCCGTCCTCCGGACACAACGGACGCCGCAGTTAAAGATGCACTTTGGAAAGGCTTCACGCAGCCGCACAGTCTCTGTGTGACTGAGCTTTCTGATTTCCGAGATAGTGTGCGGATCCACAAATAATCTTGCGTCAGCTGTTGTAAAACGTTGCGTGAGGTCGAGGACATGTAATACTCGACAGATAGCTCGTAGTACCGGTTCCAACACGAGCCCCAATGCTCCAGCCGTGTTTGTTCCGACGACTCTACCGATCCATCCGGGCATTCGTTCAAGGCTGGTGAAACATACTCTGGTGGGTAGGCCCGAAACGCTTTGAGTTCGGGCGTTTCCAAGTTGTGCGATCTCAGAGGATCTACCACGATGGCGACGAACGGGTTGCCGTGCGGATCTTCTGCTCGCTGCCATTGCAACTGTGTACTAAGATCTGTCTGGGACAAAAAACAGTGCGAATGATCGCCAAGATCAAACGGATGCGAATGATACCAGCCCATGAATTTCTCTTTGCGTGTTCGCTCCAAAGATTCCCCCAATGCAATCATGTGGTTGACGACGTTCTCGTCGTCCGCAATCACCCGAGTTTCAAATCCTTCAATTGGCAAAGGAAACGCGTCCGTAATGACTAACGTGCGTGGAGTGTCCGGGTCGGGACGTCCAAGCAACATCCCCATGACTTCGATGGGATTGCCTCCTTTCGCGATGCCTTTTTGCACACCAGACTGACAATGCATCATGATTTTCATGATTGCTGAAGGAGAGAGCGTGACCTTTTGAAAATATCTGGGATCTTTCATCCAGGGAGCGGCGGATTGGAGCGTCTGCAATCGATCCGCGTCAAAGCGGTAGCGAGCGTCGGCTGCGGGAGTGGATGACAAGGTGGTGTCTTTCTTTTCAGCCATACCATCGTTCTGTACCGCATTTTGAAAGTCGTCGCCCTCTTTTGAAGCCATTATTCTACTCAATGTCGAGCGGAGTGAGCTTGCAGTAGGCTCGTTTTCTAGGAAAACAGTATTGAGACTCACCGTTACGTGGTTTCTGGTGTTTTCGGGAATTGGGCGAAGAGGCGACCTTCCCAGAATCCAGTCTATTCCTTCACAACAGACGGTTTTTTTGGTCCAGATGGGGCCCGCATTCTCACAGGCAACATAGACATGAACATTTCATGGGAGGGTTAGGGTTTTGAAATGTGTAACAGGGTACCGTTACATGTACTCACCAGCACAGTCTATTTTTATTAAATGCCTAACTCGGACATATGATATAAATATATTGAAATATCTGCAGACGGACCTACGATACGAATACAAATGACGTTACCTACGGACAAACAAAAAGAAGAACGCGAGATTTTTGTCCATTGTCACGTGTTTCTCTACTAGCTAGCTAGTACTAACGACGATGTTAACAGTTGACACGGCAGCTGGATGAGAAACAAAAAAAGAATCCCCAAACCAGAGGAAAATATTCTCAGACGCGCCATGAGAAAACGCCGTCTGCCCAGATCCTCGCCGAACGGGCGCATACTTCCTTCTTCCAGAACCAGTCACTGGATGCATCGCCATAGAGTCTTTTGCGAATGGGTACTTTTCACCGTGCTCTGTTTCAGCCCGGCGGGGACGACGGCCGGTGTCGCGGCCAGCACGGACTCGTTTCCGGCCCTTCTACCCCCGTTGACTGCCGGTGCCACCGCAGCGAACTTTCCTCCTCATCCTTCGTCCCCATGGTACGACGTGAATATGGGGACCTCTTCCGATAGCGATGGCGACAATGAGCTGGAAAGCAGTTCCGATTTCGAAGAAGTCGAATTGGGCGCCTCCTCTCTATCTGGCCTTAGTAATTCTGCAACGACAGACACGCGTTTCGGTACCAATAGGAACAACCACAGCAATCGACCCAGAAGCCACCCACACCCGCGAAAGGATTTGGAACAGTCGTCAACGGAATCGTTCGAACACGGCAATAGTTCACTGAAAAATTGTTCTACAAACCGTAGGAATAGACCAAGTCTCCTTAACCAAAACGATGAGCTCGCGGCTCCGGGAAACGACAAAAAATATCCTGCTTCTCGTGTAGGAACGAAACAGATCGAGACTTCTGGATCTCAGCCTTTGCAGACGCTCCAGAAACTGCAACAGATGCTCGATGAGACAGGTTACATGACTTCGAAACCTAGAAAATCGGAGACGGGACCTCAACAATTTGCTCAAGCTTCGACGGCCGTCTCCGTACATGAAAAGACTACAAGCACATCGAAAAACGCATTTACAGATTCAAGATCGCTTCCAAATGTGGTGGAGCACAAAGTGGATGTAAAGGCGGAGGCGTTAGCTATAAGTACGGCAGCGGCGTCCCTCCGAAGTACAGTGTCGGCAAGCCAAAGTGACTTGAACCCGTTGACTACTAAAAGTCCAGTTCCTGAGCCGACCGAGAAACTATGGACGAGCCAAGACCGGTCCAAATACAAGCGTCAGCAATATTTATTGCGCAAAGCTCGAGCAGAGCAAAAGGATTTGCAGCACAGAAATACTCGCCTTTCGAGTGAACCGAATATTCCACCCCCGCCCCCTCCGAGGATGACTTCAACCGAACCACAACACTTTTCATACTACCAACAAACAAATAGATACCGCCAAGCCCCACATTTTCAGCCAGCGGTGTCGGAAGATGAAGAAAACGCATACACTGATGACGGCCTCGGGTATACGCTTCCAAACCTGCCGGTCTATTACAGTGACAACGAAGGTGAATCCGAAGAAGTTGCCGAGGAATTCGCAAAGTCGACTACAATTCAGGAACTGCCTTGGCAACAGTTGCCGGCTGAATCTTCGTCTATGCAGTCGACGATTGGAAATCCCCATTCTGCCGTTTTCCGACCTCCTCAATACGTGCGAACGCTCCCACACGACTACTTATCACAACAGCAGCCGTATATCCAACAGCAGAACAATCATCATCACCACCAACAACAGCAACAGCCATACACCGGATACAACAGCAACCACCATGTGCCGTATACACCGCATCGATATCCATATCAGTATTCTACCTACGGATACGGACCACCACCGCAACAAGGTTACACAGCAACACAAGGAGCGTATAAAGGTTTGTATGGACCTCAATGGGTGCAGTCGAATCACCCAAATTATGGGAATTACCCCGGAACCCATTCTTCACCACCGCAACATTCACAGTCTCACTTCGAATCGCCGCCACAAATCTTAAAAGAAGTCCCCAATACGGGGAATGCGCGGATGGCTTCAAGTACGATCAATCCTTCGAAGGCAGGTCACCAGCTTTCTGCCTTAGCAATGCCCAAACAATCGGCTACGGTTTTGACAACTTCAGTTGGAACCCATCCCATGGAGACATCGCAATTGGGCTTTGGTACTAGTCAGGTGGGTTCATTGCACCTTTCCTGTATTCGCTGAATTGCATTTCTCACTGAATATTGTTGGCACCCGCAGTCTTTAGCAGAAGCGAGTGCCCGGATAAGCTTTGATGCGATTCAACAAATAAGTTTCATGATGATGATGACAGCCTTACTTTGCTACTCAGCCGTGTCGCCCAGGACGTTGCCGTTGACGGAATACAATCTTCGCTTTTATGAGAATATTCAAAGCGTTTCCCTCTCGGCTGTTGTTCCCATAATTAGTATGGTGTCAGTTTTTGATGCGCGAGAAAATGATGTCAATCGCATCGTGAATACTTTCTTTTTCTCGTTTACTTTAGGTTACACCATGGCTTTTGCCGGCGAAGTTGTCATGGCGACCGTTGTTCGCCTACTTACATTTTTCTGGTTTGAACCCAATATCTTTTCCTTGACCCCCATGGTTCCGGTTCCGATTTTGCCATGGGTTTTACGAGAATGCAAGTACCGTCCAAAGCGTATAACACTGCTGGCAGCAGACTTCGGAACGAGCTGCGTTGCTGCGCCGTTTATTGAGGAATACATGAAGCTGAAAATTGTACAGTGGTTCGTCGATTTACCAAGGTACGCGTCGGACCTATCGAAGTCTTGCTCATTGTTAAGGATGTTGATATTCAAAATTCTGTTCGCTCCACGTGTAGAAACTTCAATTGGTCCACTCGCATATCGTCGAGAAGCAAAAAGAGGCGGAGGATTGCGGAAGCGGTTGTCAGAGGTCCTGCAGAGCGAGACATCGTTTCAGCAAACCAATACGTCACGCACATGTTGGCTGCCAGTTTGGGGATGAAACTTTGTGACGCGGGGCGCCGTATTTTGATGTACACGAAAGTCTCCAATGAAAACAAAAGCTTTTACGCCATTTGCAGAGGGATTTTTCCTATCCATGAATTGTGCGGAACGATGACAGCTCTGGCGTTGGCGAAGAGAGATCTTTTAGGGGTAGACCTTCCTGTGTGGAGGATGCTGTTGCCAGCAACCATCGTACATGGGATGGCGAACCTCCGGGGAATGAAGCCTATCTTCAAATGGAACTCGGCTACGCCCTGGTCGGAAATGCAACTCTCACCGTTGAATGTACCCGATGCGTCGACCCTGCCGCAGCTTTTGAAGAAGGGATACGCCAAGTTGATGTGGGCAATAATTCTTGCTCGAGTTCTTGGATACTGCATTAAGAATTACTACATGGTGAATAGACAAGCTGTGAAACGCACGACGACATATGCAGGGAATCATGCGGCCTTTTCGGCAGAATTGGCAACAGCGGAAGTTCTCAAGCAGAAGAAATGAATAATTTTCTCCTATTATATAATGTACACTTAAAACGCTTACTGTTAGGATTTTAGCTACCGACACGTCCTTCCTCGGGTTCATCTTTTCTACATTCCCAAAGAGCGAATAGCGCGAGAGATTCTTCTTTCCTTTGCCTATATCGTAGCTTCCTAGCAGGCTTTTTATCGGTATCGATGACTCTTATTTGATAAAAGACGTCCTCACCGGCAATCTCGACCAGGCCAGGTAGGCCATCCTTCTGCGTCGATTTCACAGTCACCGCGCACCGACCAGAATGTAAAACGTCGATATCCTTGCTCGCTTCAAAGCAAAAGGAAACAAAGAAACTGATGTCGCACATGGCCAAAGAGAGCATCCAGTTTTGCAACAAATACACACATTCTTCTTTGTCCAGAGTCTCAACAATACCCACTGTGCGCTTGCGAAACGAATCCATGATTTGCTTGTTCGGAATGATTGGCTCTTGCGAGAGCAGTATTTCCCGAAAAGTCTGTATTGCATGGCAAATCAGGTCGATTTTATTTGACTTCGAAGGAAATGGTATTGGAGAGTGTTCATTCAAGCTAGGTGGTGCTTCCCCCAACGTTTGGGATACCAGCGAATCAAGCCTATCAATGAGGATCTCAGCTTCATCTTCAGAGCCATTGCAAAGCCATACGAGTCGGCGGTAAACAAGTACCGCACCATCAGCATCCAAGATATCAAGGTTTTGCAACTGAAGTAGATCCTGAAGAAAAGGCTCCGTATGCAATACGCTTGTCAGGATTCTAATAAGAAAGTTTTGTTCCTCGCCCCCCTGAAGACCATTGAATGGCAGAGCATCCGACAATTTTCTATCGTCTATTGTGGGCTCCCCATTTTTCAGCGTCATCATGGATTCTCGACCATGCCACACAATAAAATTATTCCGAGGTTCTCTCAGAAGGGATAGGAGGGCTCTTTCCACTGTTTGAGCGTCTTGCGAGAATAAATCCACGGGATCGTAAGCTGGATGATCATTACTCGGCACTGATACATTACCCGTTTTTATCCACTGGATAAAGGTGTATCGGGTATATCTGTACTTGAATCGAGTCGTTGGATGCACCAACGGAGAATACGCTCTGTACCCTGCTTTGGGTTTGATTTCAACGGTGATCGATCGTGACTTTGAGAAATTGACGCTACTAGGTAGCTGAAGTCGGTAATCAGGAACTAATGATGCAGTTGGATACATAGGTTTTTCCATTGACTCTGCCGAAACCAAGCTCCAGTCTTTCAACCTCCCTTCCGGAATTTTACCAGACGTAAGGCTAGCCTCTCGAATGACAGCGACAAACGACCAATGTAAGCGAATTGATTGCGGAGCGTCTACGTAAGGAGCCAGTTTTGGTAAGATGCAACTTCGAAAATACAGACAGGTGTCTTCTGGAATTGCAACCGAATTTGGAAGGTCCTTGAAACATCCAGCCATTTTCAAATAATCTTTCTTGATGCGCAGTAGACATCCGCGCCATTCAGGATTTAAAGCGTTGGCGGTAGAAGAACGATGAGCGAAAATAACATGTTTTCCCCCCTCCCCCGCATATGTCCAGTCGCTGGCTATCATGGCATAATGAAGAGCTCACCATCCTTACGAGCAGAAAGAGAGAATGATATCGAGATATCTTCACTCTCAATTAGGTGTGTCCGCCCAGGAAGTGATGTCTACGCATTACACTACGCCGTATCCGTTGCCCACGATACGTCCGGGTTTGTACAAGTGTGACTCTGATAGGATGAAACAGTGCCATGTCGAAAATGGGGCCACGTTAAATGACAATGCCTTGCTTGTCGTCGTCACGATAAAACTCAACCTCCAAAGTTAATAATTATAGGGAAGAATTTGGCGACATCCAACGTATGATTCGTCGATATATCCCATATTTGTTTCGTAGATATTTCGCATATTTAAAGAAAGCGTTTCAACAATCCTCGCTGTACGTTTATGTGTTTCGAAATCTGCTTTTTATCAGGATGCCATTTTTTGTTTTTGTTTGCCTGCGCTTGTCTTCTCTACATTCTGCTTTTCTAGTATTTTCCCTCAAGACCAAGTCCAACATCATGATCCTCCATTCTGTATTACTAACGCTGTCAACATTAGTGGTTGTATCAGCGTTGGATGTGGAGATCTCAGACTTCACTTGCGACAATTCGTATCCGATGACGACTACCCTCGAAATGAGTTGCAACGGGACTTCACGTTGTACTTTTGGAGAAACTGCCATCATTTCTGGTATCCGTATGTATCCATCCATCTTATCATTGAAAATTGCCCATGTACATTGCTCATTTCAATTCTTGCTTTACTTTTAACCAAAACAGTGACCTACAGCGGAGTCGACCAGACGGGTATTCAAAACAACCAGGCGTACGTTAGCTCTGAGCTGGCGTTTCCTACAATGAATTTCAATATACTCAATATGATGAAAATACCTCTGTGCGATGAGTCGCTTGTCGCCGACTCTGGCAATACGAATGAATGTCCCGGGGATGGAACGTTCTCGTATTCCGTTTATTACAATTTGCCGAAATCAGGAACCGAGTCTGCATCTTGGATGGCTTCGGGCTGGACGGGTACAGGCTACATCGAAATATACGCCGAGGCTAATGTCAATATGATGATTGGTCGCTGCAGCATGGACTTGCAAACCTACGTGACAGCGTCGGAAGAAAAGGGATATCTTCGAACGCCGTCGGCGGCCACGGCGGCGGGCATTTCTTTGGCCGCACTGGCTGCCTTGTCCCTCCTGTGCTTTTGGTGCTGCTGTTGTATGGGGCGAAGGAAGTCCAAAACGTCCCACGAAGGCGAAGAGACGACATCGTTTACGCGGATGAATGACGAAATTCCGTACTCGGTTAATGCGGCGGATAAAAAGTCAGGCCTCAAGAAAGCCCTTGTCGAGTAATTTACGTTCAGGCTTTTATTTCCTTGGTACTATAAATGAAAGCACATGTATCAATATTGGCCGTTATAGTCTCAGTTTTGGTCTGTTGTTATTCTACATTTACATTTACATTTACATTAGTATTTTACTTGGGCACATGGTCAGCATCGGATTTCGACACAGGCGGACGCTCGCTTTCCTGCAAAATTTGAATTCACGGTCAAAGAAAACAGGAAATACCAAGCAAATGTGTGCACACCATGTATCACGGTGAGGTCGGCTTATCAGTCAATATTAGTTCGTCTACTCTCTATCTAGAGGTCTACTCTACTAGCTAGTAGAGCACAGCGTTGCTAGCTCCCGAAATCGTATCATGTTTCTCTTGACTGTGAACCCTTTTTCCTCACGACGAGGGTTAAATGGTTCGTGGATACGATATGTGTACAGGTTACATTGAAAACGAAAAGACGCTTGCGATGCGAACTGGGTGACGGAAGGTAATACTGGAAGGATGACAGACATTTTGAGTAAAAAATTCAGGGGGAAAGGAGTCGAAGCAGTCGCCGACGTCACACAGGGGTTAGTCGGGCCACGCCGCCGGTGATGGATTTCTGATCGTTGTTCGTCGGGTTGGTTCGTTCGTTCGTTCGTCCGTTCGTTGGCTCGTTCGCAATTCACGACGTGTGTGTGTGTGTGTGTGCGCTCGGGTTGTTTCTTCGCGCGCAATAGTAGGTCGCGATATTTTCTCTTGGAAGGCTACCGACGACGACGACACCTCTTTCGGGTCGTTCTTCTTGCTTACCCCCAACGACTCCATTCGACACATCATCACATCTCGTCGGCCAAAGCACTGGAAAAGCTACTTTACAAATCTAGATCAAGTGCTATTGTACCGCACTCTCTAGTCTCTCTCGCCTTCCATTCACTGTTGATTTTTGACAACAGATTTTCGGATTGAGTGTGACCATGTTGTCTACGAAACTTTTCTGGACGAGTTCGGTTTTGGCTTCCAGTGCGGTGCTTGCCTTTCCCACGTCGCCTGCGACTAGGACTCCTCGCAGCACTTCCATTCTGAAGGTTGCCGTGGACCCCACAACAGTGACCAAGAAGGAATACGAAGACATCTGCGGGGTTTCGTTCGACGCCGACACGTTGGAAGATCGTCTCAAGGCAACGAACTACTTGTATCCCAAACACGTCGAAGTCATCGATGACATTGCTCCTATTGCCGGAGCCATGGTGGATGAAATTGTAAGTGTCCGTTACTGTTGCTTACCTTAGTCCCCCGTTCTCTTGCTCGAGACAAAAGGTCCTCTACGAGCCGCAGCGGAACCTCACGTTGCTGGGTGATGTCAAAAGTGTCACTCGCAGCCGCTAGTAAAATCACCACACAAAACCAACAATTCTGTTTCTACGTCGTCTCACATCCTCCTCTTTTCCCCTTAACGGTCTTTTATATCTGTCTCTTATAGCTCTTGGAAACTGGTGAAAATGCTTGGCAGCCGCAAGATTACCTTCCCGATCTCTCGCAGGACAATTGGCATGACTCCATCAAGGAAGTCCGTGCCATGGCCAAGGAAATTCCGGACGAACTCTTGGTCGTGTTGATTGGCGATATGGTGACGGAAGAAGCTCTCCCAACCTACCAGACGCTCTTGAATACCTTTGAAGGTTGCGATGACCCCACCGGCACTAGTGAATCTCCCTGGGCACGCTGGTCCCGCGGTTGGACTTCGGAAGAAAACCGGCACGGCGATTTGCTCAACAAATATCTCTATCTGGGCGGCCGTTGCGACATGCGCAACATCGAGGTCACCATCCAGCACTTGATTACGAACGGATTCAACCCGCAAGCCCGCAAAGACCCCTACCGCGGATTCGTGTATACGTCCTTTCAGGAACGTGCGACCAAAATCTCGCACGGCAACGTGGGCAAGCTGGCCCGCACGTACGGCGAAAAGAATCTGAACAAGATTTGTGCAAAGATCGCGGGCGACGAAGGTCGCCACGAGAAGGCTTATCAAATCTTTTCCGAAGAAATCTTAAAGCGTGATCCGGACGGACTCATTCACGTTTTTGGTGACATGATGCGTGGACAGATTGTCATGCCTGCGGAACAGATGACGGATGGCAAAGATCCGGATTTGTACGATAACTTTTCCATGGTTGCCCAGAAGACGGGTGTGTATACAGCCCTCGATTACGCAGAAATCATCGACCATCTGGTGAAACGGTGGGATTTGGAGCACCTGGAAGGTCTGTCACCGGCAGCCGAAAAGGAACGGGAGTACCTGTGCCGATTGCCGGAACGCTATCGCAAATTGGCGACCCGATCGATGAACAAAAAGAAGAAAGTTACCGAAGACGAGGATCCACTCAAATCCTTTGGCTGGATTTATGGTCGGATGGCTTGAGCCAGCGGACGGTGGTAGATGATGTGTCTTTGGAGCAGGATGCTTTCGCGTCCTGTCCGGTATTTTTTCTCGATATTTGCATTCCCACTTTCTGTTATTTACTTTAGACATGGAGCAGTGTAGACAAATTCAGCTATTGCGTCTGCCATTCCACCTCTACAATTGCTTCTTTTTTCGTTTTGTTTTCGTCTCTGGCCTCATGGTTCACTCCCGGAAAGTAAAAAGCTAGGTAGTGGTACTGGGACGTTGCTAGTTGTGACGCCCGTCCGCAGTAGTTGTCGTGCGTATGCGAACTCCGTTCCGTTGCCCAACGAAATGAAACTGCGAGTGACGACGCCTTTCGCCGTGCAGCCAAGGGTCGGGTTAGGACCGACTCTTGCGGGTGCGCACACAAAATCGAATACGGATATATACGGACCAATCGAAACAATTCCAATCGTTCGTGACAAAACCGAAAAAGGATCGCGTCTGTCCGTCTCTCACCTCTTCCTCGGAACCAGCTGCCATGTCTTACCCACGTAATTATCACTACTAGGCTGGTCAGCGATCCAACCCTACCAATACCCAACGGTGCCTGGCCTATCTCTACGTTCACGCGGACATCCTTACATGGAAACTCCTCCACGCGCCCTGTTCCTCACGTCGCACTAACGTTATTTTTTATCATAAAAAACAATCCGGAGACCGAACGCCCAAAACCAACGAAACCGACCCAACCAACACACGCAACGACGGCCTTGGGTGTAAAGTCCAACGCCGCCGCAGCCGCAGTCTCCCCTTCGCCAATTCATCCCAAATCAGACGGGATAGTCTCTGTTACAATCCCGTCAAGGATTGATGGGCAAGAGAGACACACGTTGACACATTGTCTGTGATTGGTTGGTATAAGACTTAGGTCGACCTTCTCGTACTCTCTCGACGCGGTGAGCTTGTCCAACCCGCAACTCTCCGCCGAGACATTCGGCGTGTGCCTGTCGTCCGTTACCTGACTCGCAACGACACGTTTTCACAGTATCAATTATGGTCTTTTCACGTGTAGTTCCTCCTCCTCCTCCTCCCCCGCCGGCATCGAACGTTCCCGTGTGGACACAGAGTCCCGACCAGAGGATCTGTTACGTAGTCCGGCACCCGTGGGAATGGGTCATGAATAACATGGCACACGCTGCAATGGAATCGATGGATATGCCGTCGGCCTTGCCGTCCTCCCTCCTGGCGGCGGCGGCAGTGCCCGCCAACGCGACGCCGGCGTCGGCTCGTCGACGCCGGACCAGCCGACGTGAACGAGGCCTCCATCCCGCCACGCTCAAGCTCGAAATTGTACACGGCACCGATATTGTCTACGCCGTGCACGGCACGTCGGCGGCCTTTGACGGACTGGAAGATAAGGATGAACTCGTTCGGACGATGCAGCGGTGGGGATGCGATCACTTGAAATTGTCGCCACCGTCGGTCTTGATTAATTGGGACGTGACGCACGAAGAATGCCTGAACGTTGTGGGGAAGCAGTTGCCCGCTGTGGAATCCAATAAGGATGCCAATGTGGTTGCCGTCCTCAAGGAACCCATGGGAAGCCAAGGTCAAGGTATCTTCTTTGTCAAGAACGCGGAAGAAATCCATGTCGTCATTGAGGAACATCGACAACGAGCCGAAGCCGAACCGGCCTTTTTGGACAATCTCATCGAGGCCAAGGGTCGCATCCCGAGTTGGGGTACGTTCGTTTGGGCGCTCGTTCTGTGTCTACTGCCTCGTCACACTACAGCTTGACGGTTCTGGATATGGGGACCTTTTCTCCCTCTCTTTCTGGTGGCTAACCGTTTTCGTCGTGTTTTTCGATTTTGTAGTGCTGCAGGCGGAAGTGGTTCCTTCCCTACTTATTTTTGACGGCCGTAAATTTCACATTCGAACCTACGTCGTGGCCGTGGAAAACCTAGACCATCCGGATTTGGTCGACGTCTTTGTATACAATCGACACGAAGTCCGGGTGGCTGGCGTCCCCGTTCCACCCGACGGCGGTACCGAGCGTGACCGCAAAGCTTACATTACCAACGGCGCTCTTTCCACCACTACCCAACGTGTCCTGATCGATCAAGTCGAGGAACTCATGTCACGGAACCTCAAGTCTGCGACAGAAGCCTTCGTGGCCGAGACCTTTGGCAAGCACTTACTGCCGGACTTTGGAGGCCGCGTGCGTTGCACCCAACTCGACAACGACGGCCCCACGCCGATTCGCAAGTTCGCCATGGCCGGGTTGGATTTGATGGTGACGGAAGATAACCGACTATACTTACTCGAAGTCAACGCCAATCCGGCGGCGCCGCGGGAAAACACCATCACGGAAGACTTTGCCAACCACTTGAAAGGTTTCTGGAGAGATTTGGTTAATCTCGTGACGGACGTGGACGCACCCAACTTTGTCCCCGTCAAGGATATACTCCAACAGCACGGGTTGTTGGATTCATGAGATCGTACCGGGTACAGTGCGTTGTGGACCCTGATTGTCAGTGAGTATTCGGTCGAATCACGATTGGGCGGTAACGAAAGTCCCCGTTGGAAAATTGTATCAATCATTACGAATAAGAATCGGCTAAAGCGAAACGAAAACATACGAAGTTACTACTCGTTTTAGACCGCTGTTTGTGGTAAATGGCGTGTGTCTGTGTGTGTACGCGTGCGCGTGTAATTGTAGGCAAGTCGAGTGACCACTGAACATGAAAACGACGGCGACAGAGCGCCGATGGGGAGGTTGCAGGGAGGAATAGTGTTTCTACGCAATTGACTTGACCGCGGCTATACCGGCACTTTCTCCGCTTTCGAGAGCCCCGTTGAGCGTAGCCGTGGCCATGTGATCCCCGCAAACTAAAAGTCCACGGGGAAGATCCTTACCACGATAGGTGGAAAGATCCCGTCCTCCGTTAACATTGGCCGGCATGGGCCCACCGAGCTGTGCCGGCTGGGCATTTTCGATATCGTAAATGCCCTTGAGATCCCATCGAGCCAGAATGTTTTCTTTTTGTTCGGGAAAAAATTTGGCGAGCTGGGAGCGGACGACGGCATCAAGTTCGTCTTCTTTTTCGTGGTAGTATGCCATGGCGTCGGCAAGGATGGTAACACTGCATAAGTTTGACCCGTTTGGGGCGTAGCCGTCGGTGACAACGGAGGGGAAGCAAATATTGTTGATGGGCGCCTCAATGGAGCCCCGGTCGTCCCCTCCGTACAGAATGAGAATTGGGTCTTCCACCGGAGCGGGACCGGTGAATCCGTAGTAAAGGCAACCGACCTGGCGTTGGGGCTGTTCCGGGAGAGAATCTAGCGATTCAAAGCCATTGATTTGGGAGACTATCCGTTGGGCTACCGTGCCGTCCGTGGCCACAACCACGGATTGGGATTGGATGCGGGTTTTGCCGTCGAGAGATTCCACCAGGAAACCCTTATCGTTTTGATAAATTCGTGTGACGGGAACGTTGACGCGAACGTCGGCCCCGGCGGCTTGGGCCTGGTCCACGAGCTGGTGAGCCACCGCACCCATGCCACCCTTGGGTAGGGTCGCGGCGCCTTCGGAGAACATTTTGAAGACGAACATGAACATGCGAGACGATTGCTGATCGAGTGGAGCGAGGTAAATGCCTTCCAGAAACGGTCGGAAAAATCGCTCAATAATACCGGCGCCGAGCCCCCAGCGGTACTGTAGGGCGTATAAGGTATCCGTCTCTCGTTCTTCAAAGAGTGCATCGACACTTTTCCATCGGGCCGTAAAGATTAGCGGCAGGAGGGCAATTTTGTCCAGAATGGATCCAACGGGTGCGGCAATGGCGGCCAACAGATCTTCCGGTTGTCGGAGGGGATCGGCTACTTTGGCGAGCCGGGTGCGGGTTCGAATTTTGACGAGCGCTCCGGGAAGGAACTTGCCCAACTGGAGGGCGTCGTAATCCAACAAGCGCTTGGCGGCGGGGTATTCCTCAATAAATACGGCGAATCCGCGATCGAGTACGAAACCATCTTCGGTGACATCCGACTGGACGCGCCCGCCCAGGGTCTCGCTGGCTTCGAGGAGCACCACGGACTGGCTGTTGTCCGCGGCGCGAGCGGCAGTGAGCGCCGCGGTCAATCCACTGACGCCACCGCCAATGACACAAACGGCGGCGGATTCCGTGGGTGGTCCACTGGGTTTGTCCTGGAGTCGGGTAACTTCCTTGGGAAAGCTTTCCATTTTGTTGACAATGGGTGTGGCGGGCATGGTGGCGGGAGTACGCGGAGGAATGGCGGATTGGGGTTCGTCGGAGGAGTCGGAAGCGGTTGGTGGTGCGGGACGCCGGCGCCGGAGACGTCGAAAGAGAGATTGTTCGGTGGTGGCACGCGCTTGGGGTGCTCCCGGAAGCAAGGAACCGAGTATGGGAGCGGGGGAACCGTTGAAGGATCGTGGTTGGAGTACAAATGCGTGACTTACAGGCACGCGGAGCACACAACCGAGTACCGTCCAAGCGAGGACTGCCCGGATCCAGAACGGTGCTTCCGCTGGGAACGTCATGCCCGCAAGCTTAGGACTACGCTGGTAAAATCAAGCGATTGGCGATTCACTTGTATATAGTTGTGTGTGTATCTATGTGTGTACGTGTACGTGTGTTTGTGTTTGTCGGAGCGAGCACCGCAGAAGGATCCGTCCAAGTTGTCCACTTTCGTACGAAGCTGCGTGTTCGGTGCCTGGATATCAATCTATGGTCCGGTCTTGCAGTAAAACCCACTCGTTAATGAACGACGATCAGGAAAGGCAGCGAAACGTGTAGTTATGGTACACCCGAGACAGAACGACGGCCTCCGTATTCACAGTCCAAACGCCATTGTGAGTTCGGTGGTCTGGTCGGGTCGAATTCGTCGAGAGCCTGACTGTGAGACTGAGTGAGGGGGGATTGGATTCGGACCCCCTTACACGCGAACACGTCACACCCAGAAAATAGGGTAGGGTTAAAGCGCACACATTCCTATTGTGAACTCTGACTGTGAGCCAGTTTTTGTTGGGTACCGATCGGAATGGATTTCCGGGTTTTCGTGAGAAACATACCAAAGGAGGCGGGCATGGTAGGAGGGCGCGCCCGCGTCGTGTGTCTGTGAGGTTGGCGTGCACGGCAATGACGTCGCTAGGGTTTGTTGTGGTGTGGTGACAAAAATGCTACTCCCCATTACTATTAGTATTGATTGTGCGTGTCCTTGGTCACTTCCGAGAGTTGCGTTTGTGTTCTGGTGTTGGCAACCTTGGCGTTTCCCTTTCTGGTACACTTTGCTCGATTGTAACAACCACCACCAGCATATCTCTGTTGTCGACGGTCTCTAGGGATACACAGTATACATATATAAACACACAAACACTTGTGTGTTTGCAATCGTCCAAGTCCGTTCGGGACTCCGGTGCCGTTCTTTATTTCCAAAATACAGATCCGCCGAATGGTCCAGGAAATGGCTGCCGTCGTGGCGGCGGCAGCCTCACATCGAGGCATTGGCTATCAAGGTTCCCTGGTACGTATTTGTATTTGCATACGGACGCTACGTAAGGCGCTACGGTGGACTCGACTGCGGGCTCCACAGGGAGACAACGACTGGGCCTTGGGAAGCGTAAACGCCATTGGTCTCCTCGTGTGTGCGGGCGGCTTCCTTTTTTGCAATCACAGTCAATCACTCACTCACTCACTTTTCCTTTCGACAGCCTTGGCGATTACCGGGAGACCTCCGTCACTTCCAGGCCGTCACGACGCAACCTCCGGAAACGGGAGGCACCAACGCCGTCATTATGGGTCGCAAAACGTGGGACAGCATTCCGGACCGTTTCCGCCCGCTGCCGGGACGCATCAACGTCGTGTTGACGCGTCACCCCGAACGTACCCTGTGGCCCGACGGTGTCCTCACAGCCACGTCGCTCGCCGATGCTGCCGCACTGCTCGCGCAACCCACACGAGCCGTCGGACACGTGTTCGTCATCGGTGGCGGACAAGTCTACGAGCAGGCTTTGCGAGAGAAATTCGTCAATCGCGTCGTTTACACTGAAGTCGCCAACCTGCCCGCCGACTCCAAATTTGACGCCTTTTTCCCTCCATTGCCCGACGCGGAATGGCAAGCGCAACCCTGGCAGACTTCTACCACCGCGACCAACAAGGAAAACGGTAACGCTCCCGAGACCGGAGCGTGGCACACGGACGGGCCTTCGGGGATCACCTACCGCTTTCTCGAATACACCCGCAAGGTTGCTTCCGTAACCGTACAGCCACCCACCGACGGTAATGCGGAAGAACGACAGTATCTTGATCTCTGTCGACACATTTTGGATCACGGCGTGCGTCGTGGAGATCGCACCGGCACCGGCACCCTTAGTCAGTTCGGGACACAAATGCGCTTTTCCCTACGGGACGGGACTCTCCCCCTCCTCACTACCAAACGTGTCTTCTGGAGAGGCGTCGCTGAAGAACTCCTCTGGTTCGTTGCGGTACGTAAACAAGGATCACACCCTGGGCCGTGGCGATAGGTGTCTCGGTGGTTGCCTATACGTAAAACTCACTTTCCCATTTCTGACACCCCAGGGCAATACCAACGCCAACGATTTGGCCGCCAAAGATATTCGCATTTGGGACGGGAACGGTTCACGTGACTTTCTCGACAGTCGGGGATTGGGGCATCGAGAAGTGGGCGATTTGGGACCCGTCTACGGCTTCCAGTGGCGCCATTTCGGTGCCACCTACGGGACCATGCACGACGATTATACCGGAAAGGGCGTGGATCAGTTGGCCGAATGCATCGACAAGATCAAGAACAATCCCGAAGACCGACGTATTATCTTGTCGGCCTGGAATCCTGCTGATCTCGAACTCATGGCGCTCCCGCCCTGCCACATGTTTTGTCAATTTTACGTACGTACGGCGAGTGTGTCGTTGGTGTGATGCGTCTCCGTGGGTCTGACACACGTATTTTCTCTATTTCGGCGTCGTTGTACAGGTCGATACCGAAAAGAACGAGTTGTCCTGTCAAATGTACCAACGCAGTGCCGACATGGGTCTCGGGGTGCCGTTCAACATTGCGTCGTACGCTTTACTCACGCACATGATAGCCCATGTGACGGGACGCAAGCCTGGCGATTTCGTTCACACCATTGGCGACGCGCACGTTTACCTCAATCACGTGGATGCGTTGCAAACACAGTTGGAGCGCACCCCCCGGGCCTTTCCCAAACTACAAATCAACCCGGATAAGCAAAACATTGACGATTTCGTCTTTGCAGACTTTACCGTCGTTGGGTACCAACCGCACAAAACTATCAAAATGGAAATGGCGGTGTAACGAAAATTGGTTGTCGATGTATTTAAACACTGCTCTCTACACATAAAATAAGGATTGCGACGGGGGTCTACACCAGCCATAACGGCTAGCGTTTCGGAACCTGTAGTCCCCAAGTAGCTTCGACACTAAGGAAACAGTCTCCGCGACCGGGTTCCGTTTTTATGCACTCGATCCCGAGTTGTCTATCGAAATACGTTCACGAAATTCGTCAATTACGCTTTCGTCAATCGATCCCACACGAAATCGACCCTGCTCGTCAGTCCAGACCAACAATGCTTGGTACGGGTCATCGGCGTTGGCATCGAAAAGCTCCTTGTTCGCGGAAAACGAAGCTCGGAGGGCGACTTCCAAAGCTTCTTTCGCACAGGTCGGAGGAGTTTGATTTGTGATGTTTTGTCGGTACACGTGCTTACGAACCAACGCCGCACCGCGACCAATGGCGGTTCCGGTTCCCCAGTGCCGAAAGCCTCCACTCGGATCCACCGTATACATTTGCAGCGCGTCACGCGTTGGAGACGTACCCACAATCAAGGCTTGTACACCGTAGGGACGGCCGCCGCTGCTCCCTTTCGTGGCCTCCTGTAACAACTCACACAGTGCACGTACCAATTGTAGAGCCGAAAATACTCGTGTTCCTTCGTAGACAACCCGATGCGTGTCGACCTGTTTTTGGATGCAGCGGGACAGATAATCCACGTCCGAAGCGAGGCCCGTCATGCAACAGAGAGCGTCGGACAGGAGAGTCCATCGATGGGAAGACTCGGAATTGGTTGCCGTATCCGATGATGTCGGTCGTACTCGAATGCCGTCGATCAACGTCCAATCGGTTTTCGCGGATTTTTTGCGCACGGATCCCCCTTTGTACGGAGACCGGAAGACAACCACTATGCCTGTTTGTTGTCTGGAACCATCACGTGGATACGAAACAGAGATTGTGGTTCCTTGAGCTGATGATGCTGCCAAGGAAGGCTCAAAGTTTCGTATCGGAGAGATGTTGGAAGCAGACTTGGCTGCAACCGAAGGCCAACCCAGTGCTATCCAGGCAAGGATAATCGTAAGGCCCAGCGAAAAACCCATCGGCCCTGACTGTGAATACCTTCCGCGTACTGAGTACTCGCCATTCTCACCCCGCGCGCCCATCTGACGAAAATCTCGCTTCTGTGTCCGAAACCTTGCCATTACATTGGCAAGCAACACGCGCTTCTGTAGGATGGCAGCGAACACGAGTTGACAGAGAATGTTCACGCGATGGACAACAAAAGGATTTTGTTCCAGCCGAAGGTCCGATTTCAGATCCCGGAAGAAAGGGACTAACACAGCCAATCAAAGAGGGCGAATAGTTCACCATTCATCGTGACTCGCTAGCGCAACGAAATGACGTGAACAAAGGCACGGACCGACCGCTTTTACTGTTAGGTATATATGTACATTCGGACGAAAAAATCGAGAGCGACAAATCCGAAGAAAATGGCAAAATACATTTCCATTAGGCTCGTTGGACCAAACAAACTCGGTAGAAATCCCATAACGAAGCTCTACCAATCCCTTTGGAAGACGGAATGTAGTGATCAGTATTTTGGATGTCGAACATTTCAGACACAATGCAAAAGGCAAATACTGAAGAGACGGCGGTGGATCATGATGCTCCAAAATCAGTAGAGCATTTATCCAAAGAGCCCGAGACTTCGGAGGGTCCCAATCACAGGCAAACACCGGCTGAAAATCTCCAATCGAACGAGCTGTCCAGCGACTATCGAGAAATTGCTGGACTGCTGGAGAAACTAGACGAACAAGTGGGATCGTTCACTTCCAAAATGAAGCAAAATATTATAGTCGCTCCTACACTTACTGGACTAGCGATGCTATGGGAAACCGAAGCACAAGAACGACGGTCTGAGATCGCGAAAAGACCCACACCGACTAAAAAGAACATTGTCCAACACGACGAACAAGAAAATGCCTCTCTAAGTTCCAAGCTGGAAAGCGAAGGACCTCTAGACAAAGACGACCCCGTTGTCTTTATCTAATTTCGCGTCTTTGGTGATATGCATTACAACCCACCAAACAATACTTGGCATCCTACAAACAAAGGCAAACCTAGTTTCCATGCTCACTGGAACTACTCGAAGACCAGGTGTAAGCAGAAATATTGGATTTTAGGCAACGTCGGCATTCGCCAAACTCGGAAGTACGGGACCCGCGCTCGTTGACAAAGGAACGCCTTTGTAGCAAGCGATTCCCGCAGCGTTGGTTTTGAGATCCGGGAAAATAGCGTCGAGCATCTTTCTCTTGATTACTTGATTTTCTGTGGCTGGTTCTCCGTCGAATCCGTCGACCACAATCCGTTCTCCGATCTTGGCGTCCGCAGGCGGTTCGACAAACATGACCTTTCCTTCATCGTTTGAGGCACACATGACCATGCCGTGAGACGGAAAATTTACTAGCTTGCGTGATTTGAGATTACTCAGGACGAGAACGCGCTGTCCTTCCAAATCTTCTAAGTTGTAGTGAGCTCGGAGTCCGGATGCAATTTGCCGAGGCTCGTCCTCACCAATATCAATTTCCTCACAGAAAAGCTTATCCGCTTCGGGATGAACCCACGCCTTTTGGATCACCCCAACCCGAATATCGAGTTTGGAAACATCAATTTCGGCCGACGGAGTGGTGGCTTTTTTCGTTTGCTCTGTTGTTACCGGTTCCTTCTTATTAGCGTTACTATTGAGTTTCAGTCGCTCTTCCAGTTCCTCCAGACTATCCACTGGAGGGTCTGGTGGCTCTTCACCGCGAATGTCCGGTTTGGGCGAGGCTCGTTCTCCTCCCTTCAAAAACGACTCGACCCCTTGTATCAAAAAATCAATAGAACAGTCAGCGATCATGAAATATACAAAAGAAGGAGTGTACCGCTTAGAAGGCAAACAAACGTACCATCGTCCACAAAGTGCGGAAACTGTTGTAAGAACCGTTTGTCATTCTTGTAAAACTCGCGCAGATCGGTAATGCCGTGAATTACCATCGCGAAGCGCTCCACTCCAAAGCCGGCGGCGAATCCCGAGTATTCGTTCGGGTCGATTCCGGCCATTTCCAAGACGTTTGGATCCACCATACCACATCCTAACACTTCCAACCATTTGCCACGAAAAAAGACGTCGACTTCCATACTGGGCTCCGTAAACGGAAAGTAACTACCACGGAAACGGACTTTAATATTGGGTCCGAACATATTTTGAAGGAAATGCTCCACCGTTCCTTTCAAATGTCCGAGATTGAGCTCGCCGCGCTTTTCCAATGCCAAGATCTCCACTTGGTGAAACATAAGGGAATGGGTGGCATCAATATCGTCTTTTCGATAAACGCGTCCGGGAGCCACGATACGGAGCGGAGGTTTGCGTTTTTCCAACTGGCGAATCTGTACCGCCGAAGTGTGTGTTCGAAGCATGAGTTCAAGATCCTCCGTTAGATAGAAAGTATCCTGCATATCACGAGCGGGATGATCTTTGGGGCAGTTGAGGGCTTCAAAGCAATAGTAATCGTTTTCGATTTCGGGAGAATCCGCACAGCCGGTAACAGTATCGTATCCCAACTTGGTGAAAATATCCACCGCCTTTTCCATTGTAATACTAAGAGGGTGGCGTCTCCCGATATCTGGCGAATTCCATAAACCCGGTTGCGTGACATCGATCCGCTCCAACTCCATCGCCGCTTCGATCTCCGCTACCTTCAAAGCATCCATGCGTTCCGTCATGGTTGTTTCCAGGGCTTCCTTAATTTCATTGACAACCGCACCCAACTTGGGCTTGTCTTCGTTTGGTAGTAGTCTCATATATCCCATCGCTTTGTTGATGGGTCCTTTCTTGCCAAGATACTCCCGACGGATGACTTCCGCGTCGGCAACCGAAGTGACGCGCTCCATTTTTTCTCCAAATTCTTGACGTACGACGCGCAACTCCTTCGAAACATCATCGATCGATATCTGCTCGGCTGTATCACTCATGAATAGAGAGATCGAGGACCGAAACGGCGATTGGGGGGCTATTGGCAAGACCTGGGGGCCGTTCCAAACACGGCGATCCGGCAGGGCCGGAGCAAACGCCAGGGAAGATGGGAGACTGGACCAAGCCACCACCAAAAAAGCGGCCGCTGTTGCAGGAAGCCTCATGGTGCGGCTACTGACTGTTGGGTAATATCAATTCTTCCCAATGATTGTCTACGTTGGAACAAGAGCACTCGCCTTGATCTACACGTCGGGGTATAGACGAAAACGATCCTCGCCTCGCAAATTTCTGACTCTCGTCGTGCCGACATCGCTCTTACAGTTACAATAGTTTCTCTGGGTGAAAGAAAACCAGCGTTTTTCGTTGGCGTCACAAACACATCAAGATAATTGTCTGCCATATGTCACATTTCGTGACCAGAGGTTGACCGTACACAGGCGTGACGCACTTGCAGTCAGTCAGTCAGTCGGTGCAAACAGACAGCTCGAAGACAGCAGGACAGACAGATCCATCAACTCTCTTTCACAGTCAGCACGACTGCGTCACGTTTTGGCCTCCAAACACTCTCGGTCGGTACTGGACGATTCAAGCTGGACGGGACGGGACTATTGACAGTTAGTAGAGACAGAGAGCAACGAACCTTGCTGGATACTTGGAACCGAAGAGAAGGATTCTTTGCTGTACGCAAAATTTAAAAATATTCGAACGCAGCCATGTTACGAAATGTCTGTGCTGGATCAATGTGTTGGGCCACTTTTGCTCTGTTTTGGACGTTTTCCAAACACTGGACGACGACCGTCTCAGCGTTCGGAATTGTCCCTTCCGCTTCCCGTGACAGGCTTGCAACAACCAGTACGCACTTTGAGGCGGTAGGGACACCATACGATTCCCACAATGTACGCCGTTTGCTGCTGCAATCCGCAGGCGCCGTTGTGGCGGTGGCAGTGGGCGCTCCATCGGTCGCAATCGCGGCGGCGAAACAGCAACAACCCCTCGACGAACTCTTGTACCGCATCGTGAGAGTACGCGAAGCCACACAACAAGAAGCCCGACTCATCAAGAACGGAAAATTCAAAGACGTCCAACGTGCCAACGTCAAGTTGGCCGTCAAGTTCATGGTCCAGAATTATCGACTGAACGACGCCTTCGTCGGAGCGAGTAGCTACCTCGACGGCAATGATCGTAGGGTACAGGCGGGTCAAGTGGGACAAACAGTTGTGCAGAATCTTCAAACCATTTTGGAATATTTCGATTCTTCGGATGTGCAAAATCTAAAGGTACGGCGAGCACCGGATTGCCAACGGAAGATTGTACTCGTAGTCGAGGCTGAGGCCAGCTAACTCCACAATATTATTTCCATCTATTCTTTAGGTCGGAAGCATGGATGGAATGTCTGGCAAGGAAGCACTTGTACTAAAGGGGCTAGACTCCACCCGCAAGAGTATCGACGACTTTTTGGCATTTTTTCCTGCCGCAGAAGTAGAGCAGGTCAAGAAGCGAGTACAGGAGGAGAACGAACTCAACGTGAAGGAATTCGACAGTTCGCTCGGAACCATCGTCAATCTGCCTCCTCCATCCTAAAAGGTTTCCGATAATGAACGCGCAAACTGATGACAGGAAACACTGACTTTGAAGGAGGCATTTTTGTATTTGGGGGCGAGCTAAACGAATGGAAGTCATCGTTGCCTTATTTATTAAATGTACAACGCACCAAATCGGTAGCGCTTGCATCTCTAGAATGCTGGTCATGTGCTAAAATGCAAGCCTTTATTTCGTTCGTAGTTCACGTCATCGTAGTCCCTAGAGTCCTTCTGACTACAAGATGGAGGTTTCTTGGATTCCGGAAGCTGTGACGCACGGTTTTCTGACCTTGAAATTATCACTGTGTCACGTTTGGCGCGGCTTCTCGTTTTGTCACGAGTGACGTGTACGATACGCAACGTTGACGATGCCTTTTTGTCCATTTGTTGACACAAGCGAGAGCCGATGTGATGTAATCTGTGACATCTTCCGTTTTTGATTTCAGCGGTGTATCTCTCTCGTCGTGGCCACACCGCCACCGTAAGAGGTTCGAACGTGTCACCGGCTCCGGGAAACCAAAGGAACAAAGATCTACTAGCATCGACCGGATCTATTGTCTCCAGAGCTTGCAGTTGGAGCTGCTACTATTCTGTAGGGAAGAGAAAAGCCTGGGATCAAGGTCTTGGAGTGACCGCGTGAGACTTTTTTCTCTTTTGCTTGGGTGGGAAAGTTCTGGAAAAACTGAAGGAAGCGAATCATTTTCATGGGGCCTGCTTTGAACTTCCTCAACAAAGCTTTATACGGCGATGTTGGCGCCCGGGAATTTCTGGAATCCACCACTACGTCCTACGTACTTGATGTATCGAACCCGTCCAAGCCGAAAACGTACGGGTGTTGGAATTTCATCCACCTGGCAATCAGTGAGGTGGAACGATACGAGGCAAACGTCAGTCGGCAAGTGCCTACAGGGGTTGCGCATGCCAATGCCAACAGCCTGGTTAGCCACACCCGACTACTCGCGACCATGGCTTTGCGCGTCGCTCGGCGGCCCCCTGCTGCCGATCAGGTTTTGATCTCCAATTGTATTCGGGATGCCGAAAATTTCTATGCAACTGAGCAGGATGTGCAATGGCTCAAGGACTTCAATCTTGAATTGCGAGAAATTGTCATGGGTCGCATTGCAGCGATGGCGTTCGATTTTAGCTTCTATCGCCAATCCGGAACAACTGCGACATCGGCCTTTGCCGATCGAGTTGTGATCGACACCCTTTGTGCCATTCTCTCAGCCAATGCAGTCTCCAGCGGTCCGACCGCAATCAGGAACTTTTCGACCGAATGGATCATTCCTTCTTCAAAGAGCATCCCCTCGTTTGCGCTCGTGTCTGTTGTTCGCCATTTAGCTATGGAGGGTATAAGAATATCCGCTCCTGCCGGTACTAAGGATATGTTGCAACAGCTCTCAGCTCTCGTTTTCTCTGTTGCCATTGGGCCTCGCTTAGCGGACGCAGTCTCTGGCAACACAGCAAGCTCATCCACTGAAATGCTCTCACACTTTGATAGCTCTTTAATAGCAGCAACGTGTCTAAACGCGATGAAGGCGTGGTGCGAAAGCACTGATTTGAGTTTACCCCAAGTCAAACATATTTGTCTGAAAGCCGAGGTAAGCTACGAATGATTGATCTCGTGACAAATCTCTCTCAAATCGGGCCTTACTCTGATACATGTATGTAGGTGAACATTGTTGAAGTCCTGAACGACGCAATGTATTCTGATTCCCATGAAGCCATAGACGCCCTAGCTGAGCTCATTGAATCCACTGTCCACGTGTCCGACGATGTTGATGTTTCAATTGGGCGCATGAAGCAGCTTCAACACATACTACAGCTCGATGAGTCGACTTTTCACTCCAAATTCGATGCCGTCAAGCTCGCACTTATTGAGACCAGGGAGATGAGTGATATTGTCGAGGAACTCGTTTCCGCTGTGGGATTGCAACGTTTTCGCTTCACGGAGCGCGAGAAATTGGGGGACCATGATGTCTGCCGAAATTTGGTTCGCATTGGCGCTTCTGTTTGTGAAACATGGCTCAACCTGCCATCCCAAGAAATGCACAAACGGGTAGACGATGGTCTAGTACATCTCCTGCTTAAGGGTGCGGCCCACCCGTCGGTGAATATTTGTGCCATTGCTCTCCAGGCTCTATCTCAACTCGTGCCAGCGACCCCGAATCTCGACCGTGAGCTACTTCCTATTCTTCAACGCCGCGCAATCACTCCTCATAATATAAGCCCACACGGCTCAGTTTCCCTAGCTGAAACGGACGCTTGCGGTGTCAACTATCAGGAATTCAAAGCTTTTAGGGAGACCACTTTGAGTGATTCTTTACTTGCTTGCTGGAGAGGGAACTCCACAACATATATGAATTCTTGTACTTCTGCAATAGAGGAATTTTGCTTACCGACTGCTACCCCCGACATCTGCCTCCATTTAGAAGCAGCCATTTTTTGCCTCGAAGCAGTTGCTTTGGAGTCTTTACAAGGCAAGGAGCTTAAGCAATATTCTCCGCAAATGAAGCGGTGCTCGGAGTCCCTCTCCTCTAAACCGCGGAGCTTAATTGGAAACCCGCTCACCCTTGCTCGCCTTTGCAGCTTTGTTCGCCAGGTAAGCTGGCCTGGCCTGCCTTGCATGCTATGTTTTCCCCCAGTAGCTCAATATTTTTCTATTGACAGTACTCGTCATGGTTCAAAGACGAAGATGGTTTAGGCATAGCTGCCGATTTGCTGTTATCTGCGTTTTCGTTGTCGGCAACAAACTACATAAGGGACGGGAAAAAGTGTGAAATGGAAAGGGAAACTTGTGAGTCTCCTCTTACCGAGGCATCGTTGGCCCTTGAGCGTATCTTGTGTCTTGCCCCTTCACGCTTTACAGACCCTGCGATTCTTTCATCATTGTCCCATGCATGGATCGTATCATACAGCGTGATTCGTCGAGGAAACACTATCGCTCTAAAAGAACGAGTGGCATTGTGCACCGGGATATGTTTTGCAGCAGCGAGCGCTTCTAAACGTGCTTCAAGCGGTGAAATCCTGGTAGGATTAGTAGATCCTGCTCTAGAGTACATCAATCAGCTTGCTGCAGAATTCGCACAGGGAAATAGGCTTCAGGATATTTCATCTCAAATGGCGGATGAGATACGATTATTGGCTTCTCTTTTCCGAACATTTGCAACAGCTGGGTCAATTCAGGCTACGACTATGGAAAGTGGGTGTAATACATCCTCAAATCGACGCACACAACTGGAAGAGCCAGTAATCAGTATGGTTCAAAAAAGTTGGCCCACTGTGACCAAGATTGCAACAAGCTTTTCTCACGATAAGGTAAGCGCTTGTTCGTGATTTGCGCTTCAACTTTGACGTAATCAGATCTCATCGCTCTTGTTCAAAAGAGTATTGCTTCGTCGTTAGCGTTCTTTCTTGCTGAGTTACTACCTGCAGTCTACACTGAAGCCAGGGATGCATCAATTCTTCGAGAAATTTTCAGCTTGGCATTTACTATTTTAAGAGCTCCCGGTGACTCTACAAACCAGGCTCTGGCTATATTTGCTTTTCTTGAAGAGCTGACTGACACGTATGGTCTATTTTTAGAGAACGCCCCTCATACACGCACGCTTGACCCCGATTTCGATCTGGCTAAGCAAACGGCGGAACTGCTTCAACGGGCTTTCACTTGTACACGGCTTAATCTAGGATCTGCCTGGATCCGTTCTAAGGAACAAGATGAAGGGCAACGCGCATACGAAAGCAAATCTCCCCCCAGAGGTTCCTCGGAGTCTCTTTCCAATAGTGCCCTTTGCAGCGCGTTGTCACTGTTAAAGAAGATGATGGAGTTTTGCCCTACTTTTTTACTGAGTCTATCATCTCGAGTGGGCCATGATCAAAATAGCGATATGCTCTTTTATGATCAAAATAGCGATATGCTCTTTTATCGCGCTTTTAATTCGGCCGTTGAGTCCATTAATGACAGTGACCCCAAACTTGGGGTCGAAGCCATTGGGTTCATACTTTCGGTGGTAAGTGTTGGCATTTGGCAATATGATTCGATGCAAACTCTTCTTTTCTGAGTAGCAATCTCATGTTTGTGAAATGTTCCAGACGCGACTTGGTATGTCGCAAGACCAACATGTTCGATCATATGCAACTGAATCCATATTGGGTAAAAGGAGCGAGATTGTTCACAGTCTTCTCGTTGGCTCTTGCGGAAACTTTGACTACAACTCTATTCAAAGTGCGACGAATCTGTTGTACTTTGTAGTGGGCGTTGGCGAATGGTCGGAAACAGAAGCCAGCGTGGTAGAATCACTTCGACAAGCTTACTTTGCTCTCGGGGATGAGTGCAAGACTCTAACCCTGAGGGTGTTGGAACGGTGCCGTCAAAAAATTCTTACCCCAGCAGATTTAGGAGCTTTCTTGGAGGAAGTGTGGCGGATACACCAAGCAAGTGGTGAGGAATCCCTTGCGACGACCGATGTTGTGGAAAGATTTACCTATAGATTCCAGTAAAAAATCAGGCTCAACGCTACAGCTATATGAACATAACGCTAACAAGTTTTTTTGGTATGCTTCCAGCTCGTAAAAGGTCCACTTCGTATCGAACATTTTCCTTTGCCCTTTCCTCAAAAGCATCGTACATGACTTTGGTACCAAATACTCTATTCCCCATAAACGCCTCCAAAACATCCGCTCTTTTTTGGCAGTATGTATCATGGGGAATAAAATCGTACTCTCTTCGAATCATTGATGCATACGATATGTAAGACTCGAGGTGTTTACCCAGAACCGCCATATCGAGATCCAGGAAAGTAGCCAAAGCAACAGTATGATTGTCGGATGTCATGTGTGTTTTGGTGGCCAAAATGAATTCGTCAACTAGAGTGTTTACCACCGCGTCCGGCGATTTGGTGTCCCGACAGAACTCTTGGAAGAGCTGGGCGCTATTTTCTTCGTTGGAACTAGAACGGCTTTCGTAGATCGCATCGTGAAAGAAAATACTGAGCAAAATTGCTTGTCGTTCTGTTTCCGAGACACCGCTCATACAACCCCTTTCCTCGAGCACTCGAAAAAAGTGAAGCATTTCTTCCAGATGCACCGCTGTATGATAAAAGCGTGTTGTTTCCGTATGCAATTTCCAAAGACGACCAAACCATTCATCCCCTTTCGAGCGGTCGGCAACAAGACCATCTGTTGCTCGAATCCACATCCGACTCAGCAACTCGTAGCAGCCCGGTCGATTCGTTGCGGAGAAAGTTCCATTGCTGGTATACGGGTCCGAACGCAGCGCCTCTGCATGAGCGTCCATGGTGGTAGAATTTTTGAGCGATGCAGAACGATATTTCGTCTTTTCAGTGAGACGATACGTTTTGTCGAAGTTTCGGGAACTAATACCAGTACCAGATTCACAATGAACAAAAAGATATGAGCAAACGTTGAGGCTTGTCACTAGACAGACTTTTTGAGAAAAATATTCTTGAAACTAATGTTACTTATGATCTTTTCCTCTCCTCTTCTTAAATGAATTCACTCTAACATTAGTGGAAGCTCAGAGCCAGAGTCAGTCCCAACCAAACCATTCGACACAGTTGAAAGCAAGCTATCCACATTCCGAGACAATCCGAAAACAGGAGCCCTTCCTTGCTAGCCTTCTGTGTCTCTCTTCCTTGTCTTCTGGAGACATCATATTTTTTCATTCCCCCCTTGAAATTAGTAAAGACGGAAGAATCGAAGTAATTTAGTGTCCTTTGCCTGAAGAGCACTGATATACGATGAACTCTGCGAGCACACGGCAACTGCAGAATCTGAGACGCTTCTTGGCTCGGCCATCATCCTGTCGGAAGCGACAGCACAATACCGCCGTTGCATATGTTCCAAAGAGGGTGAAAAATCAGAGCATTCATGATTCACTTTCAAGGGAGAGTGCAGCCGTGACATCCTGCAGACGGCTGCATGCGCCGGGAAGCACCGATCACAACCCAGGTGAATCCGCGACCCAACCGGATGAATTGCCGAACTTTGATGATCTGGTTGATCTGGACCCTATACTCAAAAGCATTCTAAAAGAAAACGGACTGCAACGAATGACTGAAATCCAGGCCAAAACATGGGATGCTTCGGTAGGTGGAAATGATGTTATTGGTCGCGCGAGAACAGGGACCGGGAAAACACTCGCATTCTTGCTCCCGTCCATGGAGAGGCTACTACGCAACAAACATTCCGGGAACCAGATCCGAGCCTTAATCATCTCCCCGACGCGCGAACTCGCTCGTCAAATCGGTGAACAGGCCCAAATGCTGGTGCATGGATATAAAAGAACACATTCTAGCCAAGTCATGTACGGTGGAGCTTCCAGGGAGCGGGATGTCCGAGATTTGGAACGTAGAATTCCTTCAATTTTGACTGCGACTCCGGGTCGTCTTATCGATCATTTGAACTCTACACAAGTAAAATCGAAGCCCTTTGGAAATTACCTTTCGGATGTTGACGTGCTTGTCCTAGATGAAATGGACCGGCTACTCGGTATGGGATTCTGCGACGACATTGTAGAGATTCTTCAATACTTGCCTCAGAATCGACAAACTCTGCTATTCTCAGCTACATCTCCACCGGAAGTTCGACGCATGATTGACCAATGCGTTAAACCGAATCATACAGTTGTGGATTGTATGCAAGAAGGCGATCCTTCTACGTATACGAATACAATAGTGGGTCAAAGACACGTCGTTTTACCGCCAGATCGGATTGTGTCGGGAGTTTTGCAAATAGTTCAGCTCCTGATGATGGATCCGGATTACAAAATTCTTGTTTTCTTTCCAACGACAGCACAAGTCACTTATTATTCCCAGCTTTTCAATCGCGGCATCGGGCTCCCAGTTTTAAGTATTCATTCCAAAATGAGCCAGTCACTACGAACGAACAACAGCGATCGATTTCGATTTGCTAGCCGTGCTGTTTTGTTCACCAGCGATATCAGTGCCCGTGGTGTGGACTATCCCGATGTGACACATGTGATCCAAGTTGGGGCAGCTAGTGATAGCGAAACCTACATTCATCGCTTGGGTCGAACCGGCCGCGCTGGTAAGAAAGGACAAGGTCTTTTGATTTTGACGAGTGACGAGATCGACTTTTTGAACCGTGATCTCCGAGGATTTGCTGTGCCTCGGGACCAGAAGATCCAAGCGCTGTTGAGCGGACAGCCTCCAAGAGAGATTGAAGGGGACCTAATGCGTATAGCACACGAAATTAGGGCCGGAAATGCAGCTGCCATTGAAGGTAGTGCCATTATGGCGTACTTAAGTATTCTTGGTTTCTACCAAGGCCGCCTTCGCTCTTTCGGTGGACAGTCGACCGATGCCCTCGTCAGAATTGCCAACGGATTTGCAGCACAATGCGGCTTACATGAGCTTCCCGAGCTGACAGAAGCACAGGCGGAAAGATTTGGTCTCAAAGACCATACAGGAATAAGCATCCAGAAGCGCTGGGTTTCTGGCAGCAAGTTTGACGTTGGGAGCCCTAGCCTCACGGCAAAAGTGGCAAAGTCGGAACCTTCAAAAAAAGACGTTCTTTGGGGAAAGGCGCGCCATAACATCAAGCGCGTCCGGGCTCCCAATCCGTTTGCAGGCTTGCGTATGTTGGAGACCAAGGATGAATAAACTGTGGATGTCCGGTTGTAGATTCTGGCTAGGTAAGAGTCATTGGCTGACGCGAGCCTGAATATAAACTTGCTCTTGGAAGAATTACAATAGAGGAAACGATACAAGCCGCCGTGCTGCAGCTCGTTATTCAGACAGACAGGAAAAGCAGGCTGAAATGCATATTTTTTAATTTGTTCTCTGACGCTTTCCTTCATCTTCTCGCTGGTAGCCTTCTTTATGAAGGCAAACGTGATCATTGTCGTGCCAATTTATCTGCACACTGCCTGCCTTGTTGTATTGCCTTTGCACGCCTTCGGCAGGAATACTCATTCGAATGGTTTCCCCAGATCCACAATCCCCTAGAGGCCAAACAAATCGCTTCCTGTCGGTGTCCTTAACATTCTCCGCCGGTACTTCTAAAATTGCAGCATCGATGACTCCCTCTTTCTTGAAGGACAGCGATCCCACTTCTACAACACTTCCACTCATTTTATTAATCATAGACTCAGGGAAGGGTTGCACATCAAATGGACGATAATTCAACCATATGTTGACGAGAAAAGTAACTCGACGATGCCGACGGCGCACTCTGTTCACTTCAAGAGCATCCAACCCTTCTTTTGTAACGTAGTTAATCTGCTTTTCAAAAGCTCCGTCTTCCATCAAATCTGGCGGAGCTGCATGCAGAAACCGGCCGTCAAAGCTGAGATGTTTACCGGCCTTTGGCCAACTCAAAAACCCTTCCATTTGGACATGCTCAGAAGAAACATTGTTCCCGGGAACGATCCATTCTCCGGTAAAGTTATTCACCCGGCAGTTCACCGCCAGCGTAGGAGCTCCAATAGATGTCAAATACGTCACTGTCGATAAATGGGGATGAATGTATGTTGTGCCGCCGCAGTGTAGCCGCAAATCTTCGTCTTTGTCCCAGTGAAACGAGATCCCCGTTTCGGACATGTCTTTTTGTTCGCCATCACCAATTCTTTTGTGGGGTTTGTCATGCATTGAGTAGCGTCCCGCTTCTGGCGATGGTCTTATTTGTACCCACCACTCGGCACCTGAAGTTCCAGGATCGTAGGCACACCCAGAGGTGTGATGCGTAAACACATCCCGCGCCATACTCTCGAGCGTGCAGCGTGGAGAAAAGTCTTCAGTCGCCGACGGAACCCAAAAGGTTCGGGGCATCAATCCATTGTCAGCAACTTCGCAATCTAACAAGAGCTCGTCCAAAAAGTGACAATCGTTGGTATTTGGCGCGACAAAGTTTACCATGCATGTCTTGGATGAATAGTCCATGGTGGCGACGGGTTGCTCTTCATCGGGGCGGGGAATATCCGCCGTCCGACCAAAAGCATCCAAGCGAAAGGTGAGTTCTATCTCCTCGGATTCCATAGAGCCGGCGTACAACAAGTCAGATTGACATGCAACTGTGCCTTTGTCCAAGTAGACAGGGTTCGACAGGAAACGGCTTTCGCTTCCTTCCCCAGGGCTCCTATCAAAAGCCCAAACAAGTCGAACTTGGCGACCTGTTACATTGTCACGGTTTGAGTGTTTGTAATTCAAATAAACATCATTTAAAGCTTCATGGCACTAGGAATTTTTGTCCCAGGTGCCAGTTTTCCCATTTTCACAGTCAGTATAACATACCGTCTCAATAGATAATCCCAGTCCGTCAGATTTTTCATGTCCCATTCATGTTTTCAATGGCAAGAGGAGACTTGACAGCATGAGAGATTAGGACAATTGCCAACCAGTTGTTTGTATCCGCTACGAAATGCGATAACATAATGACCGGGGTCTTCCAAAGTGGTATGCTGCTGATGCTTCTTTTGGCAATACTAGCAAGTCTGCTCCAAACCTCGGATGCTAGCAAAACAAGGCTGACCTGGATCAATGGCATCGGCTACAGTGAGTTGCACATGCAGGAAGGACAGGAGGAAATTTCGAAATTTTTCGGGGGAAAGCCAGTCATGTACTGCCATAATCCCACGGGAATGGCGAATGAAGACGACATGATAGGATATGTCACCGACTTGACACAAGCCGGGGCACAAAAGCTTGGTCGAATAACCGCGGAAGTCAAAACTCTCGTCCAACACTTGAAGGATTCAGTGGCTGCAGTGGGCAAGAACGGCAAAGTCATTCATATTGCGCATTCACAGGGTGTTCTTATAACGTATCTAGCAACCAAGCAATTGACGGCTGTGGAAATGGGGCAAATTGAAGTCTTGGCATTTGGCGGAGCCGCCGCTTTGCTAAAGACACCCCGGACACCTTTCCACCGTTGCGTTAATTACTATTCTGTCAACGATCCTCTATTGTTGCTCGTTCCAGAAGCAGCCCGGGCACTTCGAACCGGTTTTGTGGGCAACAACGAGTTCTGCTTCCTTGCACCCCGGATTGGCGACCCAGTTCAGGACCACCATTTGCTAAATCCTACGTACGCGCAAGCCTTAAAATGGGAAGGCCTTCGATTCCAACGAAGCTACCAAACGGTTATCTATCGTACTACTCGTCACCTCTACCTTCTTCTTATTGCTGTTTGGCAGGCGGTGACTGCTCGGCTTCACGAGCTTTTCAAATCGGTTGTCCGTCCGTACGTGCTCTGGTCTATCACATGTTATTTAAGGGCGCAATCAATTTGGGAAATATGGACCGCAGTGCTGTACACCAAACTAATAAAGCCGATCATTTTGATTGCCGCTCTGCTTTGGGAATGGTTTCGGGAAACAATTCGGCTTTTGCGCGGAGAGGATCGATTCACGCCGGTATCTGTGGAACTGTTGGAGACAAAGTGACGTCTAGGCATAATGAAATGATTACGAGTCGCTGCGAAGCGGAGCGTAGTGCTAGGCGTTGACACGCCCGAGATCTACACACGTCATGCCATTCAGATACCTTGAGGTTTTCGTAGCGAGGACTTGATCCGTAAGGACAAGGAAAACGAGGGAGCATGAGAGCAAGGTGACCGAATTGACAGAGATTAACAATGCTGCAAAGCTTGTGCCAACGAAGCATGATGAAAGGGGAAATAGTCCGTTGGTCTATTACTAGAGTCCAATGGAAGTTTTCACGAATACCATGATCAAGCTAATATTTTGTAATGATCTCTGATTTGTAAATTGTACGCAATCCAAGTTCTCGTCGTCCGGACAGACCGCTGCCATCGATAAAATATGCCATCTGTTCTCTCTTGCGAACCGTTTCCATTTTTGCTGAAAACGCCGATTCTGAGGTGTGCACCATGGGATTATTCTACGCGAGGCTTGGTCCCTTACTTGCTACACTCAGCATTTCTTATGTAGATGCATTTCATATCGCAAACACTTTTCCGAAACTTTCCTTTTCAACCCAGAGCAAGCACAGATACATGCCCATGCTCTTGGCGACAATGTCCAACAGCGACAACAAGAAGCCTTTGAGCGCTGCTAATAGGGAAAGGCGGGAGGAAGACAAACGACGGAAAGATCGTACAGGCGACGTGATTATAGGAAAAACTTCTGCGAAAGTGGGTGAGACAGACTACGCCCTCGATGTAGCGGCAACGGAGCAGGAGTGGCTGCGACAAGCAACAAATGTTGAGAGAGAAATTTTTCTGCAGACCGAGAAAGGACTGAAGCTGCTCAAGATGTTCCAACTAGAAGAAGCCCTGGAGTCATTTGATCGGGTTTTCGAGCTCAAGCCAGATGCGTACCTTTGGCAAGCTGGGATCGTCAAGTACTACCTGGGAGATTTGAAGGGCGCGGCTGATATTTTTGCTCGGAATGCTCAACTCTACGAATCCCGGTTTTTTGATCCAGCAAGCGAAGAGCGCATATGGCGACATGCATGTGAAATAAAGCTTCTGAGTCAGTTTAGTAAAAAAGAGAGAAAGCAGGCATTGGGTGATAAGAATTCATCCATTGGATTGACACAGATACCTCAAAGAGACCAAGAAACAGAATTTCTACAGTCAGAGTCGCGTAAGGCTATTCGGATAACTCGTGAGCTTTTTGAGGCCACTGTGGAGAAAAATTACTCGAATACTATACTGTCTCGTGCAAAACTACGATCTATCGGCGGTGCTTTCGAGCAAGAACCACGAATCGACGTAAAGATGTGGAAACTTAACTCCTGGTTCTATCTCGGATTACACTATGACGCTCTGGGTGAGATTGAGGAAAGCAAAAAATGTATGAAGATGGCCCTTCGTTTGTCGCCTTCTGGGAATGGTAGTGATTTAATTCACACGCTACCGATGTTGCACATGTCACAAAGAGACTGGTTTGACGAGGACGGCGACTTTGAGGCGGACCTGTTCAACAGTAGCGTGAATCACGGTCGGTTAGGATCATCCAATCAGGTCAACAAGCTAAAAGATGTAAAGGTAGGAGTCGGCAAAGTAGATGCCGACCCGGTTCTTGTGGATTCGATCAAGGAAAGCTTATCAAAGCTGAGACTCACGGAATTGCAAGACGCTTTGCGGCTTCGTGGAGTTCGTGCTGTAGGTTCGAAACTAGACCTGAGAGATCGCTTATTCCAGTCGCTGATGGATGACGCAGGCCTACTGCCATAAAAATAGTTGTAATTTTTGATTATCCACATTCAAGTACCAGCTTTTCTATGGAGACATCAACAACATGTTTCTTTTCTTCTGCAGAAAGTTTTAGCCATGCCTCGTTTCCGATATTCTGCTTTGCTTCTCTCATAGCTCTAGGCATTAGCTTTGCTTTGACCAAAGGATCGATCTGCTTTAATCTCAAAGGTGCAATTTCGTCTTCCTCTTCAGCCTCTTCGACGATGTCGTCCAGTTTCATTGTCGATTCACTAACCTTGCGAAACTTTACAGCGCAGTAAAGGTGACTGATCTCCCACTCTTCCGTCGACAAAGATCCATTTCGATTCAGAACTTTCATATTGTACAATGCACTATGTGCAGCTGTATGAGTATTTGGGTCGTTTCGAATAGCGAAGAACTCATGAAAATTCTGAACATATTCCAGTTCAAGCCCAGCTTCAGCAGCCAAGCACTTGAGTGCTGGTATGGGTGTCAACCATTCTGGCAAATTCACAGCGTTCCCTACTCCCGCAGCATGATCAGAGCCTTCCACCAAAGTGAATGAATATTCTAAGCCGAAAAGATCATCCACGCAAGTTGAGCTATCTGCTTGCGATTGAAAAATTCGTTTCACTACTTTGGGTTCGAACTGGATACGGCAAGCCCCACCACCCACTTCAATGATAGCTTCTTGATCCATTGTGCTATTTCTGCTTTCGTCAAAATGTAGGTCAAGACCGAGATTCATCAAGTGGGCTATAACGACCCGAGCATCAATTGTCGTAGCAATCAGGTTCCCTCCAATTTCAAGAAGCTGGCTGACAGTTTCAAAGAACCTTTGAGCTCGCTGTTTTGTCTGCATCATGTAGTGGATGGCAAATTGAATAGAAATGACATCGAACTTCTCATTCGAAGCTATTCCCCCACCTCGGAGCATCCTAAACTCTGGTGTTCCAGTTTCATGCTCTGATTCGTCTTGGAGCGACCACATTGACAGTTTTTGCATGTATTTGGAATTCGGCGATTTGAGCCTCCCAGGAACATCAGACCCCAAGTCTGCACAAATAAATGTACATCGCTTTAGCTTTTGACGTATTTGACGAGCTCGGACAGCGGCGTCACGCAGCGATCCTCGAGCCACATCACTTCCCACGTAATTGCTTATTCCGCGAGCGTGCAATACCCACTTTCCCAAGTCGCCGCCTTTCCCACACGCGAGATCTAACACCCGCATTGGACCACCCGCCTTACCTCGATCAGGCTTAGTTCTTGGATCCAACTCTTGAATTTGTGTTGCTTTGACCCATCCGTTGAAGGAGCGCATGTGGAAAAGGCGGGATTCGGCGCGCGTGTCCAAAGAACGCGTGAGTTTGGAATAAAACTCATCTGCTGCCGCTGCACCCGCGTTTGAGTGGAAATCGTTCTCGTTATTAGCTCCTCCGTGCTCCTCGTTGTCTTTCCGTTTCCTTTTAGTAGACAGAACATTGCCAACTCCGGATTCTACAGTATCCCAGGTATTTTGAAACGTGGCCTCAAAATCATTTCCCGAGGATAGACCGTTGGTGTCACCATCAGGTGGCTTCCAAGAGAATGGATCTGCCCCGGTATCTTCGTTATTTCCAGGAGGTTGCCACAATCCGTTGTTGGTAGCCATCACGCCAGTAGGTTTCCAAAGGACGCTAGATTCGTCAACAATTGCTTCGTCGACAACAGCGCGAATTCCTTTGGCGAGGAAATCTTTAATAGGCTCAACCCTTCCAACATAGCAAATGCCAAAAAAATCGTCGGCTGTAAGTTCACCTTCTGGATGTATGCTCTCTGACGGCTTTAAAATACCGAAGCGTTCGTATTTGTCCTTCGCAATTATTGCCACGACACCTTCTTTCTTCAATCGCCTCATAAAGAGGGAAAAGGCTTTCGAATTCTCCATGTCTTTGGGTCGAAGACTCTTTGCATACGATCCATCCATACGCTTTGAACTAATCAAGCATTTTTGTAGACATGGCGGTGTGTCGTCGTCGTCGTCTCCGACCAGCTTGCGAACGACAGACAACGCTGTATCGGCGAACCCGACAACCAGAAAATCCCGACTAAGAGGCGGACTGGGACCGTCGGCATATGAGTACACATCGCCAAGTCGCTTTAAATTGGATGGTGCCCCATCTTCGAGAGCCTTGAAAAGATCTGGTGTATTGGAAAAGCCATAGGAAGTCTGCAATGTACCATCAGCTGGCATCGATGGGCTCGATATCATGTGCTTGTTGGTTGGATTTCCCGTCGGATATGGCATACTGAAAAAGCCGATTACTGCAGTTTTTAATCGTGTCGTGAGCTAGCATTCAGTGTGCATACACCAACTAAAGCTTTTGTCACTCTTATTTTGTTTCGCACCTGTGCATCCTCATGGTGCTCTTTCTCGATTTGCTGTTATTTTCAATAAGCAACTGCGAAAAAAGCGATGGAGAAATCGGAAATGAAGAGAATCAAAATTATGTTTCGTCTGTCTGCTCTCAGATTTGTCCATGGGCCCAAGGAACCCGTGCCCTAACCATAGATGGATGATTTTGACGGTGAGTGGGAGTCTGGTGTCATAATTTTATCCTTTTGGGGCTATCATACTGCTACAGTGTTTGATCGAGAAATGTCTGCGATCGTTGACTGTGACTATGAATTCGCATCTCATAAGGTGTCACCGTTAAAAATTCGACCATCGTAATGTATCTATGTTATTGACTCTGATACAAAACAGAATTGTAGGCATCACACGCGAATAAAGCATGCCAATTTCAGAGAATAACGGCGGGCTGGGAAAGGCTACCTTCTTCGTTTGGATGGTTTGCTTACAGCAAACGAATATAGCGGCTCCGACGGCGTCAGCTTTTACAATCCCCTTTCGTGTTTCACATCGGCTGGCTGGCAGCGTGTCGCACCACCACGAAGCTCCAGCGCCGCACTATCTAAGCCACCGACAATGCGTATCGAGAAACTGCCTTTTCCTGTCTTCGGAAGGGACTGCGTCGTCGGCGGACAATGAGGTCAAGAATTGGACTGTCAGGGTTCGGCTACGCCAAGCCACTGGATTTTCTCTCACCGCAATCCGAGCTACACTCCGTACTGCGACAGGTATTTCCTTGACTACCGTTTATGCTGGAACAGTGGCAGCAACAGGTGCTTGGATTCGCCAGTCAATGCGGTTGGTTTTATCGATATTTCCAGCGTGGATGCGTTACTTTGTCCAGCCTTTTTTGATCCTGTACTACGTGCCGTTGTTTATTTTACGAAATCTGACTGGTCCGACACGAAAACGCGCTCTGGCATCACATGAGTTGGTTTTAGTGGGCTGGAAACGTGCTATTGAAGAAGCAAATCGCACAACCGCAGACTGGCCAGTGCACTTGAACCCCGACGGCTATATTGAGAAGGAATCTGCCGACGTTGACTTGAATAAAGCCGTTGCCGACTCCGTCGAACTGTCGGTCAATGATGAAAAGAATTAATACTAGCGAGACTGCAGCAGGTTGTGCCCGCCACTATGTATGAATTTCCGATCAAGAGAACCGGAAGTAATTCGACTGCCGACTCACTGTCAAACTTGATGTAGCCATCCATCCGGTTGCTCATCCACTTTGGTTGTACATTAGGCACTTCTTTGGTGAATACTCCATAGCTGCTTCGTCTCAATGACAAATGCTCTAGGCCCATCATAACACAACACTCTAACTAGTCTACAGTAGCACAAATAAAGGCGTCATCGGCATCTTTTTGGAGTTGTCCTAATGCCTAGCGTTTCAGGAATCTGAAGGAAATTTACAATAGATTTAATTTTTGTCCAACGCAAAAGAACGCTGAAGAATGTATTTGTAAATTCGTCAAATCACAAGTACACTCACTTCAACATCATATTTTGTGATTAGTATACCTTTTGTTTGCAGCTAGAGAATCGACGATGGCAGCTTTACCCAATGCACGCCGAGGCTTCAGCATACTTTCACTGATCATATTTTTGGTCGCGCACCAAGGTCACGGCTTTCAAAAAGCCAGTATCAAAAGGCTTCATCACCTCGCAGTTGAATCTCCTTTCCGGACGGTACGATTCGCAGATTCAGTCCCAGATCGAGTACATGCTCAGAAATCTTCCTTACCTTCGTGGAGTGCCACGAGGTCAAAAAGAACGCTTGCTATGCCATTAATAATTCGTCAGGCAACGAGTGCGTCTGATGATGAACCAATGGCCTCTCTTCGTGCTGGCATTCAAAAGCAGCTACTTCGCCCTTTTCGGAAGGCCAAAAAGGTTGTAAAATCAATGTTTGGTCGCAGTTCTGAGGATTTTAACAAAACAGTCGAAACTCTAAAAAATGAATCCACTCGTAAATCGGAAGCTGTCGAAACGGACGTTGTTCCCAAAGCTCAAGCGGTTGCTATGGAGATGGCCAAGGTGGTTAAGGAAATGGCATCGTCGATACAGATAGGCCAACGGTCGGCAGTCGCTGCCCCAAGCGTCGACTTTTCTGGTCACTGGAACATTGAAGTTACAGACGAGTTTAAAGAACACTATGATAGGTACTTGAGAATGCTAGGACAACCCTCGCTAGTCCGCTCCATTGCACTTTCAATTGTCGCTTTGACCACTGAAGAAATTATTCAGAAGAAACAAGGGCGAGATCTCACCATTCGAGGACGAAACGTTCGTGGCGTCTGGGAGCGCACAATGAGGTCATCATGCGCTGATGAAAAGATTCGCTTACCAGTAGTTACGGCCGATGGAGAAGAAGCTGAAGTGGAAGCCTGGTGGGAGAAGAATGGAAGTATGCACGTATCGTGGATGCGTGGTGTGCAAAAGTATGGCGGAGGTGATTTCGAAAGTAAACGGTATATAGATGATTATGGCCAGGCGCTTGTTTGTGAATCGACTTTTCATCCTAGCGACGCTACTCGAGAAAAAGTACAAATTAAATGGCGATTCAGGAAAGGAGACGGGAAAGAATGGAACAGCATGTAATTTTGCTGCAGCGCTGATCAATTTACAAAAGACGGACAAGCTACATTAAATGATTTTATTGCCGTACCATTTACTGAGGCGCATCATTCGCACTGACGTGTTGGTCACCTTGGAAAAGGCTGTCGTTGTACACAATATATCAATGACCCGGGTGTCCCAATGCGTTCTTCTGTCGGCACTCTTTTTATGCTCTTTCTTCTATAACGACTTTCTTGCGGGCACCTTGAATTTTCGTGCAAGGCAGAGCGCTCATCTTTTGCACGGTAAACAATGACGACGTTATCCCCCCGAACCATAATTTGACGCATACAGCGACGCCTACTACACCAATCGAGATGATCCGTTGCTCGGTAAAGATTTGTTCGTCGACGACGCAACTCCATTTCAGCATTGGACTGCTCAAATCCTCGTTCAGCTCGCTTCGAATAGACTTCTTCGACATCTCGAAGGATCAGGTTGAAATGCTTGTCAAACGCCACCAAATAGCCCGTAACTATGCCTCGTATACCGTTCACGTACCGAAGAACAACGCGAACGCGCTGCTTGTGGACAAAGGTGTTATACATCAGTGCAAATGGACCTTCTTGGAGATCCTGGGCTATCTCTGCGAAACAGGAGGGAGGTTTAACCTTCTTCGTCGATTCATCATTTTTTACTTGCACAGAGATGCCCGATCGTTCTCTCTTTTTTGATCGTTGATATAGAGGATCTGAGCAAGGAAGGAGCCCTTTACAAAGTTCGACACGGTCAAGCAAAGGACAAGACACGACAAACACATTATCGCGCTCAACATGTGATAAAGGCGCTGCTAGGGTTGCATTGGGATCAAATCTCTGCGAGCCAAAGTCCAAAACTCCACTCTTTTGTTGCGATTGCTTTGGATCGTAATAGGCTTCCTTCCTTTTCCACGCCGACTTCGACGTCCCCGTATCCGCGGCAGTTGTTCGTGTCAAGTCTACGGTTTGTAATCGGATAGCGGTGCCATACTTTTTGGACAACTTAGTAGCAAGATTCCGTTCGCCTTCCACAGATCCTCCGAATTTTCTCCAAATTTGGTTAAAGCGTTCTTTCCAAGAAGCGTTGTTAGATATTTGGTCGGGCGAAATCAATGCATAATATGCTTCAAGTCTGAGGCGTAAAGAAGGTCTACCGAGCGAGATTGGGACTGAAAGTGAATGTGTGTGTTCTTGTTCTGGAGCAGATGCTGACCGATGGCCCGTCATCGAGCGGTCCGTCTGACGCTTTCTTCTTTCTACGAGGCCATCCGAAGCTCTACAACCGTACGCTTCTGGTTTACTCAGCTGCTGCTCCACACGCCAAGATGTTTGAAAAGGAAATGCTCTTGGTCAACTTTGACCTCTCCGACCCCTGGATCTTTCCGTAGCAGGCGGCACCGGATAGCTGAGAAGTGTGTCAGAATAGTTGAGTATTCTGTCGTATCCACGTCTAACCATAATTATCATATGTCGCTTTATTTCATTTTCATCCAACGCTAACACAAGAAACATTTTGTTTGGATCAGAATGTAAACAATGGATGGACCATGTCGAAACCGCGTGCAGTTTTTGGTCTAGGTTTTACCTCGGTAATGTTGTTGTTGACTTTACTGTGTTTGCATGGCGCACAAGGATTTTCAGAGATCAAAAATCCGCTGGACAGAATCCAAAAGGATTACTTGGCGCTGACCCGCAGAGTTACAGCTCGTCACATTCTTTTACCCCCCTCCGCCGACCTAGCGCTGGCACTCAAGCAGAAAATTAGAAATCGCGTAAATGAAGATGGCGTTTATGTCATTGACGCCTTTGAGGCGGCTGCAAAAAAATTCAGTCGCGATGAAACCACCAACTTCCGTGGCGGCCTAATAGGAGAATTGGTACCTCAAGGATACTGTCGTTCCGTAGAGCTTGACCAAGCATGCTTCAGCGTTAGACTTGGAGAAATCGAAGGCCCACTAGAGTCTGACTACGGATTTCACTTGATTCTCGTTTCGGAGCGGACCAACTGCCCTAAACTGGACGGATCAAAGACTAAGCTTGTCCGCGATGGAAAGGTTACTAGACTAGTAGAAGGAGAGCAAATCGGTCGACCAGATGCCAAGTATTTTTCACAAGTTTTGGCTTTTTTGGCGTATGCATTCTTGTTCGGCGGGATCTTGGCAGAAATTTTGGCGCGCTAATATAGGAAGCAATAGACTTGCACATGGCTCTTAAAACAGTTTTTCTTTACACCGAGAATTCGATGACTATTTTTGGTCGCATCCTGGAGATTGCTTCTTACGCTTCTTTCGTGGATCGAGCCCTTGCCCCCGAAAGGCTGTCTTTGCAATGTCGTATGATAACTTATTGCTTCGAGACAACATGCCAAGGAAGACGGCCTTGACACTTGCAGATGGTTTCCCTAAGCTTTGTATCGGTTTAGCAAGACAGCGCTTTCGCTTGGACTCTTGTCCCCGGTGCACTTCAAGTTGTGTGCCATGAACAGAGGCAACCCTACCGTCGGTCGATTTTATTAAAAACCATCCCTCTGATTTAAGCGCTGCGTGAATTTGTCCTTCGCAGAAAATGGGCAGATGTTGGAAACGCGCGAATGCATTTTTTTTGAAGTCGTTCACTATCAATCGTTTCCAACGTACCTTTTAAGCCTCTATTAGTGCCGTGGGATACCGAAACAGTGGCTCCAACTTCTAGACGTCGCTGTGGCACAACATGATGTCGAAGACAAACCTTCGGTGTCAACGCTTTATGTACCCTTGTGGCTTCTAATCCAAGGGTCTCCTCTTCACCGGCAGAATAATTGGGAAGAGCAGATTTTGGTTCGTCATGCTCGTCGCTTTCGCTGTCAAAGACAGCCGTATTACCATCGCAAGATGATACGGGTGTAAAAAAATCCTTGAGTTTGGACTCGTCTAGCTTTCCTAATCGCTTTAGAATAATGCTTGCGGTACTGCCTCGAACGATATAATCCTCTCCGGCGGCGAAAGTGGGGCTCTTATCTTGAAGTGCTAACACGCTATTCTCGCAACTAAGTTTCATTTCTTCTGCTTCACACAAAAGTTTCTTCTTCGACCCTGAACCTGGAAAGGAAAACAATCGATGCTTGAATGTCGACGAAGCCGACGTTTCTGTTCGTGAGTTTTGCTTCGGCTTGACACGAAAATCAAAACCTTCGTCTTCTGGCAACGGCGTATCAGCACCCCTAATCTGATTCTTTGTGCCGTCGATCCAGCTTTTTTTCTTATCTTTATCCATTTGCCTCACACCATACAAGATATGGAACGAACAGAATCGAAGGTTTCAGGATGTGAAAACCAAAATGAAAATCGACCTTTTTTTGTTGTTGTGCAGCGTGAGCGGAGCCTAACAAGTTATAACAGAGAGACCGGTTTCTGGGAAGTCACGGTCAAAACGTCTGTATGTTGGGTGGCGAACGGTCAAAACGCTGACTTGCTATCAGACTTTGGGTGATGTGTTATTTATTTATTCTCTAATCAATAGCCTGCAAAGTCAATCGTCAATAATGTATTGGTAATTGTTATATGACTGTGAGTCACAGCAGGTGTCGACCAATTCGCTCGGTTTTGACCAAGCAGCCGCATCATTCACAATTCACTGCCAAGCAACAAAAGGCAACGTAGAAGGTTGCCGATAGCATCTACGTCACAATCGTTCCACATAGGCAACGAGCTTTCTGTCGGCCGCTTTTTATAATGACGGCCACGGTCCGAACTTTGATTTTCTCTCATCTAACCATCTTCGCGGCTGGATTTGCTAGCGGTAAGCTTATCCACGCGGATGAACTCAACACCTATCGCGAGATTCATGAAAGTGATTTCACTCGTTTTCTGAGAAAATTTAAGCGTGTCGCTCTTGGTGTCGGTATGTTGGGAGCCGTTGTTCTAGTAGCCCGAGCATCGGGTAGAAAGCGGACCTCATAAACCGGGTTGCGTGCGACGTCCTTGATAACCTACTTAGAGCATTGATTAGTTGAACGAAGTCGACTAACGCGTTTGGGTTGCCCTTTGCTGGTTGTTTCAAGCTTCAACTCAATTTGCCATCTCAAACGGCCATTTCATCGACCGGTTCTGTTCCAAAAAAATCTGTAACCCCGGTTTCGTTGGCAAGTGCTTCAGCAACATCCCAGCTTGCAGATCGTTTCGGTACTCCCACAACATCTGGTTGGGAGGTTTTAGTTTTTTGAGCCGATTCGGCCGACAATGTACCTGCTGCTGCAGCTGCCGATGTGTATGGATCATCAGAAAGTTGCCGTGCACCAAGTGACTTGACTTTTTTGTCTTTATTGTCAAAGTAACACGGCATGAGATATACAGTAACTCTATCGTCGATCCGGGGAACTTTGATGCCCTTACGTGACTTCAGCGAAATCATACCCTTACGTTTTAAATCAACAGTAGTCCCAGCGCCGAATCCATGTTTTAGAAAACCAGGCTTCGTCCCGACGTAAAGCTGCCGTTGCGGGGAGCCGATATTGTGGACTGGAAGATGCGCAATGCTATCGAAAGGCGCGTGGACAGCCAGTACCGCTTGCTGCGGCTTTCCACTCTCATCAACAAGCTCATCTTTCAATTCTTTGCCACTTTGGCTGCCGACTGGATAAAGTAGCGCTTTGACGATATCGCAAGTGCTCACCATTTGTCCTTCTCCAGAAAGCGGCAATTTCTGAAGCTGCACCATCCATTGATCAAGTGAAGCTTCTTGAGAATGTAGGTCAGAAATCTCATCGCGAATCTCATCAATTCTCTGCTTGGCGGCACTTGAAAAGGACGAGCCAAGAAGAAGCTCACTCCCTTTCCAAGCGACTGTGTTTTTGGATCGTTTTTCGATGAGACCCACACCCTCGAGTACATTCGTTACATCGTAAATCCGCCGCTTAGGGACTTCCAACTGAAGGGCAGCTGCATTCATATCAACTGAGCAAGTTGGAGATGCCTTTTGGAATAGAAAAAACACATTGAGAAAAAGAGGCGATAGCTCCATTCGTAATCAATTTTAAATGCACTTACGAACAAAACATGAATAAACTTTCGAGCCAGAAATCCGAGTGCAGAATTAAATATCTTTTCAGTTCCATCGGGATCTTTCAGGGTATGCGCCTGACGTGATTTACTTCCGGCTAATTTGCCGGGCAAGTAGAGATAAATCGATTCGGCCGCATGCGCAACTGCTGCTGAAACTGCTGCGTCCATAAGTTCCTCGCCCATGCATTTATCCGTTGAGTCAGATTCAATCTTAAATTGAACTTGTGGCGAAGCAATCGAAGATGAAAGGTGTTGTTGCTCTAATTGATTGCTACTCATGGCGTCAATAACACGGAAATGATTCAAATACTGGCGCGTTTCGCCATTTCCTTTACATAAAATGGTTGCCTCGTATCACCACGGCGCAAAATCATACTCCCGCCATTTTGGCGCCGGCGCCAATCTTATGCTGCTGGTAAAAGTAACCTTAATGCAAGTTCGTCAGCCGCTTTTCCATTTTTGTCGGCTGCTACTACTAGCAGTAAGTGTTGCCCGTCTGTCCATCTCATCGTTGCTAGCATGAAAACGACTGACTGTGACTAGGACACATTGTTGTGGCGAGGAACTGGCAGGAGCACAGGACCACAATTCATATTTTCAGTACACTTTAGCAAGACGAATAGTGGTGCAGCTCACAGTCAATGCAAGTCCACCCCATAATAGCGGGCGATATTGCCAGCATCTGTGTTGCCCGACAAACTAGATTGCGTTTACATTGCAAACCAATTTTTCCTGGTTTGCCTGCAGATTGCCTGTTGTAGTAATGTAAAACTGTCTCCGTCCGAGAGAGCTCTTTTCCTCCTGGCATTCTATGCCTCTTTATTTACAATTCCACTAAACCACTTATGCCAGCACTGCCAAAAATCTCTTCACTTTTTCGTTACTTTCACCGTTCTCGATTGATTGACCAATGTAAAGTAAAACTCGACCGGGAAAGGCTTTACGAGTCGCCGAATCGGTACAACTCATTGAATTAACCGTGAGCAAGAGAGACTTGAGAGGAGACGTACCTCCACAACACTTGCAAGGCTTCTCTCCTAATTTGGACAAACAGACTGTCTGATTTGGATGCGTGTATGCGATCGACCGTGTGGCGAGATCATTGGTAGCTACATGTCAAACGAAACATTCAGCAACCCATGAAGTCTTCAATCTGCACAAATGCCAGAACGCTAACGTCCAATCGGGCAAAGGACCGCTCAGGAATTCTTAACACAACGTATCGAACAATGAGTAGGTTGTAATTGCTACCTAACTATATTCATGTCAATTCCAAGTTTAAACTTCGACGCCCATAATCTTCGCGATCTGCGGCATGTCCTTGTCTCCCCGACCACTCATGTTGATTACAATGTCCTTGCCAGGGCCGAGCTTTTTCGCGAGCTTGACCGCATAGTAGATAGCATGGCTCGTTTCAAGGGCCGGGATGATACCTTCATATTCACACATCAATTTAAAGCCCTCCAGTGCTTCATCATCTGTGACTGCCTCGTATACAGCTCGTCCACTATCTTTCAAGAAAGCGTGCTCCGGACCAACACCTGGATAGTCAAGACCCGCAGAGATTGAGTGTGTGTTGAGCGTTTGACCGGACTTTTGCTGAATAACGTATGTCATGGCTCCCTGGAGTACCCCGGGTGTTCCCTTGGTGAGAGTCGCGCAATGTTCTTCGTCTTTGTCGATCCCGTAGCCTGCCGCTTCCACTCCGTGAAGCTCAACAGTCTCGTCATTAACGAAAGGATGGAAAGCTCCTATGGCATTCGATCCACCCCCGACACACGCCACAACAGCGTCTGGAAGCTTTCCGGCCCTTTCAAGCATCTGGGCACGCATCTCGCGACCCATTACGCTTTGAAAGTCACGTACAATCGTTGGGAATGGATGAGGCCCGACAGCGGAACCAATCAAGTAATGCGTATCGCGAACGTTGGTGACCCAATCGCGCATCGCTTCGTTGATGGCATCCTTTAAAGTCCGTTGCCCATCTTGTACAGGTACCACCTTGGCACCGAGAGTGTTCATGCGGAAAACGTTAAGCTTTTGACGCTCACAATCAACCGCTCCCATGTAGACAGTGCAATCGAGGCCGAGCTTGGCGCAAATTGTTGCAGTGGCGACTCCATGTTGTCCAGCACCCGTTTCGGCAATGATACGCGGTTTTCCAATTCGCTTGGCAAGCAAGGCTTGCCCAATTGCATTGTTGATCTTGTGAGCTCCCGTATGTGCCAAGTCTTCGCGCTTTAACCAGATCGTCGCGCCTCCGGCAAGTTCCGTCAGGCGGTCCGCTCTGTGTAAAGGCGTCGGACCACCAACAAAGTCCCGTCGGTATTCGTCGAGTTCAGCAAGGAAGGATGGGTCGTCCTTCAGCTCATTGTAGGACGCTTCAATTTCTTCGAAGGCGACCGAAAGGGTTTCTGGAATGTACTGCCCGCCAAACTTCCCGAATCGGCTGTTGTTCTCGCCCAGAGTCCATTCCGCTGGGATTTGACCAAGTTTAGTTGACTGGTTCTTTGCATCGCCCGACTGTTTCGTACCTGTTTTCAAGTGAGCCACAACCTCACGAATTGCATCGGCACGCTGTTCGGTGGTAGCAGTGTCTCCAAGCGAATCCATAGCCTTCAAAATCGCACTACCCACCACAACACCATCGGCCATGTTGGCAACACCATTTACCATTTCAGGATTTGAAATACCGAAACCGACCGCTAAAGGTAGTTCCGTCTTGGAACGTACGCGTGTAATGAACTCCTCCAGATCCGGAGGAAGGGATTCACGCGCGCCAGTTACTCCTGTAACTGATACGCAGTATAGAAAGGTAGAAGCCATGTCTGTCAAGGAAGCAATACGCTTGTCACTCGAAGTAGGTGCTACCAAGGGAATATTGGAAAGCCCATTGGCAATGCAAGCCTTATTCAAGGCAATACCCTCTTCGGGAGGAAGATCGACAACGATGAAACCATCGGCTCCGGCAGCCTTGGTTTCTTCGCAAAGCTTGTCTACATCGTACTGAAGGAAGGGGTTGTAGTATCCCATGAGAACCACGGGCACAGTTAATCCCATTTCGCGAGATTTCTTTACCATGTCGAGACACTGGTGAATCTCCGACGTCCCTCCCTTGATTGCTACTTGATTGGTGTGCTGGATCGTAGCTCCGTCGGCCTGCGGATCTGTGTACGGAATTCCAAGTTCAATCAACGCCGCCCCACCTTCCTGCATGGCCATGAGAATCGCTGGCGTATCTGAGTAAGTCAAAAGCAGAGGAGTTTGAGGAAACATAAAATTGATAAAGCAGAATAGAATCGGCTGGTGTACATACCAGCAGCAGTCGGATAACCGGCGGTGACAAACGTCACAAAGGCCGCTTCGCCCTGTTCCTTCGCGGCCGCAAAGGCATCCTCGATACGTCCACCAACACCACGCTCCATGTCTGCAACTGTAGGGGAATCAACAGAAGCAACGTTCAACGCAGTTGACCGGGTTGAAGAAATACGAGCTCCGACAAGAGTAGATCCAACCGAGAAACCGAAACTAGATCGGAACGACGACGAAATGCAACCGATCAACCCGAAAATGGACACCAATTTCATTCTATAGAAATTCAGAAATTCTCCTACAGCAAATTGATTGGATTTGTTACGCAGTTAATCAATTTGATGTGGCGAATGCCGTGTGATAGGAAACTAACCAGGGTTCTTTGATACGCACTGTCAGTTGTGAGGAAAAGTTGTCTAGAGCGTGTGATGTAACCGTGGATACACTGCTAAAACTGGGGCGCATCTCTGTGGTCGTTTTTCCGCCATCGATTTTGACCCCGTCGAAACATGTTCCGTGATCATGACTGGACGCGACTCGCCGACGTTGAAGCTTAAGTCACGGATTCCCTGGACTACCCAAAGTCCCTGATTCTATCTGACAACACGGTTCTGAAAGTGTTATGACAGAGAACAAAACAAACTAGAACCCAAAAGGAACTATTGCGCTCTATAGTAAACACAGCATCAACTCACAGTCACGTCAATTCAGTAGTCTTTGGCAAACACATGCAAAGCTTGCAGCACAGATGTCGTTAGTAATTTGAGTTACACTACAGGCATTCAAAGGCTAGGAATTGTCATCCTTTTTCTTCACGCGACGATTGGGTTTTGTCGTTGTCATCAACGCCCACACGTTGGGCATCTCTAGTCCCTCCGACTTTGGTTTTTTTAGGGGTGTCGGGTCCAACTCCCCGGTTACAACTCCATAAGCAACCCTCATCCCCAGCAAAAAAATACCCAGCCCCGAAACGCCAAAAAACCCACTTGCAAGCGAAATAAGGCCCATCGCCACATTCCGGAAAACGGCAGCGCTCCTCTCGACAAAGTAGAACTCACTGACTACAGGATTCAAGGTAAAGAAGGCGCCCAGTGAGTTCGTGGCTGCCCACAGCCCTGCCGCGATCCCCAGTGCCACAAGAGATCCAGCAAGCGTCACAAGAGGATTAACCCCGTTCAGATTCCTAGCTTCGGCAATCGCCGCTTCGCGTTCTGCGTCTGTCTTTTGTGACCGAAAAGCAGCTAATCCTAGCTTTTTACCAAGTTTAGATCGAGCCCCGAACTTTTCTTTATCTTTCTCGGCTTCAAGTTCTTGCATTAGCCGCTCGTTGACCGTTCCTGTGAGGGCTTTTTCCTGGGATGCGCCGCCGCTGACGATTTCGGCGGACATTCTTGATTGTCCTGAAATTTCTTGATTCATTTTTATTTCTGTACCGATTTCTTTGTTAGAATCAATTGCCATATGAATAGAGGTTGTCTGGCGTGCATAAGGGGCCCGGGATAGAGCGTAGCATATTCGAACTGCGGGCGCCAACGACCATCCTGGTCTTGTCAAAAACGACACCGACAAGAAAAGCAAGAGCCTTTTGATACCCATCGTAGAATGATGGCTTTCGTCAAACAACTATTTGAAAAAGACAAAACTGCTACTATCAGCAATGGACGGGAGTGGCCTATTCGTTCGAGTTCGGTGATGTCAACTGTGAGATTGAATACGATACCACACAATATTCGTCTCCTTGCACCGAATTAGTTTTTGATTTAGAGGTGTGACATGTCTGCTAGAGAGCGACATGTATCCCATAAATGAAGTTGACTGTGAACGAGCTAGCTCTAATCTCAATAAAGTGAAAGGTGCGATGGAACTGGGTTACTACTAGGACAGTGATAAGCAATGCAAGGGCGCCCGGAGTACCTGTAAACACAAACGAAGAAGGAGTGACTGAAGAATATGGACATAGCGATCCAGATGACTTCAGGAAAATGGCGAAGTTTGAGAGCTGCCGAAAATAGTCGAATTATGGAAACGTAACGACCACACCTTTAACGACACACAAAACCACTTACTGCTAGTAGCTCGAGCGTGAAGGAAAACAAAAAAGTAACTATACTATTATATTTCTAATGGGAATCGGTAGGCCTTGCCATTCAAAAATCAGAGAAATAAGCGGAGTTTCCATTTGCTAATATCGGTCTGGTGGGTCTGTTGTATTCAAGAGATGCGTTTTCTTGGGTGTCGTAGAAGTATGTCACTTGTCTCGTTGCACCCCAAGCTAGCCAATACCATAGGTACTGATCAGAGTACTTTAGCTGCGTGTTACCAACACTGCCAGACTACAAAAGAGCCCAACTGCAATACACTTCTTGCTAAATGAATGTTCCTTAACAAGCCAATCCTTCTGGTATATCCAATCTAGTTCATCTTTGCGTTGCTGAAATCTAGCTCAGGGTGTTGCTGCTTAAATTTGTCCAGCATGGACAGTTTCTGCTCTTCCTCGCTAGACGGCAAGCCCATGGCCTTTTGTCGCTGGTCATACATCATCTTTTCGACTGTCTTACGAGTGTCTCCATCGAGATCACCGAGAGAAGAAGACTCTGGTTGAATCGCTCGGACATCAATTTTCGGATCCCCTTCACAGACACCATCCCACCATTCCATTTGATTCAACTTCTGCAAATTAATAACTAGGCGATTTCCATCCTCTACTGTCCAGAACGAATCATCGATTATCACGGGCTTCACCAGTGGTGCATCGATAATCCAGCGCCCGGGTTGTGCTCGCAGCCCAACCTTCAGATGCTTCTTTGCAATCGAAATGTTCAAATCGCGTCCTCTTGTATTTTCGGGAACAGCGATTGTCAAATTCACTTCAGCTAGTAGCTGTGTCCAAGTATATTTACCGTCAACGCTTCCTCCATTACCGACAGGAGGGGGTCCGCGTTTTTCGTCGTCTGGATCTGTCATAACCTCTTTTGTTGGCTTCAACTTTTCGTCCTGTAGCGACGGCGATGACAGTGCTTTATCAGCTTTGCTAGAGTCCTTTTTCCCCTCCGTCGCCAATACCGAGACGTCGAAGTCGCCTCCTTTTCCCATTTCAATAACCTCAGGATCTTGCTTCGATACTCCTACTTTTGACTCCGCCTTCATGGTCTTAGGCTTGGTCGCGTTGCTCGCTTTCTTTTTATTTTTCGTATACAGATTGGCATGCTTTTGAAGCACAGCATGAACTTTTGCAATTGCAGCTTCTCCTCCATCGTTGCTTCCTGGTGGTCCAGAAAAGAAATCAGTTTTGCGACGCAAAAAGGAAAATACTGTGTCTAACAACGGCTCAATCCCCTTGGTCGTATGAGCCACGTTCAAGTAAAGGCCGTCAAATCGCTCGTCGTCCATGTATTTATCATCTGACATGTTCTATCTTTCTTTTGGGGTAACAACCTTTTCGAGGGGCACCTTGATACTGGTATATTAGTAATTGTCAGGAATTGTCTTTCGCAAAAGTGCTATTTTCGGGATGAGTGGATGGTCGCGCTCAGTCTTTCAAAGTTTCTGTGGACGCTCTCGTAGTTATCGTTTTTGTTCATTTCTTTCTCCTCAGCCTTTTCTTCTTGGCAATTGTACTGATTGATCAATGACGTCAATATTATCATATTCTCCGGGGAATGTAAACTGTCAACGCGGGATAGGTACTATTTCATCATTTTTTGTAGACTACCATGCGTACATTTCTATATCATTAAACGCATCACTGTCAGCAAAATACTCGAGAGAAATCATGTTCTTGGAGAGTCTTGATACGCAGAAACCTGGCGTGAGCCATTGCAATGAAGGTGTAAATGTAGGCATAGGCCAGCCTATGTCTATGCCTCTAAAAGTAAAAAAAGGCCGTTCTGTGGAAATTTAGGTAATAATACGAGATTGCGGGCTGCATAGAGTATCGGACTGTGAGAACTACCCAAATTTGTAGCCTCAAAGAAGCCTATACTGATTTGACAGTGACTTTCTTTTGCAAAAAAGTAAAGTAACAGGAACGTAATAACTAAATTATATAGAGGAGTATTAAGTGGACGAGTCGGGTCTGAGTAAGGGGAACGCAATAACGTCTCGAATAGATGGTGAGTTTGTCAACAGCATTACAAGCCGATCTATTCCAATACCCAGTCCTCCTGTAGGTGGCATTCCTTGTTCAAGAGCTTGAAGAAAGTCCTCGTCTACATCGCATGCTTCTTCATCCCCAGCTGCCTTTTTGGCAGCCTGTGCTTCAAATCGCTCACGTTGGTCTATCGGGTCTGTCAGTTCACTAAACGCATTTGCATGTTCTCGACCAACAGCGAAAAGCTCAAAACGTTCAGTCAGCCCCGGTTTGTTGCGATGGCGTTTGGCCAAGGGGCTAACATCCACAGGGTAGTCTATTACAAAAGTTGGCTGGATTAGTTTTGGCTCACAAAGCTCCTCGAAGCAAGCGTTGAGGACATAGCCAATGGTATTGAGTCCCTGGACATTGGGAACACCAGCAGCTATAGCCGCTGCTTTGGCCGTATTCAGAGACTCAGGGAGTTGGGAATCTAGTGCAGAAAAGTCGAAATCAGGCATTTCTTCTTTGACAATATCATGCATAGTGACCCGACGCCAAGGACGCTCTAGGCTAACCATGTGCTCGCCATAAGGAATCGATAGACTCCCGCAGACCTCTTCCGCAATCGTGCATACTAATTCTTCAGTTAAGTTCATCATGTCATCGTAATCGGCGTATGCTTGATACAATTCTACAGAAGTGAATTCAGGATTGTGTCGTGTCGATATACCTTCGTTGCGGAAAATACGACCGACCTCATAGACGCGGTCGAAGCCTCCAACAATCAAGCGCTTCAAGTGGAGCTCTGTCGCTATTCTCAAAGTCAATTGCATATCCATCGAGTTGTGATAAGTCTCAAAAGGCTTTGCTTCTGCGCCTCCACTCTGAGTATGCAAGGTTGGTGTTTCAATTTCAAGAAATCCTTTGTCATCCAACATCCGTCGCAGCTTGGACGTGATCAAAGCTCTCTTGCGGAAGGTCTCCCGAACGCCGGGGTTTGAGATCATATCCAGATGACGAGAGCGGTATCTTTTTGTCACATCCTGTAAGCCATGATATTTATCGGGCAAAGGTAGAATGGACTTGGTCAACATTTTCCACTCGGTTGCAAAAACTGTAAGTTCGCCCTTGTCTGTACGACGAATAGTTCCCCTCACGCCAATTATGTCACTGCCATCTGTCCAATCTTTAAGATTCTATGATCCGCAATAGCCATGAGGAACTGGAGCAATTCACAACACTTTTTCGTACTTCTTCTTACCTTGAACGTATCTCCAAGACGACCCTTATCAAACTGAAGCTGAATCATCCCCATTTCGTCTTGCATTGTGAAAAATGCCAGTTTTCCAAACACACGCCTTGTCATGATACGACCAGCGACTGAAACGTTGGCACTTTCATCTTCTTCGCCGTTCTCCAACTTGTGTTCGTACAGTTTGTTGAGATCCGCGGAAGTATGCGTTGTCGCAAACGTGTACTCGAACGGATCCACCCCAACCTCGCGCATGGTATCCACTTTTGCTAAACGATTCAAGCGTAACTCCGACTCGGACAGCTCTTCGGCTCTTTTAGACACATTCTGGGTTTTCTTGGTTCCATTTATCTTCTTGGGTTCCTGATTCTTCTGCGATTTGGCGACTGCTAGAGTTTCTTCTTTGGGAAGTTGAGCCTTCAGAGCCAAAAGGCCCTTGATATATGGTGCAAGAGCTTTCTTATCCATTCCTTCTGCCTTAAGCTGCCGAATTTCGTCGCCTTTAGCTTTGATTGCCTCGTTTAACTCATCAGGATCCACAGAGGTTGTGGTACTGAAGAGGTTCACCAATCGCCCATGCGCTGATCTGTGCAGGAATGTGTCCGCCGATGTAAATTGATGTTGCTGAAATGAGGGTATCAACTTCCGTGTAAATGATCGCTGCGTCGAAAATGCTCGGACCGAACGGTGAAGGAAGCTGCACGCGCACATCATCGCCATGCCGATCGACACTTTGCAGTCAACACGTATTTCCATGGAGTATCCAAAGATGAACGGAAGTATCGGAGCAAAGCGAGCAGAAAAATTTCTAGGCTTGTCAAGCAGCAGAAATGACAAGATGATATGTTGGGTAACTATTCAGATCGGCCCTTTGGCTCCAGTGTGAATTACGTAAAAAGTAAATTGTCGTGTGATGGATCCATCGAGCCATCATGCAATCTGATTCTGTTCCGTAAGGAAAAATCTGAACCCAGAAGCAGGCACGCCAAAATTACGTGGTGTTTGTCGGTCCAGTGAGTCGACACGTCTGCTCAACGTACGTTTTCCGTGAATGGAACCGCGATCCCAAAACATCGTCGCGCATTACAGACACCATAACACCTTGACAAGGCACAATCCGCCGCCCCCCACGATCGAGCGAATGAGAGACGTTTATGCGCGACGAAACAAGAGACCAACCTAGCTAGCAGTTGTCCACTTTTTTCCGTCGTCTTCCACCTCACCAAAGTTACAAGCATGAGCGATCAACAGCAAGATACCGGTGGTGATGACTTGTCGGGGCTAAGCGGATTCTTCTTTTACGTCTTTATCGTCCACCCGATCACCGCATGGATTTTGCGCCCTGGTCGGTTCGAACGACGAAAGAGCATCATGTATGCGATTGCTTTTCTCGCTGGTCTTGCAGCAATCAAAACTGGTACGTTCCGCTATCCTCACAAGTATTCTTGGCCTTAAGTTTCCGCAGTCAGAATTAGATGGAAGCCTTTTTGATGATCTCCAAGCCGTGTTCCGATCCATCCCCATGGTCAACTTTTCTGGAGATGTTTTGGCAGTGGTACTTGCTTCCACGTGTCGTATATTTTCGTCTGTACGCAAGTCAGGGCGAATGCTCACCCCTCCACTTTCATCATTCGATAGGTCTCGAACTGCAACAAAGAGGGCACAACTACTACACACAATTAGGTGTAACCCGAGCCTCTAGTCCGCTAGAAATCAAGCGGGCATACAAAAAGCTCAGTCTACTACTTCATCCAGACAAGAACAAAAGTCCAGACGCCTCTCATCAGTTTGACGCCCTAAAACAAGCGTACGACGTGCTCATGGACATGGAGTTCCGTGAAGTTTACAACAAATTCGGAAGGGACGGAATCAAGAACAACAAGCGCTATGACGAAACGCAGTTTCTGCTAGAGGCTGCTATATATTACGTGTCGTACGGTATGATGGCGTTTATGTTGACGTTGGGCAAAAAGAGTGGTGAAGCTCGCAATTGGATTTTTACCGGCCTACTCGCAATGTTGGTGGTGGAAGTGGCGATCATGACCTCTCAGACCAATCCTATTCCAGACTGGTTGTTTCCCAGATTGACGGAGGCGGAGGTAATCTGGTTGCTCCACTCTCTATTCCCGGCCTTTATGAACGGTTGTCGGTCGCTTGGTGCCTACCTCTACGTCGATCTAGATGGACAAACACGACAACTGCTTCTCGCATTACAAGAGCAAAACAAGGATGTACTCATGGTACTGCGTGATGTCCAGATTGGGGTACAAACTATTCAGGCACATGGTAGTGGCAATGCACCCCGATTGGCCGGTACCGATGCCTCCCCATTGGTCGGCGTCAGCGCACCCAGAGCAACACCTACTGGAAAGCTCAAGGAATTGCAAGAGAGGCTACAGAACTCGGACAAGAACGTTGCACAGGCAGTGCAGCAGCTAAAGTCGGATGGTAGCGGAAAATCTTCTAATATGGGGTTCTACCTGATGATTCTCGGTTACATTGCGATCAGTTACTTGTTCAGCAATTAATTTCCAAGTACACCTTTCTTGTTGTAAAAAAGAGACCTAGCATTGACAATGTTTGCTGCACGGCGTCAGAGTAGACTCTTAGGCTTTACCAATTTTCTTCATTTCTTCACTGATAAAACCCATCATGCTTTTTTGTGCTTCCGCCCGCACTTTTCTAGAATCATCTGCAGCAGTCTTGAGAGCAGTGCACAGCTCTTTCGATAAAGCTTCCTTTCCCAGCTTTTTTCCGTCCTCAGTGATAGAGATTTCCAGCAGCTTGGGAGGATTATTTCCATCCCTTTCAATGGACACATTGGCCTTGTTCCCGCTGGTGATACGGGCAGCATCCAACTCTTTGGTTAAACGTGCACGGGCGCTAATTCCGAGTTTATACTCTTCCAGATTCATTCCCATTGATTTGGCAGCCTGTTCCATCTGCTTAAGCTGCTCCGGATCGTCTTCGTTCGGCATTCCTTCGCCGGCACCGCCAAACATGGAACGTGCCGTAGAGGTGGTACATGCGGCACTGCTGCGTGGTTGGATAGATGGGGCGACTGAGAAGGCGGTAGCCGACGTCGCATAGAGAGCGGCCGTAAAAAGTAAGGCTAGCTTCATGACAAAGATGGGACTTGTACAAGAGCAATCAGCGGAAGTTGACAGATGAAATTGTCTCGACTGAACTCTTTCGACACAATGCTAATCTTTTTTGTTGTCGCGATTGCTAGGTCAGCGGCTTGTGAAGAATCAAAATCACGTTTTCCCTATCCATCATCGTAGATTTCAACTATGTTGAAAGGAGTCGTTTCCACGCGGAAGGGAATTGCAGGAAGACAAGCGGCAAACCATGGAAATGTCGGAGTACAAACAACTAGAAATGAAAGCAAAAACAGCTGAAGAAAGATCTTGGATTCGTTCTGGGTCACGACTAACGCGTCAGATCTCGTTTGCTCTAGCAATCCTCCGCTTTCGCCCTCTTGTACAGTTTGTTCTGTCGTGTAGGTGCCGTTTTGATTTGTCGAAGGATGCAAAAAAAACCAGAACTTTGAACATCGCTCTTGATGTTCAAATAACGCTTTACAACATCACACAGTGGTTGTTGGTTTACAATTTAGACAAACATGGGAAACTCTTCAACGACAGGAGTTACTCACGCAATACAGCGTCGAGGGTCGAGTCAGTATATGCCCCAAGAATTGGAAGACCTCGAGGACTGCACCGTTGTTCAAGGATGCGATGAAAACCTGGAGGACGACGACGAAGATACACTTTCAGGCGGATCATTGGTGCTGCAGCTTTCGGAAACAGGTGACGAAGCCGATAACTTTAAAGAAAACATCATGAAATTGCCGAAAGAAGTGCGGAACATTGTGGCCGGTGGATTCGCGGGTATGCTGGCGAAAAGCGTCGTAGCACCCATTGATCGCGTTAAAATATTGTATCAAGTCAGCTGTGCTAAGTTTCACCTACGGAACGTTCCAAAAGTCATGAAAAATATCATCCGGGATGAAGGTTTTGCGGCCTTGTGGAAGGGCAATGCTGCCACAATGATTCGTGTCTTTCCCTATAGTGGCATTCAGTTCATGGTATTTGATCGGTGTAAGATTCATTTTCTACACCAACATGAGCACCACCGATACATAAGGGGTTTCCCGGGTTCAAATCATGCGAATGTGACTGGATCTAGCGCATCTTCTAGCGCTCCATCCTCCCGACGAAGATTCGGCTTGACGCCACTCGAAAGCTTAATATCAGGAATGGTCGCTGGGACGGTTTCCGTTATGTTGACGTATCCCTTGGACTTGACGCGTGCTCAGCTTGCAGTACTTCGGAGACATCGACATGCAGCCAACCGAGGTTTTGTCAGTGTTCTGACTGATAATTACACGCAACGTGGCCCACTGGGGCTATTTCGCGGTGTCGTGCCGACTCTAATCGGTATTTTACCGTACTCGGGCATTGCCTTTGCTTTGAACGAACAGGCGAAGCGCGAGGTAAGACTTTGTACATTGAATCTCAAACTCAGCAAAAACATTTATCTATGACTTTTTCTCTCTTGGCATTTTCTGACGTCGACTTCTTATGAATTTCATATAGGTTCAACACATGACGCAACGCGATTTGACAACGATCGAACGTATGCAATGTGGAGCTTTTTCAGGATTGATTGCTCAGTCAATCACATATCCAATTGAGGTGACGAGAAGACGGATGCAAACGATTGGGCTAGTTGGTCATGATACCGCTCTAGGCAGTGTTGGTGCTGACGGAAAAAATGCGACAGAAACATTGCCGTCCTTAGTTGGAACGATCCGGTCGCTGTACGCAGAACAAGGATTGAGAGGTTTTTTTAAAGGAGTTAGTATGAATTGGATGAAGGGGCCTATCGCTTTTTCGATCAGCTTTACGGCTTTTGATACGCTTCAGAGTTTGATGGAATCGGATAAGGAGCGGCTGATCCGTTTGCCTCGTACGATGTCTTTTAAACGAGACAACTAGATCCAAAACTATGTTAATTTGTGGATATGAACAATAAAGGGTAATGCTGTATGGAGAAGAATGCCAACCCTTTAGGATTTACACTTTTGGTGTGGTACTCCTCGTATTAGAAAACAATACAAGCTTGAGTTCGTTTACATTACACAAACTATTTGGATTGTTGCCTTACTGTTAGTTCCACTTCAATTTTTGACCAGGTTTTCAGTCCGGTCCATTCAAGAGTAGTAATTATGGCTCTCGTGAACTACAATTCGGAGCGCCGTTGCCGGCGTTCATGCAATCGCTCATTATGGATCTGTTCTCTTTTCAGAATGCGCTCTACTTCTCTATCGTCGAGATCGTCTTGCATGGTATCAAGCTTTCGTTGATATATGTCAACCTTCTTGTCGAGACTTTTAAGCTCGTCTGACGAGAGGAGCTTGGAACCAGACCTGTGGTCAGCTAAACGCTGCCTGGCATCTATCAACATACTTTCCAGTTGTTTCTTACGTCGCTGACGAGAAGCTAAAATTTCCTCTCTCTTTGTAAAAGAAAGCCGCAAAGAAATGGTGAGCTTATAGAGTCCTCGTGGGGAATGTGGGAAGTCCGTTGCATATCGATCGTCACGTACAGTTGTTTCCAAATCAAGGCTTTTTCCGGTCACGAAATTTGAAAACGACAGCACCAGGAGGGAAAGAAGGAGAAGAACAGCGAGTGTGCGCATTGGACTTCTCAGCATCGTAATGGGAAAATAGAAATAAAGTGCTAACTGGATGATGCTTTGGTCGATGAAATGATTCGAGGAAATGCTGTTGGACCTTGGTAGAGTCTTCCTGTTAACGGTAAAATCTAATTTCTGTAAAATATTTCGTTCGTGCTTGACTGTCAATGAAGCGACCGGGAAACTTGTAATGGTTATTTGCAGTTATAACTCATATTTAACATACTAAAAATTGTTTTGGCATTGAATACATTTAGCTCTGACTGGAGTCCGCAGAATCAAACACGTGGAAGGAAATGCGAAGGTGTGCGAAAGACGCAGAAAAATTGCATTGACCGAATCAAGCAGTGGAATCATTACGATCGTCGCATTCGACTTTTACTGTAAGATCTATTACAGCAAGCCTTATTTGTATCATGGTTTCAGTTGAGGAAGTGAAAGAAGAAGAAATTGCACCGTCTCAACATCGTCTTTTGGACGCTGAGGAGATTGAAAGTGTCGCCAAGACTGTCATACGAACCTCGGTAAAAATACACCTGGAATCTCTCGCGACGAAGCTACGTCGCGAAAGTGAAGCTTTGAAACGTGTCGAGACGAGTAAACAGATTGCTGATGTGACAGATTCAGTCGAATCCGTTCAAGAATCGCCGATGGCTAGCGAGCAGGCACCGGTCAAGAGAGCCGACCCCCCAACGGTTTCATCATCGACGGGCAATGCTAAATACGGCATGATTGATCGCTTTTCCTTTGACGCCGGCGGATACGACGCCCCTTTTGTGACACTTTATGTATCTCTTCCAGGCGTTGGTAGCATACCGCGGGAGAACGTGTCTTGCAATTTTAAGTCCACGAGTTTTGATTTAACGATCAAAGATTTGAAAGGAAAGTCGTACCGTTTGCTAAAAGACAATCTCGAGAAAGACATTGATCCCCAAAAGAGCAAAATTATTGTTAAGGCTGAGAAGATCGTTGTAAAGCTTGCTAAGGTGAAGCAAGGTGACTACGGTGGATACGATTATTGGTCCCAATTGACAAGTAAGAAAGGCAAGAACCCGCCTGGTAAAAAGGACGACCCGCAGAACTCCATTATGCAAATGATGAAGGACATGTATGACGATGGCGATGACAACATGAAGAAAATAATTGGAGAAGCTTTTTCGAAGCAGCAGCGAGGCGAAATGGCCAGCGGTGTGGGTGGAATGGGTGATTCTGGAGATGGCCTTGGAGATATATGAGCCTAGGTAGCTAGAGAAGGCTTCAGAATAGTGTGACGAGCCTTCAATCTTGCAATTAGTATAAGCGTAGTTTAGCGTATGTAGATATTTCTAAGTCTCTTACTATAATCGATGAGATGAATAATGTAATCAATGTAGTTGACCACCTGGTGGGGAGAAATCCTATAATCATTCCTGAGTGAACGGGATCCATCTCACCAGTTGTCTGTGCGAGTACCACCCTTTTTGAAGCTCCTGTTGATGACTGGGACTAGTAGAACAAACCTTCAAAGATATGCATTCTTCCTCGTATGATTTCCAGATGGAGTTTACAGGAATAGCTTCGCACACGCAGCTGCCGCCGTCTCCGGAACTGAGAAGCGGCTCGTCGGATGGCTACCTTGGTAGCGACAGCTTTTCCCTGGATCCCGATCCATCGACCGGGACAGAAAGAAATCCGAGGTCCAGGCTTGTTTCGATCGCTCGATACAGTTCCTTCCAGCCTCAAGCTCTGGCATGCTCGCCTCCTCTTCCGGTAATGTACTCCGAGAGTCAAAGCTCTTCCGGGAAACGTGGCGTTTCCTCTGCCTCGGCTACATTACTACGACGGACTCCAACAGAATTGACCGGAACTACGTCGCTAGGCGCGCTTGCTGGGCTACATGGAGTCGCTGTATTCCGCGTATCAAAGCCCCATGAACCGCTACTCGTGCTTAAACATGCTACCGGATTCAATAGCACAAATCGGACTCTCGGCAACGGCGTTCGCTCGCTTTCGTTTCAACCAGATTCATCGCAATCATTTTACTTAGCGGCTGCGCGAGGTTCGGGTGTACTTGTGTGGGATGTGAGCGGTCACAGTTTAAGCCCTTTGTGGGGTCGACTTGAGATCGACGATGGTACCACAGGAGCTGCTCGGCCACCGATTACAAGTATATGCTGGCAACCCGTGACGAACAATGCCCCATATTTAGCTGCTTCGACAGCGAAGAGCGCTTGTATATGGGATTTGCGAGAGTCTGCAGTGGCTTCGACACACTTTAAACCCAGTTTACGATTTGGGATATCTCGGAAGAATCTAGTTACTGCGGCTCCGTATGTTCAGCTCGCTTGCTCAGGGCAGAACGAATGCGCCATCTTGGATGCTGCCGGGATGCTGCGGATCTTCGATATGCGCCTAACTGACCGTAGTCGCCTGTCGATGGGCGATTTGAGCAGCTTTGCAGCATTCAGTCATGCCGGAGTGGGCGTAGCACATATGGGGAAAAGTCTTAGTAGCGAGAATGCGAGATGGGTAGCATGGGGACTCGACGCACCATCAGGCAGCGACGCTACAGTAAAGGTCTGGTCAGAGACAACCGGGAACTCCCAGGATGTATCTGAAGTCGAAGGCAACGCGTCGGAAAATTTATGGCTTACGGATACACCATCAGGACAAGACACGCCAATGGAGCTGGGGAAAATTTCGGACTATCATCTCTCGGCACAATGTACACTGCCAAACCTGGCATGCGCACGGGTTTGTCCAATACCGACAGAAGATAGTATACTCACGGTGAGCCTTACGAATAATGAAGGATTACGTTCGTGGAAGGCTGATCTCTGGAAGCTTACGAATGATACAGGAACCCAAAGTATGAAACGCATCGTGAGTTTTACTGCAGGGGAAGGGTCGGACTATGGTATTATGTCGACGGTAGAAAATGCCGATACACTTGGGAATGTTTGCGCCTCGGAGCTGGCCATAGTCAATCCTCTTTCATCTATAGGAGGCACCGCTGCTTCACTACCTGCGCACAGTACATTGATCCTTTGTAGCTTGACTGAGAATGGATATGTTACCACGCATGTAAGTTGTTGTTCTCGAAAGCCTATTTTATACGACAAAAAAGGTATCTCCTCACCGTGTGCTTTTGGGATGTAAAGTCTATACCTGAGGCTATACCAGCGCAGTCAAAGTTGACCGAAGAATTACGAATTGGCAATCCTCGCAGTTCGTTATTCCCCTCTCACTCACACATACGAGTATTTCCAGGTGAGCAGGAAATGATGGTAACAGACGCGGCGAAAGCTTGGACCGATCCGATTGAGCGCTTGGTGCGGTTACCAAGCGACTATCTACCAGCTCAAAAAAACGATGTTCAATCTATTCAAACTTCAGGAAGCGGTCTTTTGGGCATTGACATGGAAACGCCTTTTTTGTTTCATACGACAAATGCCTCAGTTTCAGGAGTTCCAAACAAGTCGTTGCCGGCGAACGCAAAGTCTTCCCATATTATCTCAGGCCCGCAAACTCAGGAGGACGGTACTCCGGTTGTGACAAGAGATATAGACGCCGATCGAGTTCCTTGTCCTCGTTTGTGCGGTGCAACTTTTGGACAAGGAATAGGCGGTTTGTCGCTCTATCGCAACGGTGACGTGAAACAGATGTGGACATGGTACGATCAAAAATCCGAGGTTCGTATTCGTTCTATTCCAAAGCTGGTCAACAGCCAATCTCCAACCTCTCGCAACCACCTTTCGGTGAAACACTTTAAGGAGGAGAAGCCACAGCGAGAGTTCCCTAGGACTGTTCGAGACCTTGTAGAAATGACTACAGCTGCTAAAGAAGCACAATGGGGTGAACACAGCGAATCGGATATTTCGTCTACTAGCTTTCGAGTTCACGGTGAGAGCTTCTTTGAAGAAGACTCAAATGGTTCCTCCGATAGCAATGATGTACTTAAATTGGACGCCAGTGGCGAAGCCGAAGAGAAGGCACTGACGAATCTGTATGACGCGCATTTCTCCGAATCTCGACAGCTTACGCCAGCAGCGGACGACAACAATAAAAAGAGTAGTTTCGAAGGGCACCAGTCACAAAGAAAAGCTGTACTCATCGATCTGGGCTTTGGAGCATCCTCTGAAATGCTCTCCCCTTTGGTGCACGTCACATTTTCTTACGATAGAATTTCTCTCAACCAGCAAAGCGCCTATCTAGCAAGAAACTGGCTGCTCGGTGAATGGAAGCCTCAGCAGCCGCTTAGTTTTTTGCTATCCAAGCCAACAGCGACTGCTTCAGACGAGGGCAATACAGATCCATTGTTGGCTCTACAGGGAAATGAGAGCCCCCTTCACCTGGACTCTCTTGCTTTCCAGGATTTTGGTGAGTTTGTTGACTCTTTCTGGCCGGCAAGGTATCAAATTATTGACTCTTCGCTTTTCTTCAGGACGAGGCGATCAAGTCACGTCGGCTTCTGATTTGCCACACTCTATTCGTCAAAAATCATTGGAGATGTCGTCCCAGCCGCGGTCGAGAATTCATCAGAGCGAGGAAGAACGAGGTGTTCGTGGCGGCGAATACAGTGTCAGACCCGGTATGCAAGAGTCTATGGTTTTTCTGAAAAAGCTTTTTTCTCATCAACAAGATGGTATGAAGTCTTTTCCGAGCTTGATGTCGCCTCCAGACGGTCCTCTACGTACGTACATAAAAGAAAACGATTTTGTATTGATCAAAACGCTTCAAGAGAGTGTCTCTTAACCACGTCTTCCAAAGTTCCCAAAAGGCGATCTCTGGCAAGCACCCGCAATCATGAGAAAATGGAGGGACATCCTGAATCAGAGGGACAAGGACGGAGTAAACTTGGTGTTTATTCTATCAATGTCGCCAACGCTGGGCTAGATCTTGGCGAAGATCATGGATTGATGAGCATCAGAACCATTTGTGATCATAATGCTAAAGTCTCGAGAAAAGCTGACGAATTTGAAAAGGCAGAAGTATGGGACCTTTTGTGTCAAGTGGTCGAAGGTAGGATGATGGACAAAGGAAGCACATTCGATGGCTGGGGCGGACCAGGTGGCGGGGCTTTAGGGGTCAATCTGGTTCAGAATATTTTCCAGTATTACGAGTCACTTGGAGATGTACAAATGCTCTCGACACTGGTGTGCGTACTGCGCGGCGGATACTCCTCGCAGAATATTTTGCGTCCCCGATGGTATTTGCTTCCTCGCGACCAAGAAGTGAAATACGATACCTATATTCACCGATATGGTAGCCTTCTATACTGTTGGGGACTCCTTTCTATTCGTGCTGAGTTAAGGAAGCATATGTCTGGAGCATTACCGTTTGATGTCTTTTCGGTAGGAGGAACAAATAGTGATAACCAGTCGACAGGGATTGCACTAGCTTTCATTTGCCCTCAATGCGGAGGTGAGTCTGAAGTGGGCTACAACTATTGTCGTGTCTGCGAAGACTATGCATTTCGCTGTATTATCTGCGACAACGCCGTCAGAGGATTATTTGCTGTTTGCGACAGGTATGTCCCCTAGACTCTTGAAGGACGGCAAGTAATGCTTTTGCAGGTCTTACATATTTTTCTTCGCATAGCTGTGGGCATGGCGGACATGTTGGACATATACAATCTTGGTTTGAAAGAAATTCTCAATGCCCTTCGGGATGCGGCTGTAAATGCATTTTTGGACAAAAAGCACTAGCTTTGAACAACCCTAAAGTTATTGCAGCACAACACCGCCCCATGACAACTAGAGCAGACACGGTGAGATCCCTTGGCTCATTGTGAAGCAATGACTGCTGCGAAAGTCTGGTACATGTTATACTTTCATAGCACTGCTTGAATAATCTGTTCACGGTTGAATGATGGGAAGAGCATATTCCGGTTCAGATCCTTCTCTACCAGAGTTAGGTAGCAACATTTCATGCTTTTACCTTGTGAAACAATGCGAATGAGCTGCCCTGCCGCATAGTCATCCTCAACCTAGTCTGACTGGCTAAATCAAGATACATGTATAGATAGTCGCCTCTGTTAGAACTAGTCAGGAAGAAGTCTATATCCAAAATTTCCTAGCCATGAATCCCACATGAGAAGCACAGTTCGGTGTGCGGCTGATAGAGAGCAAAATAACCTGGGTTTATAGTCGAGATAAGACCCTATCGGATCTTTTTGCAGGGAGATGTAGAGTACAATGGAATGAAATGCACAGTCTTTGAACGAAACAAGTGAAGGAATAATTACAGTACTGGAAAGAAGGGTGGCAAAGTTGTGTTTTGTTAGCGTGTATTATAGGTCCCAGTAGTAAGGAAGGGGCCGGTAGAGCTTATTCTTACATCTAACAGTAAAATCATGGTAGAATTTTCCGAACATAGTGCAGCAGATTGTTAGAGAAATTTCTCTAGACCTTAACCTTTTCGTAGTCTTTTTTGCAAGTTTGTTTCGCCATTTACAGTTAGGTTACGCGCAGAACTGCAAATGCCGGACGTTGTTCGGAGATGGAATTTTGGTCGTTGGGCTATAGCGAGTTATTTGTGTGGTATTTACCTCACATGATAGTTGACGCATCTTCCAAAACGAGCGAGCTTCTCAAAGGTTTACTGGGCAACGATGACAAAAGCAAATGAAAGCATCAGATCCAACGACGAAAAAGCAAGCGATTTGGCTTGCGAAATGGCCCGCCTGAAAGAGGAATCGAACGCCATGATGCGTTTGCTGTCAAAGCTAGAGCAGGAAAGATATGGACTGGAATTGCAGAACGAGATACTTGCCCGTGAAGCTCTCATGTGCGGCTTCGATCCCGAAGTGATCGAGCCCCCGATGCCCAAACGACGACAAAAGGCAGGCGAAAAAAAAGTGGAGTCGTGTACAACTTGATCGGAGAATCGATGGCCAAGGAATGTTCTGCCACGATTGCTGCTTATGAGACTGTAAGTTTGTTCTAGAATGTGCATAGATGTCAAGTGAAAGGGATAAGCACCTGGCTTCGACGTTCTGTGTCTAAATTCGCTCAACAAGAGATTACTTGGTCTCTCTCCTACCAGCCGCTTCTAGACATTGACTAGGACAAAGCTGATAGATACCATTTCTCTCTGGTCTAGAATTATGGTTTGACCACTGGGAGTCCATCCGTTTCCCAATTCTTCTTCAGAAGGGTCCAACCATCATTTCAGCTGATCCGCTTAAATATGGTACTTGATCTGGTTTTTTGCCCCGCAGATTACAGTAGACGCTGTAGACGACCACACTCATGTATACATACCAAACGAAATTGGCGCATGGTTCCACCAGCGCACGTGGGAGCGGATCTTCTTGGAAGCCACTTGCAATCAGTTCAGGGAAAATGAGGGCCACATCGAGTAAGGCTGCTTGTTGTGCATTGAAACGCACGTTTCGACTCATATCCGTATTAAACCTTGTACCCAGCGTCAATAATATGAACAGTCCCACTCCCAAAAAAGGAATTCCATGGTAAATGTTGACAAGTGGTCCTATGAACAGGTCGTTCAGAAAGCCCAGTGGAGGGATGCGCTCGTAAATGTACTTGCCAAACTGGTCGCCGTCCAAAAGAGGCAAAAAATACGGAACGCACGCTTTAAATCGGTCGTTTCCTTGTAATCCCTCATCCTGGCTCCACATGCCGTACAGCGTGCCCACCGGCTTTTGTAGATTTGTCGACCGTGAAATTTGCGACGCGAATGCCGACGACGAACGAAGGCGAGCCGACCTTGTCGGAGTTTTTTGTTGAAGGTCTCTCACAAACGCATACGAGCCTTTAAAAACCGATACAGCTATTGCTATCGACATAAGGCTTCGTTTCATTGTTGGCAATGTTCCCATGGTCAGCACTTTCCATGGAATATTGACGCTGGGAAAATTCGACGAAGCACTGCTACCCAAGTGTCGTTCTGTTAACAGTAAAAGGTCGCCAAAGATTTGTCAGTCAGAGCCATGAACACGACGTCAGCAACCACCTCTTTTTATCTTAGGTGATGGACGGACGGATGGACGCCGTATCGGTACTGTATGGAATAACACTGATTTTACATTAGATTACACTTCTTGACAGTGAGCGTACATTAACAGTAGAAAGGAAAAAACAGCGTTCGACCTCCGGGATACCTTTACCACGTAGAAGCAAACATCTGCCTTAGGTTACATTGATCATTCGCATAAAAACCTATTCGTCGTACTACAAACGCGATGAATTGATGCTCACCCACCGTCTTCTTGCAGACCAGGTTGTTGACATAGAAAAAGCTGACTTTCTGATCGTCGAAATACTATGGTCGAGAAGTCTGCCGGCTCCTCGTACCTGCAAGCCGAGCTGGAGTCGGCCGAGCGTGCTTTACAAGTGGTCACTCGTAAAATTGACAACCTAAATGATATCGACCCCGACTCGGAACAACTCTTGGTGAAGGAAGGAGGCGAAAAATCAATTTTGAAACGACTCCGAATGGCCGAAACCGAGGCCGAGGAGATTTCCTTTGTGCGTGAGCTCTCAGCTTGGGCAAGTTCTTCGCCGTGCGAAGATGGCAGCAATAATTTTGTTCTGGACGGACAAAAATGCTTTAGGCTAGGGCAAGTGCTTGTCCGGCAGGGAGAGCCGACCAAAAAACTTGCTCTCTACAATATAATTTATAAGGAGGAGTACCTGCCCTGGTATGGATACGTACAAGGAAAGCTCACGGTTTCCCTCAGGAGATCTCTATCGAAAGCCAAATATCCTTCAAAGGAAGGCTGCCAAAAATTGCTCAAGGAACGCAAGCAATTCCAATCCGAAGCTAGTCTCTTCACTTCAATCGCAGGGATATGCGAGTGTTTACAACGCATTGAGAGCGCACATCAGCAAGTGCTTTATGCTGTGAACGGATACTCTAGTTCTGTATCAGCGCTCGATCCAGTGTTGATGGAGATTTGTGGACCAATTCTGGAACGAATTCGCTTTCACTTTTTGGAAGCGTCCGATGACCGCCCGACTTCCATGCGCATAGATCGTCTCCCAGAATGGCTGATTTTGTATGTGCGCGACAATGTACTTGAAGGGGGACCATGGGAGCTGCTCCATCGAGGTTTAGCGCCTTTCCTAGCCTCTTCGTGGATGGTGAACTTTCTCAATGAGCTTGTCCGGATAGTGCAATGGGTGCTCGGCGAACGCGGATTTTTCCGACATGAACACGTGGCGGGTCCTGCTTCAAAGCCTAGCACACTCTGTGATGCCATTGAGCATTTGATTCGCTTTGACGCGGACCTTCAGGAATTGGTACCACAGGGGCTATCGACCCGTCTACTAAGTCTAATTGACATATTTGTAGCCGGTGATGAAGAGTTGCTTTCGTGGTGGCTGGAGCGTGAACGAGAGCGCGTCTTTACGATATTGACGCAACAGACTACCATACGTGCTAACAAACTCGTTGCCCCACAAGCTGAGAGCTTTGCCGCGCTGATACGTTCGGTGCGAATCAAGGCCGCGGTTTTTTCTTTTTCTGGGCCATACTTAAATCGGATAGCGACACCTTTGTGTATGTACTTTCTCGATACCGTGCAAGAAATCGCGTCAGATTTACAAAGTCTGCTAGTTCAGCGGACGCTGCCGAGCGATAAGGACTTGGAGACTAACATTTTGGAATGGATCGAGCTGATAAATGGCACCCACCTAGTAACAAGCGTTTTATCGCTTCCGATTGAAAGCCATGGTGATATCACACTGAATGGCGACGAGGATCTTCGTCGTTTCGGGATCTCGGTCGAGAATCTAGAGAATGCTTTAATCGGAGAATTCAGGAAAGCTTTTGTAGAATCTTTACTGATGGAGCGAGCCAAGCTTGCTAGCTACCTGATGCGATGCCCGCATTTCTTGGCACTTAAAGGTGTCGAAATGGTTGATGCTAGTGAAGTGTCAGTTGATTTGGGAGAGACTCAAAGGTTGCTGAGCGTCCTTTTACGTGTTTGTGACCTGGTATACACTGGTCGAATTAGCAACAGCACAAAGGACATCGAAATGTTTGCACCGGAGGTTCTGCGCGATAGTGTTCTTGCTTCGGTTGCGGATAAGTTTCTTATGGTGGCTTTGGATGTAGATGGAATGACGCCCGACCTAATGCGACCAGGAGCTTTGACTCTTTCTCGAGATATTCTTGATATTTTTGGGACCTCTGCTCTTCCTAGCGCCGCATTGCGTCTCCTTGATGTCGTTAAGTTTATGTGTCTGGAGGCTCGTCACCTTGGACAGGTTGGGGATGCCTTGTGTGGCCTAGCAGAAGAATCGCCTCCTTTGACAATCGCGACATTTACTGCAGACGAACGCCTATACGAAGAAGCGCTGAGTATGCTTCGTGCAAAAGGCTTTACTTGGATCGAACTCGAAGACACGCTATCAATATTAAATCGCAGAAGAGATCTCAGAGTTCATTGAAATCCTTTAATACAGTTCTTGGGTTCGTTGGTGGTTTGTGGATTTTGATCTAGTCTGAGAGTGGTTTAAATATAATAAAGTTAGTGTATGTGAAGAGGCATACCTTCTTACAGTATGTTTACTTTTTCTTTTTCCCTTTCTTTTTCTTCTTTGAAATGCTGCTCTGTATATTGGTCGCGGCCTCATTAGCCTCCGCTTTCGTATCAAGCTTCTCGACAAGGGTAGCAAAGTCGTCGACGAGCTTTGTGCAAACCTTCGCGATTCCATGACTCTCACTGTCATCTCTTAGTCGACGCAAAAGCTCGCGCAGCTCCATCGTGTCTTTTTTTCCAATGTTATCAGACGAGTCTACCCTTGCTGAACAATAAGCAAGGACCTTCTCAGTGCTTTTCAAAACTTCTCTGATTCGCTTCGATTTTTTCATCTCCTCATCTTGTAAAGCGGCACACACAGCAACAAAGAAGCTGCCAGAGGCTAGGTCTAGCCCATTCAGTGCTGCCACTTCGTTGGAAGACAATCCAGGATTGATGTTGAGGTTGTAGAGAAGGGCCATGAGCCTGAATCCTTCCGACTTAAGATATGCCGATCGGGCGAATAGTGACGCTCTACAAACGGGCTCGACCAAGCATAACTGCGCAATCACTGGGTTGGTTTGGATTAATTGCTCGAAGAAAGACGATTCTAGTCGTGTAGACTTTTTTGATGACCATTCATCCACTGCAGTACTGAAAATCCCCGCAAGAGTAAGCTTATCTTCAGACGTTTTGAGAGCCTTCAAAACAAACATCAAACCGCCGCTGCAACATGATTTGTGCTCCTTGGTCGAATTACTTTTTATCTCTGACAGCAGCCAAGTCGCAATGGAAGTTGCCAGCTCCAATTGATCACAGTCCTCTGACCATTCTATTGTCGAAGTTCTGACCTTATAAATTTTCATTTTCAAGAGTGATGTGATCTTGTCCATGAACGAGCGCTTTTCTCCCGTCCGCGCCAGGGACCCTTTGTCGGTTGACTTCAATATGTCTTTCTCCAAAGCCTTTCTGTATTGTATCAACGGTACAATAGTATTCAACAAACCGTTCGTCCGTAACAAGCTACCCCAACCTTCAGGTTTACCAAGAACGGCCGTCTCGAGCAGAAGAACGCATCGCTGGTACTGAGCAATCGCGAGTCGTTCTCTGGCCTGCTGACCTGTCTTACGAGCGTCTTGGCGCAGCAGAATGAGTTTTGCAAGTGCAGCGTCAGCCCCTTCGTGGTGCTCTAGCTCCACATCTGTATCATTCTCCTCCTCAAGCAGGGATTGTAAGTTCGAAGAGTCGAGTTCCACCTCTTCTTCTTCATTACTTATTTCTTCCAACCTGACTGAATCTCCAACGTTTTCTGCGTCTGGGGCGTGAGTTTCTTTTTTTGACATAGTGCTGATATCATCACCGGAGCTCTCAGAATCGCTATCGTCGTCTTCCTCCTCCTCGTCTAAATTCATATCTTCCCCTATACTATCGCTGGTCACACCTATGCCTCCAAGAAGGATGGCCATGACTTGGGAATCGAGAACATTGTTCTTTGACAAAGCCGAGTGCACTAGACCTCCAGTCCAACACAGTTTCACTACTTCACGGATCATCTTTGGCGAAGCACCCTTACTGTTACTTCCAAAGCTTAAAGGGGAAGAAAGCAAATTGGCGCACAACTCTGCCAGGCTCCGAAGCGGGTAATCGCCTTCCTTGCAGCCTGATTCGAACAACGTAGCTACGTGAGAAACATCTGCAATGGCTTCGACAAGTTCTTCGTGATCATTGCCATCATCAGCATCAAGATCATCGTCAGCTAGAACATCTGCTGGCCGACCTGAAGTGTACAGATGGAGATACAGCGTTGATGCAAGAATTGCAAAAGCCGTTACACACTTTGAAGGTTTTTCCGATTTTGCGGGAATGTTGTAAGCTTTCCGGCGTAAATTGAGTACAATATCATTTGGGCTATCATTCGTTTCCATCCCTTCTTCCTTGTTTGCAAGGCCAAAGGTGTGCACTCCCATAGATACCAGAGTATGTATTCCATCAATTGTGTCCGATAATTGATCCAACACATTTTTCTCTTTCAGACTGTCTGACGAGCGAAGAGTTGTCGCGACAATATCGGCCAATAGAGAGTAATAACGCGCGGAGAGAATAATTCTCACATCGTACGGGATGAAATCGTTAAGGCCGATTCTCTCATTTTTCAATAGTGAGGCAGCTGCGATGACAGGATGTTTCACCGATTCATCAAGATTTGGTGATCGTTTTTTCCCCTTTTTTTTAGTCGTCAGTCGATTCTTTGAGAATTCGACGGTCGATGATTTGCAATCAAAAAAGGCAGCGGCCGACAGAAACGAAATAATGCGACGAACTTCAGGGCGGGCAGTCGTTTCGGTTGCAATTTCGCTTCGAAGGAAAACTTTCGCAACCCCGAACAACCAGTCTACAAATCCAATAGCATCGTACGTTGACACGCCGAGCTTTGCGTCTGTTGCGGCACGGGCAATTTTGATCTCCAAATAGGAGACGAACTCATTTAACAAAGCCCTTCGCCCTGCATCTAGCGTTGTGTATGATAAAATGCCTAAGAGGTCGGCGATAAACGTCGTCTTCGTTCGAGTGTCGAAGCGAGGTTCGCAGTCCAGGAATGCTCTGACCACCACCAAGCGCCTGGTTACCATGTCGCTTCTGAAATCGTCAGAGAAAGAAGCTAAAATAGAATCCAGGACTTGCAGAGACAGCGGTTTTAGCATGTGCTCGCTCTGTTTTTTGCTGCCACCCACAGTTCCAGCGCATATAACATCTACGAAGAGTCGCTGCACCAAGACCGTAGTGAGAACGATATCCTCGAGCAATTGCACTTCCATGTTCAGCACTGTCCGTCCAGAAACTGACGATACAAACTCAGCACCTGCTAGATTGCGTACAATACACAACGCCAACGCACGCCTCTCGTGAGTCGTTTTGCCGTTTTCAAATCCTGCATCATTCTCAAGTCCAAGCAACTTTTCGATCACAACATATCGAAAAAGGCCCTCAAGGATATCGTGCAGACTATCGTCACCTACCGGCACACTTTGGCGCGGTATCCTGAGGTCCACCATCTGTGTCCCTTGGTCTGGAGCTGATTCAGTCAAAAGAATCCAAATTGTATCCCAGACTAAATGCATTCGGGGCTGTGTGACCGAGCTTACTTCGCTAAGAGCACCTGCAAGGAGTGGAATGGTATCCTTCGTCAATATCGGTTGGTCGAGCGGGCTTGGGAGCGCGTCCCCGTGTAAGTGAACGTTCGCTTGTATGTGAGCGACGATTGCCACCTGCTCCGCCGAGTATTTTGCGTACAACGGTTTTTCGTCATCATCGTCGTCATCAAAGTGGACATCGCCTTTGGTCAAGAGCTCCAGAGTGGACAAGGTTTTCACCAAATGATCAATAATCTTGACCGCTTTGTTGTCCTTTGGACAAACAGCGTAGTAGGAGTTCAACATTGTTCCAATGGCGTGTGCAGCTGGCTCACGCATCCAATTTTTATACTCGTAGAGATTGGCTAGATCAGTCAAAAAGCCAGTAGCAACAACCAAAATATCATTCAAATCTGCCTTGTTTTCTTTGGAAGGGCAGAGCACACCACTGCGGAAAATCGCCATTATTCCAAACAACCTTCCAAACTGATAATCTCTTTCCTCAGAACCTTTGCGCCGTCCGGGTGTTTCATTGGGATTGGTTGCCGCCAACAGACGATTCCGAAGATACAGCAGGCTTGAGACAGACTTCTCTCCTTCTTTCAAGGTCTCTAATTGGACGGCATCCAGCTTATCCTCTATTGTCGCAATCATCACAAACTTTGCTAGAGCTGCTGCGTTTCCTTGACGAGCCGCCGCTCGACCGGAGCACAACCCATTTAAAAGGCGTCGAAACGCGTACGCGGCGTCTTTTGCGTTGGCATCGGGGCCCACCAAGGCATGATGGAGAATGACCTGAGCCGCCTGAGCGCGTTCCTTTCCACTGACGGATGAAAGCCCATAAAAGGCATCGAGAAATGGGTTCGCTGCGACTGGTTGGCGCTGGATCTGCGAATCTCCTTCGGCGTCGTCCTCGTCACTTTCGCTATGCGTGTCTTGGTCAGTTTCATCCGGTTCCACCTTTTCCTCCGTGTCCACGTCCATTTCAGCGGACTCGTGCTCATCGTCTTCCTCGACCTGTCGATGATGGCGCTTCATGATATCCTTTCACTGGATCGCGTAGAGGTACTTCCAGCGTGCAATGGACAAGACTTGCCAACAACTACCCAAACGTATGCGAGAAGAAATGAATTTTTGTTCGGAGCCTGCGGCAAAAAGTGATGGTGGTGGACCGGATTGTCCGTTCCGATGGGATGTTACGGACAATGAACAGACGGAAGCAGCTTTTTCTTGGTGAATTGGTTCGTTCGCCTCCCGTTTTTCGTTTTGGTCGTTTTCTGCAAAAAGCAAGGAGGTCTGTACTACTCACGACAGACTTACTGTTAGGAAGGAACTCGGCATCCGTTCAAACCACCAACAGTTACAGTCTGTTGCAGTTAGTTATACAGACGCGTAGTCGCCTCTCGGATAGTGGGCATCCATCGAGGTTGACATGCGACTACAGTGTCGGACAGTGAGCACTTTGAACACGCTTACTGTTAACTCCTTTCGAAAATTTGTGAAGCCCTATCTCTAGACTGCCTGACTTGATCAAAAACGAGCAACTGCAAGAATGGCGGACTTATGGGATGATGCAAACGGCGGCGACCATCAGCAACAGGAAGTGGACGACCTGCTGCCCGAAGAAGACGAAGACGACGTTTTGGATATGGGCGACGATGTAAACAATCAACAAGAAGATTCATTGCTAATGCGCTTCTGTCCTCACGATTCTTCAATGCTGTATCCTCAAGTACGTGTGCGGTAGGGTGAGGTTGCTCCGTACCAGTGGTGTCACGAAAGCTACGCATCGCACTTTTTACTGGCTCTGACCCATTGGTGTGCACTCTCCTTGACACTTACATATACAGGAAGACAAACGCAATAAAATACTGCAGTATGCGTGCCGCTTGTGTCGCTACGTGGAGTCGGCACCGGATCAACCTTTGATTTATCGCAACGAACGCAAAAAGGAAGTGGGAAATATTTTGCATACCGTCCCGTCGTCAATTTCGGATGATCCGACCCTGGCTCGATCGCAGAAAGCCAATTGTGCCAACTGTGGACGTCATGAAGCGGTCTTCTTTCAATCCGACGTTGCACAATCAGACTCACTGGCATTAATCTTTGTCTGTTGCAATTGTGGGCACAAGTGGGTGAATTGATTTCCAGTAGTTTGTGCACCATTGACCCGCGATGGAGACGAACACGCTCATTATTCGTGACGCCGCGTGACGTACACGCATTCGACTTACATTAGATCATAACAAACAGGGATTCGAAGGGCGAAACACAAAATATTTGTCTCTACTTCTGTATGATGTGCCATCCAACCATTTCCGTCTATTCATGAGTCGCTATCTCTTCGTCACTGCCTTGATTGTATCCTTCGTGTCTTTGTTCCGTGGTTGCAAGCTATGATACAGGCGAAGACTGCGGAGGATAGTACATAGTAAATAGACAGCTTGCTATTCTTCATTGCAACGATTCCACCGTCTGTCCTGTCTGCGGACAAGTTTGCGCTATTCACAGTCAGTGCGATTTCTGATGTTAGCTCGGATTCGTTATAGATATCCATCCTCCAGGCTTTCTGTATCATCCGAAACGGAAAACAAGGTAGAGCAAAGAACGAACGTATCATGGCGGACACCAGCAATAGCAGGCGGTTTACGCTACCCAGAGTTGCGCGAGATCCACGGTTCCGGGCTGGCCGCAAGCTGGTACAATCGGGCCAGGCGGAACAAGCCGTTGCCTTGTTTGCTTCCCTTTTGGAAGAATGCCGGACTACCTACGGGGAAGCGCATATCGAGGCGGCTCCGGCTTATTACGAATACGGCAACGCAATTTTTCGGGCTTTCCCTCCTCCTGGGGAAGAAGTGGAAGAAAGCGACCGTGGGGAGTCTTCCGTAAGCAAAAGTCCTCACGTCCGGGATGCCGCTGCCGCCGCCGCGGAACGCCGTGCGCAGGATACGAGTAACATGACAACGGACTCGGCGGATGCAATCAACAACCACCACATCGAGGAAGTCAAACCAGAAAATCTCATCACCGGAGTAGACCAAGTCGAGACCGAGACTGGTGTAGGCACTATCGACGAGAGTACCGACGAGAACGACACCGCAGACGACGACGATCGAAGGTTGGCACTGGAAATGATGGAAACGTGTTGGTCTATCCTGGACGAATATCTTGCCTCGGTTGACAGTGAGAGTAGCGCAGAAGTCTCGTACTGTTCCTGGGCTACCGATCAGGTTCCTCGTGTGCTGACCGGGATTGGCGACGTCTTCTCGTCACTGCAGCGCCATGCCGATGCAGCTGATACGTACTGCCGGGCCCTCGGTCATCGACAAACTGCGCTGGAAGCCTTTTCCGAGAAGGAACTTTCCATTGAGTTTCTGCAGTCTCGCCGTCGAGTGGTGGAAGCCAATGTTTTGATTGCCGAAGAGTTGTTGGCGTGCCCTGTCGGCGAGGATGTGGTAACATCGGAAAGCAAAGACACGCTGGTGCAAGCGGCCGAACGAGTTGATTTTGCCCGGGGTTACTACGACCGGGCTCGCGATCAGCTACAAGAAACCGTCTTATTGATGGGCCAGATGGCAGCCAAAGGAGCGGACATACAACAGGAAAAAGAAGACATTTGTTTTGCTTCTACCATGGTGATGGGCGTGGGCATGATGTTGGCCGAGCTCGATGAGCAGGCCGCCGAAAAAAACACGGAACCCGTCAAAAAGAAAGGTAGGCATAAGTAACACCGGCTTAATGCCGCTATTGAGAGAGTTATTATAGAACGTATAAAAACACTTTTCTACTCGAGACTATTCGTACAGCTCTCCCACTATAACCACAACGGATTCGTATGCCTTCTGATTGGGGTATAATATTTCATCAGTCGTCACCTTGATTGGGGAGAGTTTTCCGATTGTGAGTTGCGTGCCAGTCGAGCCAACGCTGCTTGCCTGGCCTTTTCCCTACGATCCGTCAGATCATCTTCTTTTTTGGTCGCCGTCGGCGACTTCCACCGGCCCAGAATACTGGTGGATGCGGTAGTGGTCGTAGTCGTGGCGGACCCTAGCCGCGCTCCCGTTCCGGAAAAGGCCTGCGGTGCGGGTGCCACGGAGCGATTCCCGGCGCGCACGAGAAAGCCACTGTTAGGATTCGCGTCGTTGGGATCACCAACTGGTGCGTGTTCGAGAAGCTGTCGTGGCAAAAGACAGCTGCAGCAAACGCCAATATCGGACAATCGATTGACGTGTCCCGGAATGGTGGTACGCACGAGTTTCCAACACAATGCGTTGGCAAAGTGGTTACAGTTCTTGCGGACGAGATTGTAGTCGTCCGGACCAAAGTCTACGCGGAGCTCGGTGAGAGCCTGTTGAAGCTTTCCGGGGCCTCCGTCAAAGGCTCCGACTTCGATCTGCTGGCGAAACTTGGCACCGGGGGCCACTTTGGGCGGACTATCAAAGACACCCGCCCCACTGGCGAAGGAATATTCCGTGCCCGAGACTTCCACTCCGGAATGGTGCAACCCCAAACCTATGGCGTAAAGATAGTCATTCGCTGGACTCAAGTCGTAAACGTTCAAGTAGACTTTGGTGCCGAGCGATGCGCGTCCTCCGTGGGAGCCGTTGCCGAAACTCATGACGTCTACTACCGTCGGTTGACCTTAAGGTTTTTGAAGCGAAATAAGATCCGAACACTGTTGCCGTGCACACCACAATGGATGTCGGTGTTCTTACGCAGTAACGGACTACAGAGAGCAATCGGCGTCGGTATTTAGGACAGACAAATAGTGCCGAACAGATTGATCGAAACTCTTGTAGACCTGCTCCAGTAAGTGATCAACTGTGCGAATTTGTGACTTGTATAGCGGGTAGAGATAACGAACGACCCCTTTGTTCTGAGAAGGGTTTCCGTTGTTGTGAGACACGGACAGACCAGACCGTTGGACTCGTTTCTTTCTCCGGGTCTTATTCGTCTGTACCCGGGCCGCTCGCACTGCGATCGCACACCATTGCTTCGTGTCGGTAGTCGTCGTCGACGCCGACAACACACAAACACATCTCCCACCCAACGAGGGAGCACACATTCGGTCATTTGCATCCTTTGGACACCATGGCGCTCTTACACCCACCGGAAAACCTCCTGCAAATTCTTCACAAATCCTTACCCGTGGAGGAAGATGTCGTTGCTCTCAGCGCTGACGATAACAGCGACGCGGAGAACGACGACGATACCGGTCGCGAAGAGATTCTGTCGTACGTGGCCTTTTTGGCCGCCGGATTGGCGGAAGCCAACGAATTCGACGCCGCCGTGTGGAAGGACGTGCTGGAACCGTACATGGAGCAAGCGGGTCACTCTAGTGCTGCCGTTTTGGAGAAATTCCGCCAAGCCGCCGAACACGAACTTACGGAACAGGACGACGCCGAGTCGTACGGCGGAGACGACGACGAGGTCGAAGAAGTCTGCAATCTCCGCTTCAATCTGGCGTACGGCGGAAAGATTCTTCTCCACAAGACCAAGCTGCGTCTACTTCGCGGTCGTTGTTACGCCCTGGTGGGGCAGAATGGAGTCGGGAAAACGACCCTCATGAACGCCATCAACACGGGCAAGATTGACGACTGGCCGCATCATTTGGTCACGGCCTACGTGGACTCGGGATCCAATGTCGATCCCGCCTTTGAAGCGCAAATCGTCCTGACTTACTTGATTGAATCGACAAAACGTTCCAAGGAAGATTGTGTCGCAAAACTCAAAGAATTGGACTTTACGGAAGAAATGCTGGAGGGGACCATTGGGGCCTTGTCGGGGGGCTGGCAAATGAAAATGCGCTTGGTACGGGCGGTTTTGATACAACCCGACATTTACCTACTCGATGAACCTACCAATCACTTGTCCGAGTCCGCGGTTAAATGGATTACGGATTACCTCTGCAATCTGGAACATCCAACGGTCCTCATTGTCTCGCACGACACGACGTTTTTGGAGAATGTTTGTACCGACGTCATTCACTACGAAGAACGTGCCGTGTGGGGACCCTACCGTCGGCTCGTACACTACAAGGGTAGAATGTCGGATTTCGTTAAACTGCAGCCACAAGCAAAGCATTACTTTGAGCTTGCCGCCACCGACAACCTCAAGTTCGAATTCCCCGACCCCGGTCGGTTGGAAGGAGTCAAAACGTCCACGCAAAAATTTCTCGAGATGGAACACGTGGATTTCCGTTACGCCACCGCCAACAAGAATACGCTCACGGACATTAACCTCAAAATGTCACTGTCATCTCGGGTCGTGGTTTTAGGAGCCAACGGTGCCGGAAAATCCACCCTCATTAAAATGATTGTTGGAGAGACGGTACCGACGAACCTGGGCGTCTGCAAGTTTTACGTTCACCAAAATTTACGTGTGGCCTACGTTGCACAGCACGCCTTTTATCACGTTGAACAGCACATGGAAGAAAGTCCCGTGGCATACATTCAGTGGCGTTTCCGGGACGGATACGACAAGGAAAAGATGGAAAGTGAGGCTTTTAAGATTCCGGAAGAGGAACAGAAGGCGATCGACGAGTTCAACCTAGAAGGTATTTGGAGTCGACGTCTCCGCGCTGGAGTTCTCGAGTACGAAGTCAAGAAGAAAAATATTCGTGAAAAAGACAATAAGTACTACTCTCGTGATGATCTCATGGCCATGGGCTTTGAGCACTTGATCAAGCAGACTGATGAGAAGATTGCATCGAAGGAAGCTGGACTCGATCTACGTCCGGTCACAACGTCAGAGATCCAGAAGCATCTGGACGGATTTGGTCTTCCTCAAGAGTTCGGAACGTATGGAAAGGTTCGTGGTCTGTCGGGAGGACAGAAAGTCAAGCTGGTCCTGGCGGCCGCCTTCTGGACCAACCCTCATCTGGTCGTCCTCGATGAACCCACCAATTTCTTGGATCGTGAAGCGCTTGGTGCGTTGTCGGCGGCGCTGAACGAATGGGGCGGAGCTGTGCTAATGATTTCACACAACAAGGAGTTTTACAGTTCCGTCTGCAGGGAAGAGTGGGACCTCGTCAAAGGCGAACTTTCCATCCGTGGTATCTCGTCCGAACGCGAAATGAAAGCCATTGCTCGCAAAAAGAAGTACGAGAAGGAACTCGCCGGTGACGAGGTCCTCGACAAGGCCGGCGGTAATGTAAATGCAAACGGCGACAAGTACAAGGACGCGACCGTAAATTTCTGGGGACAAACAGTTAGCAAGAAAGAAGCTCGTCAATTCGAAAAGTCCAAGAAGAAGGGCGATGTCGAAGCGATGCGCAAGATTCTTCAAGTTCCGAAAGGAAAGGTGATGCCCGGCCACGAAGAGTTGGGTGACGGCAATAGTTAAAAAAAGGCATCCGTTAAAAATGGTGGATAGTTTAAGTAGTTGTTCACGTAAGTATATCGTTACACAGAAGGCTACCCTTGTAGGCGGCCTTCAATCTCGATAGTAATCGAGTTGGAAACATTCTGATGATTCTCTTGCAAATCCAGGTCATGTTCTGTGGGGTTTTCACCTTCCATAAGTCGATCGGTGAGGGGTTGACTGCGACGAACCTGTGAAGGTCGCTGCACTGTAAAGTACGTCAAAGCACCAAAAACGAAGAGGATAATAACAATGGTAGCGGAAGTCATCGCTTTTAGCTGACCTTTGTAGTGCGAGCCATATTTTGTTACCGAGTCGTACACTGGAATGTTTTGAACCAGGGCGTAAGATACCGCTCCTCGTACTCCCGCTGCGAATAAAATCACCTGCGTCCGTGGGTCAAGGTAGGATTTCACCTCGTCCATGTAATAATTGGCACTGCTGTAGTTTCTGCGCACTAGGGTCCTCCACGCTCGTGTGAGAAAGCCCTCCAGATCCAGCCATACGCAGGCGTTTATGAGGGCCGCTAGAACTAGCACCATGACGAATCGACTCGAAATGCATCCAAACAATCCAGCTGAGGTCAATTTTAGGTCCCAATTTTTATCGTTGAAAAGAAATAGTCCAAGATACGCAAAGATGGCGGTCTCCATAATGGATGAAATGACTTCTGCCACAAACCCAACATGCTGACGTGAGTGGTCGGTAATGTGTCCCTTACCAGAGAACGCAAGATTGAAGGCTGCCTTTATCCGATCAAAATACGGCTCAACTGGATGAGAGCCAGCCCCCTCCATTCGTGAGTTCATGTATTCTCGCCACTCGGCACCTTCAGATTGAAATCCTCCAACAACGAAGTAATCCAACATAAAACCCATTACCATTATGCTGATAATCCCAGAAGCATCTAAACCATCCGCAATGTAGTAGGGAATCAGAGCCCAAGCGAAAAAAAGGGCGACTTCCGAAACTGCTGAATGCTTTCCATGAAGCAACCAAAAATATAAAGTACAAAACACACCACATCCAGCACCAATAAAAATAGACCCCGAAATTACGGTGAAAAAGTGGACCATCGTGTCTCGAACATTAGCCTGGTCCACAACATCAACATCTCCCATGTGTCGCACCAGGCTATCAAAAAGCACAATAGAAACTCCATCGTTCAGGAGTGATTCTCCAAAAATAAGAATGTAGAGGGTATCTCCTTGACTAACACCAACACCACTCAAAATACCCAAAACTGCTACCGGATCGATCGAAGACATAAGGGCACCAAACAATAATGAATCGAGAAAGGGAAGGGCGATACCACTTCCAATTCCTGACAAGTAGTATGTGACGAGTCCGATGGCGAGCGCGCTAAATCCAGTCCCGAAAATTGCAAACGTCAAAATTGGAAATAGGTCTCTACGAAAAGCGCGTTTATCGATTGAAAGAGCTGCCTCAAAGATGATTGGAGGAAGCATGACTTGCAGAAACAAATCATTGTTAAAGGTCAATTCATCCCGGACGGCTTCGTGGTCGAACAGCCTCAAAAATACTCCTACGACGGATCCCACGAAAATGCAGGCACCCGCATCCGGAATCCAGGGAAGGTTAGCAAACCGTAGCGCACTCTTAACGAGACCACACACCACCAATACAGACACAATCCCAAGTAACTTCCCCGATGCAAGCTGTGGGTCCTGGCAGTGTCTATTGTAGAAGTTGGATATACTCGTGCAGCATTCCCAGTTTTCGTAGAAGTCGTCAATGAGGACGTCATCGTCCGTGACATTGCCATCAGCTGCTTTGTGTTTGCGGGATAGATGTTGTAAGTTCTTATCGTCGGTGCAATCGGCGGCTTGCCACGCGTTGTACATTCCCTCACATTCGTCTTTGGCGTCAGTCGTTCCATTCAAGAAATTCATGAGATATTTGCGACAGGTGTCGTCCCGGGTGATATCATCGTCGACAGATTGTTCTCCAACAAGATCATTCTTATAATCGTCCAAGGGTATTGATGCCCAACTTTTGTCGTCGCGGTAGCGATGTGCAGAACCCTCGTGTATAAAAGACGTACGCTTGACGTTTGCGTTCCAGTTGACGACTAGAAAGAGAATTGCAAATGTGGAAAGGAGCGCCACGGCGGTTCCAAAGCCTTTAAGACAACGGGCGGCATTCATGGGCACTAACGTAAGCCGCGATGTCTCGAATAGGCTTTTTCTTGCACGACTTATTTGAAAGAAGAATATATAGATTACAGAGGATCAAGACAGAAATCTAAAGACTTGAATCGTTACGGATAATATCAGCGCCGGAAGTTTCTGCTCATTCGTAAATCTAAGACTTGGCCGTCCTTCTATTGGAGGGTGAATAAGGGCAAATTGTTGGAAGAGTAGTCCTTGTTGGGTCCCTACTCCATCGTCGACCCTTGGAGCTACGTCGAACCAAGATACCACGACTGAAAGTATTTGTGTCACCAGACTGTCCTATTTTAGACAGATCGATTCAGATTCAAGTCACATAGTAAATAGGATTGGACGCATCTTACCAGTCTAACTGTAAAATCTCTTTTGCCAAATAGTGAGTGCCCTCAATAATGCTCTTGATACACATTCACTGTCAAAGCAAACAGAATCACTTTATTAGACCCGGAAAGGAACAATCTCTGCATTTGATGGCAAAATTAGCGGCTAACGCTTTTAAGCTTTGCTGAGTTTTTATGGCATCTGCTTTTTGAAACTTCAAGTGAGCTATTTTCGACTATGCCGTAGCCTACAAAATTTAGTAGAAACTTATGATTGCGCCCAATGTTTTCTTGGCCCCTTTTCTTTGCTGGCAAAGGGACTTCATGGCATGCCTTTTAATGTCGCTTGGTGCTATGCAGGTCCTATTCACACTGTAAGTCGAAATGATACAAAATGGTGAAAAAGATTACCAATCCATCAATTTACATGTGGTGGATGCCTGGCCACCGACCGACAAGGAGAAACAATCATACTACAAGCATCATTTCCACCTCTGCCCAATATGGGGTGAGTTGCGTCCTATACTGGATTGTCAACCTCTTGACGGCCATCATTGTCCACTTTAAGTTGGAATCTTGCTCGTTTCTGTACCTCGTTCGGACTGTGGTTGGGTATTGGCTACTAACTGTAAGTGAGAAATCTCATTTGTTTCGTGTCTCGGTTAGAGCAAGTGAACGGAGCTGCTTTGTAAGGGGGCTCGGATCTATCCTGGACCAACCTTTTCGTATGCATGGAAAGGTGTTGACTTCCTCGATCGACCTGTAAATATCGAATGCAAAAAGTATCGGGTACGTTGTGAATTTGATAGGTTCGGATTTGCGAACCGATACAGGCGGGAGCTGTGGTTCGTCCCTTGTGCTTCTCAAGAAACCGATCTTGTGAATCAGAATCCAATGAAATTACCGGGTAACTGTGAATGTACGTCAGGCACGTAGAATGACATCAGCGTGGATCGGTATTTAATTTACATAAGTATTATGTCTCGAATAGTAGTAGAAAACAAGAGCTCACGTCGATTACGTACGCACCCACCAACTTGGAGGTCAGAATTGGCTTCGGCATTCTTGTGATTGGTGATTGAAAGAGATTGCGTTGACAACAAGGTGTCACAAAACTGAAGGCCAGAAACAGTTCGAGAAAGCGTTCCAAACATCGATCCGTGCGCGGGTGATGGTGATGTGTCTGTGCTACCAGTAAAATACTACTCACAGTCAGCCCTCCGATCCTTATTCAGATACCGATTGACGATCAACAATCAACAACGTAGGAAGTGAAGTGCTGCCGTCGCCATAAAAACCTTGGCCCGAACAAACGATAACAGACTCAGCATGTCAGTGTCATCCGCAACAACGTCGTCCAACGAAAGCCCCTTGTCCACCTTCTCTTTTCCTAGGACGGGCAAAAGGGGCGTTCCTCAACAATTCCCTCGTCGTTTGTACGAAATGCTCGATAGTGAGACCAAACTCATTCAGTCAACGCCAGATCACCCCAAGATTATCGCTTGGAGCGACTCGGGTACTGCCTTTCGTATTTTTGATGCCGTAGAGTTTGCCGCATCCGTCCTTCCGAAATACTTTCGCACGCGCAAGTTCAGTTCCTTCCAGCGCAATTTGAATCTGGTAAGTGATGGTTCCCGCAAGCGACTAAGTGTTACTTCAAAATCCACACCCCATCAGATATTTGCGGGAACTGTGGTATTTCTTTGCGGCCAAATTTACTGACCTCCTTTCCCATGTTAATCCTGTCTCTACAGTATGGCTTCACGAAAGTGCGAAGAGGCCCGGACGCGGATTTTTATGCTCACCCGTCTTTTCTCCAAGATACGCCCGACGGACTGCTTAATCTTCGCAAAATGTCACCGGCTAGTCGAAGGCGCCTCGTTAAAGAATCGAAGGCTTCGACGCCCACGGCTACCGATCGGAAAACTCGCTGGGAAGGGTCTCGCTCCGTGTCGCCCAGTCCACCAACGTCGGATAGCTCCGACTGGGGTTCTCCAATCCAATCATCCAAGCCAGCTGTTGATCTCTTAACGAGGAGTATGCCGCAATGGACAAATATACCAAGTCTCGCCCCCGAGAGCAGGAATATCAGCTTCAACGCGGTTCGCAAACCTATCCTACCTCCCATACGGAAAGTCTCTATGGGCGATCGAGGCCGTTTGGATCTCTTGGCCTTTGCGTTGGAAACGCAGGCGTTCGCCGAAGCCAACTAAACCAGAGCCGCTGTGCTCACGCAATGCAGCTGTGCTGGGGCAAGCGCAAATTCACACATCCTGGCAAGCTATTCATAATTGGCTTCAAGGGTAGAGGTCACCCAATTTGGCTTCCTTTATACAATACTTGTCACGCTACGCTTTGTCAGTCAAAGGGTACTAAATCTCCTTCTTGTTTTTCTCATTTACGGTGTACATAATATGATCAAATTTATACTTATGCAAAAGTCAATTTACTCTCCAAAACGTTAGTGTAATATTCTAGTTTAAAGCTTTAGGTTTCCAGTTAGCAAATTTCCAACTCTTCATCGGCCGAATCCCCGTCGACAATCCCATTCACCGTCAGTTGTCCAATCTGCGATAGTGTAGGTACTTTGGCACTCTTTTGAAAGACGGCCCGGGCTAACATTTCTTTCGTTACCTCTTGCCGACAGGTCGCACACGTTGCCGATCGTTTCAACCAATCTAACCAGCATCCACGACACGCCATGTGTCCGCATTCGGCAATGAAGGGATCACTCGAAATTTCGTTGCAGACCGGACATATCACTTTTGCTTTCGAACTCGACTGGACAGCGCGCGCACGATCTTCGGCCGAGCGGTGAACATATGGTTCCGATGACTCTACGGCTTGGAGATACGTCGACAAGTACCCTTTTTGCGCCTTTGTCGACGGCTGTGTGGAAGCTGTCGCTCCATTTCGGACTGTCAACTTCTTGGCCGTTTTGGCGACATTGCAGGCTGGTCGTGTCTTTGACAAGTACGGATTAACGTGCATGTGCTTCGTTGTATCGGGTTGTTTACGTTTCAACTGTCGGACTTCTGCCGCGTTGGAAGGTTCATCTGTCATCGAGGCACTTAACTTACCAAACGGACCATCAGACATTGTTGCTCCTGAACCTGAAAAAGGACGAAATCTTTGTCCATGCAACGCAATTTCACCTACATTTTTTCGCTCTGCTTCCTTCATTCGTTGCATCCTCTCAAACGCGCATATTTCGCGGTGTAAAGATTTTGTTGCTAATTCAAAGCGACGAGGCACAAGCCTAAGAAAGCCCTCTAGGCAAGCCTGTGACATGGCGATACACACAACTTCTCTGGCTTTGGGAAGAAATTGTCCCGGCGTAACATTGTGAGGTCTTTCACTGCACCAAAGCAGATGAAGCAGTGAAGTCATCGACGCCTGCAGACGGCAAAAGTCTATCTGAGAGAGAGACTGCTTGCAGATAGTACCAAGTGAGGAACCCAGAAACACGAGTTCCATAGCCAATGTCTCGACGTCGATCCTATATGCATTTGGTAAAAGTCTGAAAAATAGAGACAGCAGCGTAGGCTCTTGAACAAAGTGCGCTGCAACTTCAAAAGACTCACTAGCAACAATCAGTTTTAGTATCTCTCGAGCAGAACGCAAGTATTCACGGACATCTTTTTGGTCGCCGTATGATTTCATCGCAACAATGCTTTTGCGAATGGTTGACAAATCAGATGACGAAAGCAGAGATCTGCACTTTTTCATGAACGCTAATGCAACTTCCTTTGAATCCACTGATCTCTTTCCAATCGGTTCACTCATTGCCGAAGATGACTGCGATACACATGTATTGTCGAACAAAGAAGGTTTGTAGGCAGCCCGCAGAGTACCGACGGATATCTGCGTCTTTGTAGCACTGCCATCCGTTTCAGGAGCTGAAGTTTTTTTTCTGTTCATATCCAAACGTGCAATCACTTGGTCTGGCGGGACATAGGCATCACATGTTTCCTCCGCAGAATCAATGTTTCCTGTAGCCTCGTTCGGTCGGATAAAAGCAACTTTTGTGACTTCGAGTTCTTCTTCCTCTTCGTAAACAAGCTCTGTCTTGGAAAGTGCTTTTGACTCTGTAGTCTCGCGAACTTCGGCTTCCAAAGCGGATTCTCTGTAGAACTTCGCCAAGGCACCCACCGCGGTTCCGAATCCTTCGTCTTTTTTCAAATGCGGGCGAACCCATTTGCTGAGACCCTCTTGGTTTCTCTGTTGGCTAAATCGAGAATCAAGAAGCAAAACGGCTCCATAGTCGGATCTATTGCGAATGACTCGGCCGATCGCCTGATTGACCGCTCGATGCGCCTGCTGTGCATACCAATCGTGCCCTGAAAGCTTGGTCGCCAAATTTGAAGTAGAGCTCGCATTGTCTGCAAACCCTCCTACGTTGCTCGCTTTCATGCTGCCGATCGCCCGCGCACCGTCCAAAAAGTCGCGCTTCAGTTTAACTTTGGCATCAAAAGATGGAGGAAACGGTAGGCCTGTGATTACAACCGCGCGACTTTGCTCATTGGCGAAGTCGATACCCTCACTGATCTTTCCTCGACATACACCCATCAAGATACAGCCAGGCGACTTTAACATGCCTAGAAATCTGTGAAAGTCGGCAATGGCTTCAGGCAAGTTCGCAGACGACTTAGGTTCAACTACAACAGACTTAGTAGAAAGCAATCGTTTCCATGGAGTTTTCGGTGACTCTGAATCGTAGTACGACATCTGAACGAAGGGAAAAGACCATTGATTGACAGAAGGGTGTTTCTTCTGTCGTGCCGCAAAGAAACTGCTCCTTCCGATGTTACTAATGTTGTAATTCAACGAAGGCCCACCCCATCGCTCAATACAAGTCTCCATCACGCTGTAGCTCGGAAAGAAAACCAGCATACCTGCCGGGGTTACCTTGGAAAGTGCTACTAGCGTATTTCCAAGCTCTGAGTAGTATTCCCCGTCCTTTCGTCGTTCATAGGAACTCGTCAGCTCTTTTCCACTGACACCTTTGCCGATGACACGTACGTGAATCTGGTTGTCACTGACTATATGTGGATTTTCTAGCGTATGAGGAAAGTTGAGACCCAACTCCATACTATAGCTCGGTAATGGCGACAGAGTTCCGGAAGTGACAATGATTGATCGAACGTTAAGGCTGGCAAGTTCTTCCATAGCCAATGCCGGCGCAAAACACCAATAAGAAACTGTGCGGCTCGCAATATGTTGCTTGCCGGATTGCCGTTGCTCCTTGGGTGAAACATGCACACGATATGATGCTGACTTTGCAAGACACCGTGATTCTAGTTTTTCTCCAAACACCCGTTTGAGACACTGGACAAAGTGCTCCAGCTTGGGTGAACCTTTCGTCGCACCAGTCCCCCTCATATCTAAAAGTAGATCATTGACTTTTCGCAGTTCTTCGATGAAAATTTCATGGTTGCTGTGATTGACTCCTCCCCCTTGTTGGAAAAAATCCATCATAAACTCCCCAGTGTATGCTGTTTGATTCCCGAGACCCATGAGATAGTCTTCGAGTTTGAGAAAGATAGCCTTGAGTTTAACAAGGTTCTCCTCCTTAAGGTTAGAACCCAGATCAGGCATGGCTTGTAAATAGTTTCCAGCCTTTTGTACTTCCGCAATGCAACCCGATATATCTGTATTCGATAAATCAAACGAAGCTGACTCGCTTGCAAAAGACTCCAAGTTGTGAGCCTCGTCAAATATTAACACGGCGTTGTCCCACGGAATATCGGACAATGTTGTTGCACGTGCGTCTTTATCAAACAGATAGTTATACGGCACAAGAATCAGTTCTGCCTTTGCCACCAACGCTCTAGTATAGTAGAACGGGCACACCTTATGCGACTTCCCCATCGTTACGAGATCTTCCATATCCATAACTGGCTGCGTATTTGTCCCGGAGTTTTCGTTGGCCGGAGCAGTGAAACCGTCTAGATTATTGCGAAAGCGACATTTTCGATCCTTTCCCAGCTTGCTACAGTCATGGTTTACGTCTGTTGCCGAACAGCCTTGCTTTTTGACTTTTGGATTGACGCACATTTGGTCTCGAGAGCCGAGGACTGCATGTTGAGGCCGATACCGCGTGTTACGCAGTTCGCGAACGACTTGAGACAGTTGCGAATGAGTCCGTGACGCATAAATAATTGTTGGAACACGAGCCGCTCTCGCCGGGGCATCTTGGCTGTTCGCAAGAAGACTTGCGTCCGTGTTTTGTAGCTCTGATGCTTGCTGCAAGAGTCGTGATTGCTCACGCTGCCAAGCTAAGGTCGAACACAATAAACACAGCGTTTTCCCAGTCCCAGTTGGACTTTCCAGAAGCGCATTCTCCGAGCGCAGCAACGCATCTAACACTTTCTCCATGTAAGTCTCTTGACATTTGTAAGGGCGAAAGGGAAAGTGCACTCGTACTCCGCGCACATCGACTGTTGTCGGTGGTGAAAAGGGATTGATTTTGCGACGACGAGTTTTGACCCTAGAAAGAGAAGCTTCATCTTTGGCACCAGCCAGGTTTGTATCACGCTGTTTAATTGCTTGCATATTCTTCGACTGGTATTCGCATCAGACGCAGAGCGACAGGATATGCGCAATACAGATGGGACATACAATAGACGGAAACTGCGCCGTCATTGTGCTTCATCATTTCCTTCTGATACATTACTCGATGAGGCCAAGACGGCCAAAACGGGTTTCCAATTCTGTTCACGCATAACCGGGATTTAATTAGCTAGTACTCACCGTCAGGAAAATGGGCTCACAACAATTGACCGAGGATTTTACAAATAGGATTGTATATCCATTCCCAGACGCGCATGGAAGGAAAGAGAATACCAATCTCTGTTTTGTCTTGTGTGTATGTGTGTTGTGTTACATTTCCGGAGGCAATAGGCTACTATGATCGTTGAAAGTCTGAAAAGTGTCAAGTAAAGTGTAGGCGAGAGCAACATCAACGACACTAAGTAGGCTTTCTTCTTTTAGTGAATCACTACGAAAGCTTCGCCATAACTCGGTGTTGTTTGCCTTCGTGCCATTCGATATTTTCTTTCCAGACGCTCCCATCGTCACCTTCGTAAACCTCCAGCTTCCAAATCGGTATCCTTGCCTTAAGTTCGTCGATCAAAAATTCTACGCAATGAATAGCTTCTTTGCGATGTGGACTAGAAACGGCTAGAATCACACTAGCCTGACCAACGGGGCAGTCACCGAGAATGTGTACTGCCGCTATACGCTGGACTGATGGGTACTCCACTCGGGCGTCGTCACAAAGTTTTCGGAGTTCTTTTTCTGCCATCGGAACGTATCCTTCGTACGACAACCTTTGAACTTGTTTGCCTTGAAAGTTATCACGCGTAATGCCAGCGAAAGAGGCGATTGCACCACAGGAAGGGTCGCCGCCGACGAACTGGCTACAGTCGCTCAGTGTCGGCAAATCTTCTGACACTTTGATCAGGTAACGTGACAAGGTATCTTCTTTATTCTCCATCTCGTCAATATATCCGATCCCGTCCTAACTGTGATGCAATTACAAATAGAAGAGCTTCGGGCGTTCAACCCCGAAAAAGCCCCGAAAATCACAACCTATTGCCAGCTTACTGGGAGATCTAGCTAGTGGAGTGAAGTGACACTGACAGAGAAACTTCGGATCTCCCTCATGGTATGCGGTACCTTCACTTGTGACTGTGATTTGTCGGCGTTGTTGACGAGAAAATGTCAAAATTTGAACTACTATTTCAAACACTTTAAAAAAATCGAGCTAGACTGGGCCCACCAAGACAGGAATCTATCGAATTCACAGTGAGATACCAGTATCTAACATATGAGTAGCAAGCGTTGCATATATATTTTTCTTCCTTCGATCAAAAACTATGCAGTCTTTGTCGATTAATCATTGTAATCTTGCCGATCCGTCAATTCCAATTACACATTCAATCCTCATCAATCTGTTTCCTCTGATTCTCTAAGATCTTCGATTGCGTGTATCATTTCCTGAGCCATAATCTAGAGGGAAAAAAAATATTAGAGGTGCAGCAATCTGGACGAAAAGTTCGTGTTCGTAGAACTTACTTCTCCGGTGAACCAAAGAACGGCTGAAGGAATAACATGTGACCGAAACGCCTGCGCTATTTCGTAATCTGAATCGAAAAATTCTTCTAGCTCGTCCGCCTGTTCCTCGTCAACTTCATCCATCTTTGGCATTGCTGGCGGCTCGAACCAATGGAAGAACGATTCCTTCTTCTCCATTTTGGAGATGGTGCGTACCTGACCAGCATTCTTGCCCTTTCCGCGCTGTTTCTTCTTGATCTGGCGATGTGTCAGAGATTTCCCTTCTTTCCACTGAATCTTGCATCCGTGGACGTTCTTCAAGATGGGTTCATCGGAAAGCAAAAGATTCGGAACATCGTATGTCTTCACCAATACAGCATCATGAAAATAGTCGTTAGGAGCAAAATGAAAACGAAGAACGAATCCTTTTCCATCAGCAAAGTCTTCACATGTGATGTTTTCGAGGTGTTCCAAACAGTCAACGTCTTCTTCTGTCAGACTCTCACTGATCGTCTCTTCTTGGCTCATAGTACTCAGCCAAAATTGTGGAATGCCTTTTACGTACGGTTCCGCATCATTATGGTGTGCGCTAGAGCTATCTCCGCGGCGAGTGACTTCGGCGCTTATTTCATCATCCTTCTCACCGTTCACAATCGTCGCACGTTCTTCATAGAGCGGGTTTAAAATAACCGCGTATTTGCGTTCCAAGTCGGCTCGCTCCGTGAGGTAATCTTTCATGATCTCTTCTCGCTTCTCATTCAGACCACGCAGTTTTTCCACGCGATGTGCAACGTAATCGGGGAGATCGGCCATCGGGTTGTCTTCAGCGGTATCATCGTCCTCTGCGTCTGAGTCTTCGTCCCCAACACCGATATTTTGCAGAGGATCTTGCTCGTTGTTGTTAATGTCCGTCATTTTAAAAGCTCATATAAATCTCTGTGTGGTGACTAACTGTAAAGGACAAAGAGGGATTTACCAATTCCTTTGAACGCGTTCGTTACCATCGTGTTAGCCACGAATTAGTCGCGATGTAGTACAGGGGGGCACGTTCCTGAAACCTCTGAGTGGATGTGGTGGTTGTTCCGTTTCACGTTTAGCGCGGCCCTCCACATTATATTCGCTCACTGTTTGCCTCAGCGGATGGGAGACAGACGATTCGTGAAACCATCAAAGCTATTTTCTGTGATAAATAGGTGGTGTAGGTATGTCCCAAGTGTAAAACAGGTTATCCTACGACTCGCAAAGATTCCGTAAATTCAAACGTTGCCCGAAAACGCGAAAAAGCGAAACGACAACCAATAGCGAAACCCCACAACAGATGCCAGGAACTTGCCAAGTGTCCATCCAGCCTCTTCCATTGAAGAGACACTTTTCCAAAAAGTAAGCGTACATTGTAGGCTTCAAGCACGGATGCTTGACGGCTAGAAGATTGAAACACACAGTAAGAAAAAGACGATTCGGCATGCCTATTCATTGAGGTTGATCATCTGTCATTGACACTGCCTCCTTTTTAACAAACTCACATCGTGTCAAGTATACTCGAACAGCTTTTTTCAAGTCAATCAAACATGGATTCTTTTAACAAGAAGATCCGCGACACGAAACACAAAGATATTCGAGGGCCGGAGACACTTTGGCCAGACCGATCCAAGGCAACGGTTCTTTCACTGTCAATCGGAGGCAATCAAGACAAAATTCTGTCCACGCCTGATTACATACTTACTTCCCCTATTCTGTTCGATAGCAAGACTGATGGTGTAGCGGGCAGGATTTACGAAGATCCCAAGCCAATTTCCCTACGCAGGACTCCGAAGCGCTGGACGGAGGAGGTAAGATGATGGCTTCGGTAGATTACCCGGATGACGAAACTCTTGTGCTCATTGCGTTCCTCTATTTTCGAAAATATCAGGAAGATGCCGCCCTCCTGAAACTAATCGAAACAGGAGGATTGCGTGAAGCTGCTGAGAGGGGACTACCGGAAGTGTGGATAGAGCTTGCAGATCTTTTAAATAATGGTCGAACCAACAAACAGTGTCGTGACCGCTTCCAAAATCACCTGCGGACGGGTATCAAAAAGGGCAATTGGACCAAAGAGGAAATCAAGCTGATTGAGGACATGTACAAAAGCTTCGGCTCAAAGTAAGTGATAATTGCATATTCCACTGTCATGACACTCCGCCTACAATCCTGAACTTCCTCTCGAATAGGTGGAGCTCAATTGCTCAAATCCTGACGCATCGAACAGAGAATGACGTGAAAAACAAATGGTATGCCATGAAACGCGTAGAAGAACGGAAAACACACTATATCGAGGAATTCAAGTCTCAAAGAGCTTCCTGCCGCACGTCAGCCCCAGCTATCAAACGTCGGTATGAATCCTCTCGAGCAGCACAAATGACACATCCACGAGCTGGGTCAAACGGTGCGTGTTTCAATGAAGCAAGTACGGATGTCTGAATGTTACTGTCTAGCTGAAATGTAATCCAGTATATACGTTTTACTTCCTTCCTAGCACTAGTCGAAATAAAGAAGAACGATACTTCACCTACACTTTAAGGTCGCTCTCGATGCGAAAGTCGGAAACGTCGCGCAATTTTCATACCCATAGCGGCCGATGACCGTGCAGGGTCCTCTCGAACCTCAAGCTCAATGTCGCTTAATTGTGAAAACAGACATTGACATCGTACGAGGACAGGGAAAGTGGGCTGAAAAATCGCGTCAACCAAATTTCTTTCGACTTCGAACCGAACTTGGAGTTGGAACTTTTCACCATCGCCCAATTCAGACACAACCCATATGACACTACGCTTCGATTGATTCCATACACCGCCTGGAGGTTGCGTAGCCAAAGATTCTCCAATGACTTCTTCCGGTACACCCATGATAATAGTCAAATCTGTCAAGCCCGCTTCATTGTTTGGATTGGATGAAATCTGTAGAGCGACTCGGCACTTTCCATCGTCTATCTTGACTCTCGTCTGCACGCGCTGTTTACAGAGGCTTAATGTGAGTGATTTTTTAATTACATTAGCACAGCAAGTCACAAAAGAAATACAGCTTACAATTGGAACAGGGCGCAATTCAGATATACATTTGTATCGAAGAATCGGAAAGTAGCTCTCATCTTGCGGTACAGAAATGGAGTATTTTCGATCAAAAAAGTCATCATCCGATGAATTTCCGAGTGTTTTCAACACCTCATTAGCGAACTTCTTGTTCTCCTGCAACGATTCAACTTGACTTGAAACATCTTTTAAAAACAAAAAGAACGGAGTTTCTTTCCTATCGTTGGTTATCACTTGCACCTGCAACGATTAGCGAATTCAGTGTCTACATTACATAACATAATCAATAAAATACTGAACCCTCCGTACCTGGACAACTCCTTCTACCGCACAGCTTACCAGCTGTGATTGCTTGTACGAGCAAGACAAATCTTCGTTGAGTGCAATGTTCACGTGTACTCGTGCCTGACTTGCAACGCTGTCCAACGCGACCGAAGAACCTTCTTCGTCGAACTGATGCTGTTCTTTTTCAATTGGGGCTCGCTCCTGAGCTTGCGACCGACCACCTGAATACATATTAGAAGCCTCGTCCTGTGTATGTACACTAGTCCACCCAGAAGATAATGCTGACGCAAAGTTACTCAAGCGACGACTTGCTACCACATCGCCGCGGGGTGCGCCCAAAGGTTTGGTTCGAGAGTCGTTTTTAGATTGAGTGAGCGAAAGTCTTTTGGTGGATCCTTCTTGTGTAAAAGTTTGCACCGGAGATCCTTGCACAGAATTTTTACTTTTGAGCCCTTTGTATTCAAATCCGTCAAAGTCGGGATCCTTTGCGTCGCTCTTTCTCCGTCGGAATCGAGATTTGTTGCTTCCTGTCAGGTCGAGATGTGCTTTGCGCTCTTGTGCACTCATTCGATATTGTCTTAAAAACGTATTGTTTTCCGATGCTGATAAGACGCGTAACCTTTCCGTCATAAGTCGGGTGGAATCGGCAGAGTTAAAACCAATCATTAGCGAAGCTTTTTCCTCCTTTGACAGCTGTCCACCGTCGTGATCCGTTGATGGCTTGCCCCCTATGGCAGACATTCGGCGTGAAAGTCTCTGCATATTCATAAGACTAGCTTTGGATTTTCCAGTTAGGACGTCGGGGCTATCTGTAACGCTCAAGCATGCGACCATAGCGTTGGTTTTTCTACTATCGTCTTCCAGAAGAAGAAAAGTCGATAGCACCCACTTTAAAGTCGCTAAGTCATTGGGTTTTGCACGCATTAATAAATTCAGACAATCATCGATGCGCTGTCTAATCGCATAATGCATAGGCGAAGCAGAGTGTGCGTATGACTTACCCGAAGATCCAATGGTTAATAAAACTCCTGCCACGTCGACCGCCAGTTTTCCCTTGGAAGTGGGCAAGATCAACGATATCAGTCCAGCAAGATTTTTGGTATCACCCTTTAGGTACCGATAGTGCAGACCAAGTCCATTGGCACATTTAGGGTGAAACGTTTGTATGGTATCAAACAATACTTGCGCTTCGCTTATTAGGCTGACAGCAAAGCTACAGTTTGTCGCTGAAGTTACGGAAGCTTTCAAGGTGGCTATGATGTAAAGATGCAGCTCCTTTAATGCCTCGATCGAAGCACCGGTCGACATCGTGGAGAGGGCAGACGATATCAGCACAGGTTCTGCCATATTTGTGTGCACATTTCCTGCAGATTCGGATCCTAAAACAATCGAAAACGACACAAACTCGTGCCGGGGAACTATGACAGAGTGTAGTAGCTGCATTTTGTGTTTGGCAAACTCGTCAATCGTCGCTTCTCACTTGTGTCTCCTTTCGATGTTTTCCTGGCTTCTAAATGTTATTATCCAGATAATAAGTGTTCTATATCGCCATGTGAGTCAAAAAAGGCGAATGAAGTACATGCAGTACGGTCAGAAAAGATAGTCTCAAGGCCAACAACTCAGTTTTGTTGATGCAGCAGTTTGCTCTCATTGCGCTTTGGCAGACGCTTTCGTACGCCGGCTGAAAACCTACCAATGAATGATGTCGTAGGAGCGTCTTCTCGTGACCGGCGACACGTTTCAGTGTATGCGACCTTTCGTCATATCCAAGACAAACTTTATTTTCAGTCGTCCTCCATCTTGGTTGACTGTGAATGCTATCGCTGGATGATTTGTTAGGTTGACCTTCGTCAAAACCATCTGCCGATATCCCATCCTCCGCCTGAAGAGAAGCATGACCAGCAGGACGTGACGCACAGGAGCGTATGCTTAGCTAATATTCTCTTGCATTTATTTCCATGTTTCTTCAAACAGTTTCAAATCGATTCGCGGTCTAGCATTTTATGATTCAAAATCTTGTTTAACGAATTTATATACAACAAAGATTTTTTTTAAATCCAAATCATTACCGACTGGAAAATACTCGGTACACATTGGAGTCCGGAGTATATTTATTATGCCAGGGGCAATGGCAAATCCTGTGATTTCTATCCAGCCAAGTCAAGAAATAAAAGCGAGCTCTAAGTAACTGTCGATATTCTTCCCTGTTGGCCCAGAGACGTTGGGCCCGGAGTCGGCTTTAAGACAATACTGCGCGTCACCTTTGTAGTAACGTACGTACAATTCTACTAGTTCCAATTTCCTGATTCGGCCTTCCTTGGCAAACCGACATTGACCACCGGCGAGCGGAGTGTATGGCAGCTTTGGCTTTCCGTACAATTGGGCATTTCATAGCGTCGTGTGAAAAACACGCCATTTTCTCAAAAAATCTTGCGGCTAGAATATATTCTCGGATTGTCTTGGATTCTTGGGACCATGGATCTCAGTGACCTCATCAACGTAATGGTGCAACAGGAGCTATCGATTTACAAGACACAAGACTACTTGCAGCCTGAATTTCAGGAGAAGATCGCTTTGCAATCGGTCAAAGATTTCCCCATGCTCTCCAATTTTTCTGTTGGTTCCTCTTCGTCCTCGTCATCCTCCCCCATCAATGAATTTTGGAGAGAGAAAATATGCGAATGGTCGTTCCAAGTGGTGGACCATTTCAACTTTTCTAGAGAGGTTGTTTGCGTTTCTATTCACATGCTCGACCGATTCCTCAGCACCCGTTCAGTCGATAAGAATACTTTCCAATTAGCCGCTATGACGACTCTTTTCGTCTCTATTAAGCTCAGCGAACCGGGTCGTCTCAGCATGCGATCCATGATCGAATTGAGCCGTGGGTACTTCAAAGTTGAGCAAATGGCCGCCATGGAGATGACTATCTTGAGGTAAGTTTCAGTTGCCCCAAGCTATTCAAGAAACAAACAATTCCGTGTCGAAGTGTTTGTTTCCGCTTGTCCGTAGAATTTTTCCATTATGCTCGAAATCGGATCGCGGCACTTCTCGGACACTAATTTTGTCGGCAGACTACCGTTTCCATTTGGTTTCTTTGATCTGCTGCACAAAGTTTTTTTGAAACTTCCGATCTTTTTGGATCTGGTTTTGAACCGGCACTCAATTTCTAAGAGCAATGAGTCGTATTTCCACGAACAGTTGCACTGTCCATGAGCTGAGCACGTGTCGCTGGTGAGTCTTACAAGGATGCTCTCTTTACTTTAGGTCACTTTCATGGCAGATTCATCCTCCGACCGCATATTGTTTTCTGAAGCATCTGTTGTTTCTACCAACCTTCCACTGCGTGCCAATGGAAATGAGATACGATGTTCTCGAGCTTTCTCGGTTTCTGACGGAGCTGAGCGTTATGGACTATTTTTTTGTCATCTACCGCCCCTCCAGTGTTGCCATCGCAGCCCTCCTTATTGCCATGGAGGCTAATCCCGGAGTGACAAGAACTAGACTCAGCGACTTCAGCAAAGAAATCGGCAAACTAAACCATTTGGACACGCGTTGCAAAGAAGTTCTTGATTGCCGCAACCGTATTCGTCTTTTGTACGTAGATGGCGGCTATGCCGACAATCAAGCCATTCGTGCACAAGAATCCCGAACCGAGACTGTTTCTCCCATATGCGTTTCCTATGGATGCACGACTTATCCCGACTTTGCTTGACTTTGACCTCAAATATCCTCGCTGCTTTTGATATCAGCCTTGTATGTTCTACTTTCTTGGTACTCAATCGGTGTATTTACAACAAATCCACACGTCTGAGGCACTTTTTACATCACAACAATCAATTTCATGTACACTCTTTCTTCTCCGAGAGCAAAACTTGCCCTGATAGTAGTGCTAGCACTCAATGCTGTATGGCTCTTTCTTGCTTTTCTTGCTTTCACTCACCTCGAGGTAGTGTCGATACTCTATCGCCTCTTTCTCTATCATTTATTGCATGCACTTCAAAAAATAATTAAAGCACATCGCTTTTCTTGAAAACTTTACATAACCTCTTATACATATTGTCATAAAGAATCAGAGTATGACTTTACTGTGACGAAAAGAGCTTGTCTAATAAAAATTCTGGATCAACATTTATATATAGACGCATATCCTAATCTGCAGTGTTTTGGATAGATTCAACCTGAAGTTCGGTACTTGGCGTCAAAGACTCGACGAATGGTCGATAAATACTTCCAAACACACCAGGATCCAGAAACTTGTACATAGGATCTCTTTGACTGGCTTCTTTCAGCAAATCTAAATGCTTGCCGACGGGGTTCATTGTGTTCGCTGCAATCGCTCCCGAGGCGGCCGCACTTGGAGTTCCGATACCGGGAAAGCAGGAGTCGCCGCATCGTAAGAGACCATCGACTGGTGTCTTAAGGTTTGGGAATGGGAAAGGGAGAATATTCTGAAGAAGGCCGGCCTGGGGCGCTGATGTACCAGCAGCCCATGCCATTCCATACGTACCTCGATCACGTCGAAGAAAGGCTTCATGTGCAAGAGGGGATCCGACTATGGAAAATTCCAAGCGATCCCGAACATCTGGAATACACCTTTCGACTGCTTCCCACAAAACTTTAGCGCGTTCGTTTTTGTAATCGTCGTACTCCTGTGTCCCTGGCTTGAGCTTTTCCCACGGCTCATACGGTTCCCCTCCAGAAGAGTATACATGAATGACATGCTTGCCTTCCGGACATAACGTCTTGTCAAGTAAACTAGGAATGAAGAAGCTACACAAGTTCTGCGAGTCTTGTAAAGAACGTCCCCAGTCTTGAACTACTAAATGAGCGGGGTCTTGAATGTGCGAAAGGTCCAGATCCTTCGCATCAATAGCTAAAAATAAATGCATAATCGCTCCGTGACGTGGGAGTTTCCCAAGCTCTTCCTTCCATTTCGCGACACCTTCTGGAAGTGCTTGTTTTTCTCCAAGCATCTTCACGGTATCAAAAGGCGTGGCATTGCTCACCACGGCTTTGTTTGCTTTAACAACATTTCCGTTCTTGAGACGAACACCCACGGCACGTCCGTTTTCGACCAAAATTTCGTCTACGTGAGCATTCAACTGGATTTTGCCACCAAACTTTTCCAAGCCGCGTACCAATGTGTTTCCCATTTCGCATGTACCTCCAATCGGAACAGAATAGCAAGCTGACTCTTCAAAGAAGCGCTCTAAGATATAAAGCATGTGCGCCGTCATCGCGCCCTTGGCTGGGAAGCCGCAGAAAATGCACATGGTATCGATAAAGTTTCGGAGGAAAGGGACCGTCACAATTTTATCAACCGTCTTGTGGAGAGAATCAAACGTAAGCGACAAGTCGAGAAACACATCAGGATGCGTTGCCACAAAAGGCAAACTACCAGCTGTTGTCGCTAAAAAACCAGGATCTTGACGTAGGTTCAACAACGAAACTGCAGTTGTAGAACCACCAAGTGTCTTGAGGCGTTTGCGTAACATGTTCCATTCCTTGGTAAAAAGAGTGCTTGTAAGGTGAGCGATTGCTTATTTGATCTCCGATACCGGCAACATGAAACATGAAACAGAAAGAAACATACCTCAACAGCCTTGGGGCCATCTTCCGCTTGTTCCATAAGCAGATCTTCGAATTTGCTTTGACTACCGATAGGGAAACGCCAATATCCCGTGGGAGTCCAGTATCCAAGACCAGTGTAAGTTTTTACGGGCATCTCTTCTTCCAGGACATCAAAAATCATGCGAAGGGGATTCAGGCTTGGACGGTCGAGTCCTTCAAAAATTGAAGGACCCACTTCGAAGGAATATTTTTCACCGTTGTGCATACGGGAGAATGTATGAGCCGATCCTCCGCATTTAATGTGCGACTCTAGCACGAGGACCTTGTCACCGTATTTAGCTGACAGGGCGCCACAAGCTAGCCCGCCCATACCGGATCCAATCACGATTACATCGTAAAGACCAGAATCTCCGCTCAAACCGTTTCCAGTTCCAGGATAGGTGGGTTTCTCGTACTTTGGTTCAAGCGACATATCGTACGAGAAGGTCATGACTTTTTCTCGTGAAGTGTTTTCCGTCTGGGCCACATTCTCGTTAGTCGTCGAACGTAGACCGTACGGATGCGATGCCGTCAAAAAGGGTTTAGTAGCAGGCGTGAACGCCGTTACGTCTACAGCAGCGATGGCAGCGAATAAAGCAGCAAGACGCAGCATCTTTCAACAGGAATAGAAAGCCAATGAGACGCCGAGACTTGTTCGATCACGCCTTCCGTAACAAAGACCAGTTGACTGTGAGTGAGAAGGACGAGGCTACTGGGTGACTCGCTGATGCTGCCGACGAAAACGACTCTGTGACAGTCAATCCATTTCTCTAGATCCGCCAATTTGTAAAGTAACTTCAACGTTGATGGAATCTTGCTTCTCGTGGCGACAAAACCTGACTGAGAATAAAAGTCAAGATTCCTTGCTCGTGTGTCGTTGACGACTAACAGTAAAGGTTGTCGACCTACCATACTCGAGGGTACTCGTGATCTGACAACCTGACGTGTCACTAGTTAGACCGTGACATGCGATATAAACCATACCTGCTCAAAAATGGAAAAGGGTATATCTCTATACTCATGGCTTTTACGTTAGAACTAGTATTTGCTTTCTTGCTCTATTCATCGTCGGGAATAATTCTTCCCGGAGGGACCTTGCCTAGACGAGCCGTGTCTTTTTCGTCGTTCAGCATGTCGAGCCACCCGAGATCATGCGGACGCCCGGCGGCACGGGCGTCCGGAACCTTGTAGTACTTGCTTCGGTCTTTAGTCACTTCCGTTGCTGTTGACGGCGTGTTACTGGTACCACCAAAATTGAAGAATCCGCCCAACCCGCTCTGTTTCGGAAGATCCGCAACACCAGATGTCCCTTCGTACTGGCTGTCCAAAAATCGGACAAGTGATAGTTTCTCATGGTTGAACGTGTATGTTTGAAAGGCGCCAGGGCCATTCGGGTCCTTGTTCGCCACATAAGCAGTGTAAGGGTTGCGCTCATCGTCTGTCCCAACCGACATGGCCATGTTTAGTCGTTCGATGATGTTGGTAATATCGGCATACGGATCAATCTGCATATTCTCAAGCTGAGTGGCTAATCGTCGAAGTCCTTCACGGAGTCCTTCCGGTGAGATGCCCTCGGCCGGGCAAAATTCTTCCACAATGAATTTCCGCAAGGCTGTACCACCCTTAATTGTCAAGGCGGATTCCAGGAAACGAATTTCGACGGGAAGGTCATCAAACAGTTCAGGAGTGTCCACAAAGGCCTTGGTCATTTGTTGTGACATGAGCGCCACCTGGCTGCATTCTCTCAAAGTAAAGAGAATGGGAGGATCCGGTAAGAAACGCTTCGGGTCGCCCCTAGCGAGTATTGTAATATAGTTCTCCTTCGTTTGCTTGGTACGTTCCAAGTATTCGGCATCGACCACCTTCTTTTCCCAATGTGCCACCATGCCTTTTAGGACCAAGTAGTTTGCTGCCCGTTGATAGATTTCTCCGCCACAAAATTGTTGTAGATCCAAGTTCCCAAAGTTGGGCCCGACTCGACCTTCCGCGTCCATTATGATCTGGCGAAAGGGTGCCGAAATATGATTTTCCAACGTCAAAAAGTTGCGCCACAGCTTTTGGTACTCCCGGGCTTCGTCTTTGTTTCCCAGTGACATGTTGCGCATCTGCAGACGTCCTAGAGTCTTTTTCATTCTAGAGCCAAGGTAGTCACGATTGGCAAGGACAAAGTCGATAGCCTTATTCGCGACGGACGGGTGCGGAGGGATTCCGCGCTTGCCGTCCTCGAGTTTTACGGAACAGGCTTCCCGCAAGGCTTCCACCATGTCAGGAACTTCGGCAGTTTGCCAATTTAAACGCATGGCGTCACGGACAGCTGGTGGAACCCCCGGAAACATTTGTGCGAGTCGGTATTCCGGACCCATCGAGGACAACTTGACTGCTTTGCGGGTCACAACATCCATGACTGATTTTCCCTGCGCGACAACTTCAATACCAGTTTCCTCGTCAATGATCATGGTGGATACTTCGGGACGTTCGTCCATGCGTTGTTGCGCTTCCGTGGCTCGGACTTGTCGCTCGGTATCCGACGCGACACCCTCGTTGTCCGATGGCTTGCCCTCCTTTTTCTTCTTTTTTGGCGGCGGACCTTCCTTTACGGGTTTGTCTTGCGCATCCTCGATCGCGTCATAGAACGATTTAGGA